>NC_044036.1:50205119-50506970 GCF_901765095.1 Microcaecilia unicolor
GAGCCCTTGGCTAAACGGATTAGAGAAAATACGGGGGCAGAGGGTGTGTTCAGGGGCAAAAGACAGCACAAGCTCATGCTGTTTGCTGATGACATTTTGCTGACTTTGGCTCAGCCTCAACAATCGCTGCCGAGTGTAATGCATTTGCTAACACATTATGGGGCTAGATCGGGCTTCAAAATAAATGCCTCTAAATAAGAAATACTTAATCTAACTGTACCCCCATAGGAGGTTCGGCGGCTCCAGTGGGAGTACCCATTTAAGTGGACACGTGCAGGAGTTAAATATCTGGGAGTGACGATTACCCCCAAATTAGACCAGTTATACCAGGCAAACTACCCACAGAAAGTTAACGAACTATTCAAGGAATTGGATAGATGGGAGGGCCTAAATATATCCTGGATAGGAAGAATACATGCTATAAAAATGATGCTACTGCCCAAACTCCTATATCTGTTTATGGCACTTCCAGTGCCAATCCCGCGGACCTTCTTCCAAAAATTAAATAGAAAAATGTTTGCTTACATCTGGAACAAGAAGCCGCCTAGGGTACGACGGGCAATGATGTTTCAAACACCAGGCAAAGGAGGAATGGGAGTCCCCAATTTTAGCCTTTACTATCAGGCAGCCCAGCTACGAATAATGGCAGACTGGGCCCCGACGACCACTAAGAAATGGTTACAATGGGAAAGGGCATGCATGGGAACCCGATTTTTAGGGGATATAATATGGAAATCAGAGAAAGAAATATTGGCAGCAATACGTAGAGTACCAATAGGGCTGGGTCACTTGCTAAACACTTGGCTGCAATTACGCAAAAAGGTGTTCGCTGAGAGGAGATATTTTTTGCAAATGGTGATAGGGGCGCGCCGGGTTTCCCACTAGGGGAATCAGAAAACACTTATCAACAGTGGGTGTTTAAAGGGCTGTATAAATTAGACCAAATATGGGTTAAAGGGGAAATAAGAGATTTCGTAAAACTACAAGAAGAATTGGACTGGAGGATCGAGATTTAGTATATTACCATTGTTAAGGAATTACATCCTCCGAAGGGTGAAAGAGGAACTAGAACTTGCAGAAACGAGGTTGGAACAGGCTATGAGAGGGGGGAGGGCGAGGCAGTATTACCAGGCTCTACAGAGCACTGTTACTCCTCTCGACACCACAAGACTATTATACTGGGAGATGGGAGGAAGCACTTCAGAACAGTTTCCCTCCAAGCTGGTGGGCAGGTAGTTTCAGGTATCTGCTCAAACCCTCCATCGCCCAAGCCTCAATAGAGAGTGGCTACAAAATACTATATTGGTGGTACTACACACCAGATAGGCTGCATAAAATGTACCCCCAGACCCGGCAGCCTGTTGGCGAGAATGTGGAGGGCATGGAACCTTCATGCATATTTGGTGGGAGTGCCCTAAAATACAGACATACTGGGCTCAGATAACGGAATTAGTTAGCAGGGTGATGCAGGTGAAATACCCTCAACAGGCAGACATATGCTTACTGCACTCCAGGCCCTCGAAAAGCCGAAAATACGGACATAAATTGGCAATTCAATTTTTAGTGGCGGCAAAGATGGCGCTGACGAAGGCCTGGAAAGCAATAGCAACACCCACTATTAAAGAGGTATTAATTAGACTATCTACACCTGATGTCGAGACTGACAGCCGTGAGAAAAGGTCAGCTACACGTATATCAGAAAATTTGGCAACCATATGAAAATGTAAAAAATGATTTATTGTAAGAACACTATACTGAGGGGTAAGGGAAGGGGGGGGGGGAGTTCCAATAGGGGAAGTTTAGTTATGTTAAACATGATACTGAATGTGGAATTAGACGGTTGATGAGAATTGTAACGCAAGCATGTTTTCAGATGATAAGGGTCACTGTTTTGTACAAATGTTATATTAAAATAAAAATAAATTTCACATAGAAAAAGATAACTGCGTTTAACCACTCCCAGTAGTAGGTATTAGGAGATAAGGAAAGTGAAGCACTGCTGCTAAATAGAAGTAAAATACTCAAAAGATTTTGTAAACACATTAGAAACTGTTACAAGTTGGTTGTTGCCTCTGCAATATTGAAATACCGTTACATATCTTTATGTGACTTTAAATATTTCAGTAAAATCCTTGCTTCAGATCTAAAAAAAAAAAATGACAGGTTCAGATGGAAGTCTGACACCACCTTCAGCAGAAACTTAGGGTGAGTGCAGAGGACTACTCTGTTGTGATGAAACTTAGTATAGGGTGCACCCACTACTAAGGCCTGAAGCTCACTGCCCCTACCAGCTGAAGCAACCACCACCAAGAAAACGACCTTCCAGGTCAAGTACTTCAGATGGAAGGAATTCAGTGGCTCAAAAGGAGCTTTCATCAGCTGGGTGAGAACGATGTTGAGATCCCATGAAACAGGCGGAGGTTTGACAGGGGGCTTTGATAAAAGAAAACCTCTCATGAAGCAAACAACTAGAGGCTGACCAGAGATGTGCTTACCCTCTACACAGTAATGATAAGCACTAATTGCACTAAGGTGAACCCTTACTGAGTTGGCCTTGAGACCAGACTCTGATAAGTGTAGAAGGTATTCAAGCAGGGTCTGTGTAGGGCAAACAAGGGGATCTAGGGCCATGCTTTCACATCAGATGGCAAACCTCCTCCACTTAAAAAAGTAGCATCTCTTAGTGGAATCTTTCCTGGAGCCAGGAAGACCCTGGAGACACTCTCTGAAAGACCCAAGAAAGCAAATTCTAGGCTCTCAACATCGAAGCTGTGAGAGCCAGAGACTGGAGGTTGAGATGTAGAAGCGACCCCTCGTTCTGCGTGATGCAGGTCGGAAAACACTCCAATCTCCACGGTTCTTCGGAGGATAATTTCAAAAGAAGAGGTAATCATATCTGCCAAGGTATTGCTTGAGGTTCAACAAAGTCTTTCCCATTAGAGGTATCGGAGGATACGCATACAAAAGGCCTGTCTCCCAATTTAAGAGGAAGGCATATGATGCTAGTCTGCTGTGGGCCTGAAGCCTGGAACAGAAATGAGGGACCTTGTGATTGAATTGAGTGGCAAAAAGATGCCACCGAGGGGGTGCCCCACGCTCGGAAGATCTTGCAGGCTATGCCCATATGGAGAGTCCACTCGTGAGGCTGCATTATCCTGCTCAGTCTGTCGGCCAGGGTGTTGTTTGCGCCAACCAGATAAGTGGCTTGAAGAAACATGTCGTGTTGGTGGCCCAATGCCACATCTGGACAGCCTCCTGACACAGAGGGTGAGATCCGGTGCCCCCCTGCTTATTGGTGTAATACACTGCAACCTAATTGTCTGTTTGAATTAGAATAATTTGGAAAGACAGCCGATCTGAAAGCCTTTAGAGGGTTCCAGATTGCTTGAAGCTCCTTGAGGTTGATCTGAAGATTCATTTCCTGAGCGGACCAAGTACCTTGAGTATGAAGCCCATCTACATGAGCTCCTCAACCCAGGAGAGACACATCCGTCATTAGCACTTTCTGCAGCTGAGGAATTTGGAATAGCAATCCCAGAGTCAAATTGGATTGAATGGTCCACCACTGTAAAGAGTGTACAAGCTCTGGGGACACTTGAATGGCGTCTTCTAGACTCCCCATGGCCTGATACCACTGGGAAGCTAGGGTCCATTGAACTGATCTCATGTGATGACATGCCATGGGCGTAACATACACTGTGGAAGCCATGTGGCCCAACAATCTCAATATCTGCCGAGCTGTGACCTGCTGAGAGGCACGAACTTTGGACACTAAGGAGACAAGACTGCCCGCTCGCATCTCCGGAAGTTAGGCGTGAACCATCTGCGTGTTGAGCAGGGCTCCTATGAACTCCAATCATTGAACAGGGTGGAGATGGGACTTGGGGTAGTTTAAAACGAACCCTAGTAGCTCTAGCACCCGAATAGTCATCCAAATGTACTCCTGAGCTTTGTCCTCTGAGGTGCTCTTCACCAGCCAATTGTTGAAATATGGGACACATGGACACCGTCTGCTGCTTGACCAACTGGTGAAAAGGTTTGGCCTGCTCTGGAGGGAGCATATCGACCAAGTCTGATAGCTGTCTCATCGAGTTTTGCAAGTAAATGCTCATGAAGAGCTGGTATGACTGTATACAGGAGATAAGATTTGAAGCCTGGTACATCTTCCTCCCAAAAGAATCCAGGGTTCTCGCTTCCCTGCCTGTGGGAGCCGAGTAGTACTCCTGGCTCTTTTGGGAGCAGATTCCACCACCAAGGAATGGTGAGGCAACTGAGGCCTTACAAACCCAGGCTCACTGTGGATCCGATACTGGGTGTCAATCTTCATTGAGGTATGTGGCAAGGTTGCCCGCTTTCTCCCTTGATTTTTATTTTTGTTACATTTGTACCCGCGCTTTCCCACTCATGGCAGGCATTAGATCCCCTTATTTGGGAAATTATTGTTCATCCTGAAATTAATGGGGTATCTTTTTGCACATTAAATTTTAAAGTTTCTAATTTGTGGATGATTTATTGGTTATTCTTACTGACCAGCAATCCTCTTTGACTGCGCTGTTGGAATTAATCCAGGAATTTGGAGACTTTTCAGGTTTTCATCTTAACTTCCAGAAATCCTTGGCTCTCACTTCTTTTCCACAGGCTCAACAGGGTTGGGAAGGTACATTTCCTATGCACCCTATGTTGGGCGAATAGCTCTCTTCATTATTTGGGGATTCGTCTCTCTATGCAGCCTTCAAGATTGTATTCTTTAAATATAACACGGCTGTTAGAGTCGACTTCCGCCACCCTGGTAAGCTGGGAATCACTACCTTTGGGTGTGCATGGTGGGATTCACTTGTTTAAAATGATGGAGTTCCTGAAATGGTTGTATTGTTTTCAACTGCTTCTACATAAGATCTTAAAAAAAGACCATTGGGTGCTTCACCGTAGTTTGTCCCGCTTCTGTTGGGGAGGAAGAAAACCTAGACTTCCAATTCACAGCCTTATGGGATCCTGGAGAATGGGGGGGGGGGGGGGGGATGGATTTACCCAATCTTTATAAATATAATCAAGCATGCCTCACCCCTCATTTAGGAGATTGGTTATTGAACTGAGATGATTATACACCCTGAAGTCTGTAAAATGAATTTTTTCATCCCTGGCATTTTAGCTTTCTCATATAGATGCCTTTTACAGACCTCCAGGAATCCATTCACAGGAGCAGTTTGCTACAATCATTAAGAATGTTATGGAAAAATCTCTCTAAATTGTGGGGTCTGCTTCCTTACCCCTCTAGATTGCTTCCACTTCAGGGGAACATCCATTTCTCTCTGGGACTCACCAATGTAGCCTTTTGCAAATGGGCAACTCTGGGGATTACTCATTTGGAACATGTACTTCACACTGATGGCTCTGTTGCCTCTGGGAACCCTGGGGGAGGGCTTTTCAACTTATTTGTTGATATGTTTGCTTATCTTCAATTATGTCACTATCACGCTTATTTTCGAAAGAGAAGGGCGCCCATCTTCCGACACAAATCGGGAGATGGGCGTCCTTCTCTCAGGGTCGCCCAAATCGGCATAATCAAAAGCCGATTTTGGGTGTCCTCAACTGCTTTCCATCGCAGGGATGACCAAAATTCACGGGGGCATGTCGGCAGTGTACCGAAGGCAGGACGGGGGCGTGGTTAACAGATGGGTGTCCTCGGCCGATAATGGAAAAAAGAAGGGCATCCTTCATGAGCATTTGGCCAACTTTACTTGGTCCCTTTTTTTTCAGGACCAAGTCTCAAAAAGGTGCCTGAACTGACCAGATGACCACCGGAGGGAATCGGGGATGACCTCCCCTTACTCCCCCAGTGGTCACCAACCCCCTCCCACCCAAAAAACAAAATTTTAAAAACATTTTTTGCCAGCCTCTATGCCAGCCTCAAATGTCATACCCAGCTCCATCACAGCAGTATGCAGGTCCCTGGAGCACTTGTGCTGGTAAATGTGAGCCCTCCAAAACCTACTACTACTACTATTTACTACTATTTAGCATTTCTATAGCGCTACAAGGCATACGCAGCGCTGTACAAACATAGAAGAAAGACAGTCCCTGCTCAAAGAGCTTACAATCTAATAGACAAAAAATAAATAAAGTAAGCAAATCAAATCAATTAATGTGAACGGGAAGGAAGAGAGGAGGGGGTAGGTGGAGGCGAGTGGTTACAAGTGGTTACGAGTCAAAAGCAATGTCAAAGAGGTGGGTTTTCAGTCTAGATTTAAAGGTGGCCAAGGATGGGGCAAGACGTAGGGGCTCAGGAAGTTTATTCCAGGCGTAGGGTGCAGCGAGACAGAAGGCGCGAAGTCTGGAGTTGGCAGTAGTGGAGAAGGGAACAGATAAGAAGGATTTATCCATGGAGCGGAGTGCACGGGAAGGGGTGTAGGGAAGGACGAGTGTGGAGAGATACTGGGGAGCAGCAGAGTGAGTACATTTATAGGTTAGTAGAAGAAGTTTGAACAGGATGCGGAAAACGGATAGGGAGCCAGTGAAGGGTCTTGAGGAGAGGGGTAGTATGAGTAAAGCGACCCTGGCGGAAGATGAGACGGGCAGCAGAGTTTTGAACTGACTGGAGAGGGGAGAGGTGACTAAGTGGGAGGCCAGCAAGAAGCAGATTGCAGTAGTCTAAACGAGAGGTGACAAGGGTGTGGATGAGGGTTTTGGTAGAGTGCTCGGAAAGAAAGGGGCGGATTTTACGGATGTTGTAAAGAAAGAAACGACAGGTCTTGGCGGTCTGCTGGATATGAGCAGAGAAGGAGAGAGAAGAGTCAAAGATGACCCCAAGGTTTCGAGCTGAGGAGACAGGGAGAATGAGAGAGCCATCAACAGAAATAGAAAATGGGGGGAGCGGGGAGGTGGGTTTGGGGGGGGAAAATGAGAAGCTCGGTTTTGGTCATATTTAATTTCAGGTGGCGTTGAGACATCCAGGCAGCAATGTCAGACAAGCACGCTGAAACTTTGGTTTGGATGCAAGGTGAGATATCAGGGGTAGAAAGGTAGATTTGGGAGTCATCAGCATAGAGGTGGTAGGAAAAGCCATGGGATGAGATTAATGAACCAAGGGAAGAAGTGTAGATAGAAAAGAGGAGGGGACCAAGAACAGAACCCTGGGGTACGCCGACAGGCAGAGGGATAGAAGTAGAAGAGGATCCACCAGAGTGAACACTAAAGGTGCGGAGGGAGAGGTAGGAAGAGAACCAGGAAAGGACAGAGCCCTGGAATCCAAGTGAGGACAGGGTATCGAGAAGTATGCTGTGATCGACAGTGTCAAAAGCAGCGGAAAGATCAAGAAGAATGAGGATGGAATATTGACCTCTGGATTTAGCCAGTAATAGGTCATTGGAGACTTTAGTAAGCGCAGTTTCGGTTGAGTGGAGAGGGCGAAAACCAGATTGTAATGGGTCAAGAATAGCATGTGAGGAGAGAAAATCAAGGCAGCGGCGGTGAACAGCACGCTCAAGTAATTTGGAGAGAAAAGGAAGGAGGGAGATGGGTCGGTAATTAGAGGGACAAGTAGGGTCAAGTGAAGGCTTCTTAAGGAGAGGTGTGACCACAGCATGTTTAAAGGCAGCAGGGACAGTCGCAGTGGAAAGTGAGAGGTTGAGAATGTGACAGATAAAGGAATAAGAGTAGGAGAGATGGCATTAAGAAGGTGGGTGGGAATGGGATCAGAGGAACAGGTGGTACATTTTGAGGAAGAAAGGAGAAGTGTAGTTTCCTCAATAGTAACTTCAGGAAAGGAGGAAAGGGAATGAGGGGAAGGAGAGAGAGGGGAACGGACTAGTGGAGGGAGAGCTGGTGAGGTAGAGAAAGCAAGGTTTATCTTTTGAACCTTGTTGTGAAAGAATTCAGCAAGGGTCTGAGGAGATAGTGAAGGGGGAGTTGGGGGAGGGGGCACCTTGAGGAGAGAGTTCAATGTGGTGAAGAGAAGTCGAGGATTAGAGCCAAGAGAGTTGGTCAGTTGGATATAATAATCCTGTTTGGCACGTAAAAGAGCAGATTGGAAGGAGGTCAGCATGAACTTAAAGTGTAAGAAATCAGCAAGGGCCCGAGATTTCCGCCAGAGGCGTTCGGCGGAGCGGGTACAGGAACGTAGGTAGCGGATATTAGAAGTCAGCCAAGGTTGGGGTTTTGTACGCCTTACAGGGCGGGTCATCAAAGGTGCAAGAGTGTCTAAGGCAGAGGATAGAGTATTGTTGTAAGAAGAAACAGCCTCGTTGACAGACGTGGATGGTGCCACAGTAGAGAGGAGGTTTGAAACATGGGAGGATAGAGATGAAGGGTCAATGTCGTGAAGATTCCTAGATAAATTAGATAGGATAGGACGGGACTGGGAGGGAGGAGATTTAAGTGTGAAAGTTATAAGATGGTGATCAGAGAGGGGAAGATCGGAGGCAAGGAAACTAGAGGGTGAACAGTTGGAGGAGAAGATGAGATCAAGACAGTGACCATTTTGATGAGTGGGGGAGGTGGAGCATAGTTGGAGATTAAAGGACGACGTTAAAGCGAGTAACTTGGAAATATAAGAGTTGGAAGGATCATTAGCAGGAACCCACCACAAACCTACTATACCCACATATAGGTGCTCCCCTTCATCCCTAAGGGCTATGGTAGTGATGTACAGTTGTGGGGAGTGGGGTTTTTTTTTTTGGGGGGGGGGTTGGAGGGCTCAGCACCCAAGGTAAGGGAGCTATGTACCTGGGAGCAATTTGTGAAGTCCACTGCAGTGCCCCCTAGGGTGCCCGGTTGGTGTCCTGGCATGTAAGGGGGACCAGTGCACTACAAATGCTGGCTCCTCCCTCAACCAAATGCCTTGGATTTGGTCATTTTTGAGATGGGTGTCCTCGGTTTCCATTATCGCTGAAGGATGACCTAAGGACGATCATCTCTAAGGTCAACCTAAGTGTTGAGATTTGGGCATCCTCGACCGTATTATCGAAATGAAAGATGGACGCCCATCTTGTTTCGATAATACGGGTTGCTCCGCCCCGAGATAGTCGCCCCCATTCAATTATGCCCCTCCATGTGGCTTCATTAGATCTCATACCTTAAACATCAGACCATCGGGATAAGCTACACCTGCTATTTGTACAGGGTGAGAGAAATTGATTTTCGGTCTCTGCCCTTTATACAGTTCTCCTTCAATTTTATCCCTCTAAAATGTTTTTGATGGTGTCAGCAAGGTGGGAGGAAGATTTAAATAGATCACCTGCTTCTCTCAACATAGGTAAATTAATTGCTAGTATTCCCCAGCTGTCAATAATGGCAGATTTAAGGGAATGTCAATGAAACTTTTACATTGTGCCTACATATCCCCGACTCAATTGTTCCACGTGGGGGCGTGGTAGCTCCCCTTTGCCTGAAATGTTCAACTTGCTCCAATTCCTTCTTTCATGCTTTTTGGAGATGCTATATTGTCCACAGATTCTGGACTCAGGTGATCCATTATCTCGAGGATTTATTGGGCATGTCTGTTCCTTTTTCCACTGACAGTTTTTAGATCAATATGAGGATTTGCCCTGGGTATGGAGTAGCCCTCGTCTGTTCATTCGTACGGCAGCTCTTTTGGTTAAGAAGTCGATTTTTAGAGTGTGGACAATTTCTGATTCTACATCTTATTGGGGCTACAGAAATTCCTTACATCAACACATGTTGCTGAAAAAACAGGGAGTGGGCAGTGCTTCTAAAAGTAAGCAGAAATTTTTGGCAATTTGAGAGTCTTATATTTCTTCACTTCCCCCCAAGGCTAGAAGTTTAGTTCTGAATACTCTTTGAGAAGACCTTCTCACCGGGGCTTGGGGTCTCAGGGAGTCTCTGCTAGGAGGTGATGGGTTTTTCCACTCTCTCTCTCTCTCTTTTGTCTTCTTTTCGTGTTCTGGGTGGTTTGGGCTGCTGGGCAGTAGAGGGTGGGTAGAGAGATTAGGGGAGTCTCTAGTTCGCGTTAATCAGTTAGTTTTCTTAATTTACTTGGTGCCCTCTATTTTGACATGTCATTGTACTTTGTAAACTCATGGACATAATTTTCCTCTTGGGGCCTTGCTTGAGCACAGTACGCTTCATCAACACTGTATCATTGTTGTATTTCATCCTTAACACGGCTAATTGTTGAACCTTCGTTTTATTCATTCCCTAGACATATACCCTTGGAGGGTTATCAGAGTTCAGACCCTCTGAGGTAAAAAAATTTGTTTTGGGTCAAAGAGAGGGGTTTTTGGGTAGCTAACACCTCTAACTCATAGGTTGTTATGGTTGGGTTAGTCAGTGGGCAACCTAAGTCCTTTTTTTAAATGCCAATGAGTTAATAGTTCTGGCTTGATTACAGTTGATGGACGGGGGTAGGGATGGGGGTTGGGTGGGGGTGTAGAAGATGGGAGGGGACATATGGAGGAGGGAGTCTGCTTTTGTAGCCCTCATTGTTAAAATTACTGACTTTATTTGCCTGAAAATGGTTTGTTGTCTGTTACGCTCTTATGTTGGTTCAATAAAACAGAGTTAAACATAATGATATGTTTAATTGATTATATATGTGTTTTGTAATATGCCTAGAATTTGGAGATAAAGCGGAAAATAAATACTAACAAATAAACCACCCCTGCACTGTCCAAAACTTTGTGGGGAGATCTCAAGCCTACAGTGTATGCCAGAAATCTAAGAACATTTCTGAGCTAAAAGAATTTTTCAAGGAGCAGTGGGAAAACATTCAAAGGCAAAAACAAGAAAAACTCTTCATTTGACCATAGGAATCATTTGTAAACTCTTATTTCTGCCAAAAGAGGTGTCACAAAACACTGATTGAAAGGGTGTGCCGAAACTTGCACCTTCTCTATTCACAGTTTTTAACATTTTTAATCTGTAAAATAAATACTGAAAAGAAAGATGAATTATGTATTATAATTTAGCTTTGTAGTATACAGAAGTTGTATCAGCTCCTGCTCACTTGGAAATTCAGTGAAACGAACAATTTGACCAGGGGTGCATAAACGTTTGCATGCAACTGAATGTGTGTGGCTACGTCTCTCTCTGTATTTTCAAGTTTAAGTGTGGCATTTAAAAGGCAGACAGGTTGAAAATTGCCCCCCCTTAACTTTTTTCACTTAAAATTCATGGGGTTGATATGCAAAAGGACTTATGTGGTTAGCATCTGATGCTATGGTGGTTATTTTAGAAGATCTATCCTTGTTTTGGGATGTCTGAAAACTGGGGATTAGATGACCATATTGAATGGATGTCCAAATCCCAATTTTACAAAGGCTGGATATGGGCATCTAACACTGCAGTACATCCAAATGGCAAGGGGTTGTGATCTGGGTGTGTCTTGGAACTTCCCTCCATCCACTCTAAGGCATTTAACTAGTTATGTCACCTTCCAAACCAAAAAAAACCCTCTAAACAAAAGATTAGACAAAATGAAAACCTCAAATCTAATCATAGGACTATACATCCTAGTCATTATATACACAATAGGAGCCCTATGCCACGAAGACAAAACATCATACCCATAATTCACACTCAGTGCCAGACAACCAGACCAAATTCCTTCCAACTGACTGAAAACAGACCTCACCATGGAAAATCACTACCACTCAAACAAACACAGAAAACAGCAAGAAAGGACCCAATCACTCCCAACACACTGAACACACAACAATTAATAAATGTCCCATTAATCTCAGCTCCAGGAAAAACTTACAAACAGATCCACGTGGGATACATCAATGCCAGATCGTCAGTAAACAAAACAGAAGCTATAACAGACTGGATCACTCATGATGGCCTTGACCTCATCAATGAAACTTGGATTCACAATCTAGAAAATCCCATAATCCTAGAGCTATGCCCACCAGGATACAAAATCAACCATTGGACCAGAACAGGAAAAAGAGGAGGAGGCATAGCCCTAATTCACAAGGACAACTTCACTTCAGAAACCACTGCAGTATCAATAACACCAAAACTCGAAATCGCCACAGTCAGGTTACAAAGCAAGTCCCTCCTAGCACACCTGACTTGTATCACATTATACCGACCCCCAGGAAATTGGAAAGAAGCCCAGGCAACACTCATGAACTTCATATCAAATACATGCATCGCAAACCCCAATGTGGTGATTATAGGAGATATAAATCTACATCTGGAAAACACAAACTCAAACTACACACAGGAATGCAAAGAGTTTCTTCAACTGTGGGACTTCCATTGGACACAAGTAAAATCAACACATGATAAAGGTCATGCACAAGATCTTCTAACATACAAACTATCCACAGACCTAACCTTTTCGATAATGGAAAAACAATGGAAGGATACACCATGGTCCGACCACTTCAGACTAATTATGACCTTATGCTGAAAGAAAAAACGTTCCACTCACAAGAACGAACATCATACAAAACAAGAGGTAAAGTGGACCCCACAACCTCCTGGTAAGCAATATACGACAACAACTGGTCAACACAAACTAACTCCGCTGACTTCCTCGCAAAATGGGACAAAAGATGTAACAAAGATCTAAACAAAATAGCACCCATACAAACCAAAACAACACAAAACCGCAACACAATACCCTGGTTCAATGAAGAGCTAAAAGCACTAAAAACACAATCCTGAAGACTCGAACGAAACTGGAGGAAAAACAAAAATGAACAAACACTAAAAGCCTGGAGAGAAATTATTAAAAAATACAAATATAAAATAAGACAATCCAAAAGAGAATACTATAACGAACAAATGGGTGCAGACTACAAAGACATGAAGAAACTACACAAACTAGTGAACAACTTACTCAACATCAAAAGAGCAACAACACCAACAACAAAACTCCCACCTGCAGAAAAATTAGCCAGATACTTTGAAGAAAAAACAACCAACCTACGCAAAAATCTGCATCAGGGAAGCTCTAAACCTGAAACCTTCATAAATAAACTAGATCCTAATTCCAAGGAATACCCAGCAGAGTATATGTGGACTAACTTCACCCTTCTAAACAGTGGCTCAAGAAATCAGAAAGTTCTCTTCCGCCCATTGCCAGCTAGATACCTGTCCTAAGTATCTCATGAAAGACCCTCCTAAGCAGTTCATCACTGAACTCACAGACCACCTTAATTACATGCTCCAAGAAGGCCTATTCCCACGGGACAAAAGAAACATATTACTAACACCTCTCAAAAAAGATACCAAAAAAAAAAGCATAAGAAGTCACAAATTACAGGCCAATTGCATCCATTTCCCTAATAACTAAGATGATGGAAGGTATAGTAGCTAAACACCTAACAGAATAAATAAATAAGTTGAGCGGTATATCAAGTTATAATAAAAAATAAACATAATGTCATATCTGTGCCCAATTTGGGCACCAGCATTACACCAAATTTCAGCAGGTGTAAATCCAGCTTCCAATGTTAGTCACGATATCTGCACTAAACTAGCATCTTTTTGGCACCTATCTTTCAGCACCATTTACTCAATCTGGCCTTATGGGCTAGATTCTATATATGATGCCTGAAACACAGAAAGAAATACGCCTAGGCATAGTCTGACCAATTTACTTCAATTCTTTGAAGGAGTAAACAAACATGTGGACAAAGGGGAGCCGGTTGATATTGTGTATCTGGATTTTCAAAAGGCGTTTGATAAGGTACCTCATGAAAGGCTACAGAGGAAATTGGAGGGTCATGGGATAGGAGGAAATGTCCTATTGTGGATTAAAAACTGGTTGAGGGATAGGAAACAGAGAGTGGGGTTAAATGGGCAGTATTCACAATGGAGAAGGGTAGTTAGTGGGGTTCCTCAGGGGTCAGTGCCAGGACCACTGCTTTTTAATATATTTATAAATGATTTAGAGATGGGAGTAACTAATGAGGTAATTAAATTTGCTGAAGACACAAAGTTATTCAAAGTCGTTAACTCGCGAGAGGATTGTGAAAAATTACAGAAGGACCTTACGAGACTGGGAGACTGGGCGACTAAATGGAAGATGACGTTTGATGTGAACAAGTGCAAGGTGATGCATGTCGGAAAAAAGAACCCTAATTATAGCTACGTCATGCAAGGTTCCACGTTAGGAGTTATGGACCAAGAAAGGGATCTGGGTGTCATCGTTGATAATACACTGAAACATTTGCTCAGTGTGCTGCTGCGGCTAGGAAAGCAAATAGAATGTTGGGTATTATTAGGAAAGGTATGGAGAACAGATTTGAGGATGCTATAATGCCGTTGTATCGCTCCATGGTGCGACCGCACCTTGAGTATTGTGTTCAATTCTGGTCGCCGCATCTCAAGAAAGATATAGTAGAACTGGAAAAGGTGCAGCGAAAGGAGACAAAAATGATAGCGGGAATGGGACGACTTCCCTATGAAGAAAGACTAAGGAGGTTAGGGCTTTTCAGCTTGGAGAAGAGACGGCTGAGGGGAGACATGATAGAGGTATATAAAATAATGAGTGGAGTGGAAGAGGTGGATGTGAAGCGTCTGTTCACGCTTTCCAAAAATACTAGGACTAGGGGGCATGCGATGAAACTACAGTGTAGTAAATTTAAAACAAATAGGAGAAAACCTTTCTTCACCCAACGCGTAATTAAACTCTGGAATTCGTTGCCGGAGAACGTAGTGAAGGTGGTTAGCTTGGTAGAGTTTAAAAAGGGGTTGGCCAGTTTCCTAAAGGACAAGTCCATAGACCGCTACTAAATGGACTTGGGAAAAATCCACAATTTCAGGAATAACTTGTATAAAATGTTTGTACGTTTGGGTAGCTTGCCAGGTGCCCTTGACCTGGATTGGCCGCTGTCGGGGACAGGATGCTGGGCTCGATGGACCTTTGGTCTTTTCCCAGTATGGCATTACTTATGTACTTAAATTTTATAGAATACAGCTAAAGTTTCATACAGTTTAAAGAATACACCCAGCATCCATCCGCATGACTAAATTTAGTCACGGCCAGTTATGCCAAGTAAAACTTGGTGTAAATGCCAATGCCTAAATTGTGCACGGATTGGACATATTCTAAAAACAGTGCACATAGATTTTAGAAATGCCCTTGACATGCCCATGGCCATGCTCTCCTTTCAACTATGTGACTTAGAATTTAGGAGCATCACATTACAGAATACTTTTAGACAGTTATGTGCGCAAATTCTAATTGATGCCAATTAGTGTAAATAATTGCTTGTTAAGTGGCAATTATCAGCATTGATTGGCTTAACTAATTAAATTCTGCGCACAAATCCAGAATACGACCAGATTTGCACATGCAATTTAAGTCACACTATACAGAATCTGGGGGTATATTCATAAATGACTAGAATACTGCTTTTTGCGTGCATTCCTGTTGCTTCAAACTAGGCAGTACCCTATAAAATTACCCCCAATTTTCTTAAATAGAAGTGCTTGCTCCTGTACATGATCTCAATATATCATGCAAACATTTTTAAGAATAAATTCCAATTTCACAGAAAAACCGTCTTTGAACTACCTGAGTAAATCACTACACATTACAAACTCTGTGATACCTTGGAACCACGCAATATGTCTTCTCTTCCTCTGCTACAGGTGTTGTTCTGTGTTTTGTTTCTATATCATATAAATGCTTCATCAGTCTATCATGTTTTAGCACAGCATTTGTTAGAGAAACACGCTGAGAGTTAAATTTCTGAACTAATAAATTCTCTGCTGTTCTTTCTTTCTTGTCATTTATAAAAGAAGTATACTTTTGTTTCACTTTCTCAATTTCTTGTGATTTATTGACTTTGCGTTGATATAAAGCTTGATGAAGTTTCATACTATCATTTTCATGTTTTGTCAGAATTTCCTTGCTTTTGTTCTTTGTAAATGTTTCAATATTCTGTTTGGCGTTGATTTTCTCACTGTATATCTCTTTAACCCGACGTACTTTTTCAGCCTTAATCTGATATCTCTCTCTTTCTTTGTAGGCTTTTTCTATAGCATAGAATGGCAAGAGTCGTGCAGAGTCATGCATTTTAGCACAAGTTTTCTTCTCCAAACTAACTGGTGCTTGATAAATGACTTTTGGTTTTGGAGTATTCTGGATAATTGAATGACACTGGCGAACAGCAAAGCGAATATCGTTTCCTATGTCTTGATTCAACAGTAGCATATTCCGCACTGGATCTCCTTCAAGAACAGGTGCTCTAAACACTGGAAGTCTAAATTCTAGTTTTTCCTCTTTAAAAACAGCCTCCTTGAAATGTGTAAGTCCTACAGGAGAAATGCAAAATGATCATAAATCATTAATTAGTCATCCCATTGTTAACTGAAGTAATAAATATTTATATTGTTGTAAATCTTAAAGAAGATTATGCAAAAACAAAATCTACTTTATTTCCCACAGGTTCAGTATCCTCTTTAAGGCTAGACAAAACCAAGTAGCTACAATATATTATCATAATGACTATAAAATACTATACTATTCTAGCTTGGATTTATATTAAGAATTATTATATCAATTAAACACCTTATATAGCCAGCTTAAAGTCCAATATTAAGAAAATGGTGAGAAATTGATTTTAGGAACCTCAGTTAGGGGCCTTTAGTCAGCTGACTTTAGGAGTCAAAAACTTACCTGTGGGGCCCTTTTACTAAGCTGCGGTAAAAAAGGCCCTGCACTAGCGGTGGTGAATGTTTTTGCTGTGCGCCATAGCCCTTTTTACTGCAGCGGGTAAAAAGGCCAAAGAAATAGATGGCCGTGTGATAAGTTCGCACTTGCTGTGTGGCCATTTCAGAGGAAGCACTAACCGCCACTTACCTGCTTGGGCATAACTGAAGGAAATGCAGTCTGCTAGCCAATATGAAAATGTGTTTGCCGATGGCAGTCCCTATCCTGTTTGGGTCAAATAAAACTTGGACTTTCTATGTGCTTTAGTCTGCTCCACATAGAAGACCAAGGCTCTCTGCTGTTCAAAGTGTGCAGTGCACTCTCTTTCACCTTTGCGGGCATGAGGTTTTGGAAAAAAAGTGTTGGTAGAGCAACTGACTGGTTAAGATGGAAGTCCAACAATATCTTATAAAGGAACTTAGGATGTGTGTGCCAGACCACTCTATTGTTGAAAAACTTTGTGTAAGGTGGATAGCTTCTAGGGGCTGGAGCTCACTTACCCTGCTGGCTGAAATTACTGCCACCATAAACAGGACCTCCCAGGCATAGGAGCCAACTTTTCAAAATTATTGAGGGTGGTAAGCCCAATGGAAATAACCCCTCCCTGGGCACATACAAGGAATTTTCTCAATATTGGGGGTGCTCAAGCACCCACAGAGACGGCTCCAATGCTCCCAGGTCAGGTTTTTCAGGTGACATTTATCTAGTGGCTCATAAAGAGCTTTCTTCAGCTGGGTTAAAACAACATTGAAATCCCATGACACTGTGGGTGGCTTGATGGAAGGCTTGAACAGAAGCCCTGCATAAAGTAAAACCTAAGGTTGAACAGAGATGGATTTATCTTCGACTTGTTCTGAGGCTTTAAAGCTATTCCTATGAGGGGATTTGTTAGATAACATCACCCACTTATAAGGATACGTATTTTTATCTTTAGTAAAAATGTACATGCCACTTTACAATCAATGCTGCCCATTCCAAGCAGTTCACATAATGTTGCCCATTCCAAGTGATTTAAATAACAAAACAACTCACCAATATGAAGGTGCAGCCAGCACTCTGGAAGCGAACAGGGTGCTAAACAATATTTTGCAATGAGTGTTGCATGTATAATTATCTCCCAGTTGGCAAGAAGTTTCTCATGGCCATAGCCGTGCCCTGCACCCCAGTTCACCTTCCTTCATCAGTGGTTGTTGGGGTCAGGTTCCATGGCGTCCCTCTAGGCCATCTCCATGGCGTGGTGGGCTGCTCGAGCTACTACTACTACTATTTAGCATTTCTATAGCTGCTGCTTCTGGGGCCTCATGTCACGTGGATTCCTCCCTCAATACTGCTCGTGGCACCAGCTGATGCGGTTTCCCCTTGGCACATGCAGGTGCACGGGTGTGGGGGGGGGGGGCTTTGATTTAAAGGGACCAATGGTAGGACACCCAATCACCCAATAGCTATAATACGGGTTCTTTTTTCCCACATGCATCACCTTGCACTTGCTCACATTAAACGTCATCTGCCATTTAGCCGCCTAGTCTCCCAGTCTCGTAAGGTCCTCTTGTAACTTTTCACAATCCTGTTGCGAGTTAACGACTTTGAATAACTTTGTGTCATCAGCAAATTTAATTACCTTGAAGGTTACTCCCATCTCTAAATCATTTATAAATATATTAAAAAGCTGCGGTCCTAGCACAGACCCCTGAGGAACCCCACTAACTACCCTTCTCCATTGTGAATACTGCCCATTTAACCCCACTCTCTGTTTCCTATCCTTCAACCAGTTTTTAATCCACAATAGGACGTTTCCTCCTATCCCATGACCCTGCAATTTCCTCTGTAGCCTTTCATGAGGTATCTTGTCAAACGCCTTTTGAAAATCCAGATACACAATATTAACCGGCTCCCCTTTGTCCACATGTTTGCTTACTCCTTCAAAGAATTGAAGTAAATTGGTCAGGCAAGCTTTTCTGTTTCAAACAGCTTTTAAATTAATTTTGGCAGAGTCTTCTTTGCTTATGGCTACACTGCATAAACTTTGCATTTAACCAGATCTGTGTTTTATTGTATGTTTTATTATATGTTTTGATTTTATGTGTTATTGTAAGTTAGATCATTTTATTGATTTATGTTATGTATGCAGAGTTATAAACCACCTTGTACTTGGGATAGTGTAGTCTAGAAATTGTGGAAATACATAAATATCTGAGTCTCTGCCTATCTTGAGCAACTGACCCCTTGGTGTGGCCTGAGCCATGGGTGTCGAGTCACTAGAGATCTTCAATGTGCAGTTATCTTACCTGATAACTGAAGATCGACATCAGTGTAGTTGGCATCAACTCTGAAGTTCAAGGCCTTGGTGTTGATGTGCCTCCTCCTGCAGGCAGAAAATGAGCTTTGAGGATCGGCTGAACCAGCTTGAACCTCAGCTTTGATGCCATCAAGGCAGCAGCTTTGTTTTGACAGAACAAGAACGCCATGCTTTCCTCAAACCTTTTTCAAGAACTGCTGCTCAACACTGTTCCCTCTAAGCTGTTCGGGAGTCTTCCAATTGCATTGCTGCTAGTGGGGCGTGGAGCTTAAATATTGTGTCTTCAATATTTACCTGGAGTCTGGCACAGTTTGCCTGTCCCTCACTATTGAAAACTAGTAAAAGAGGCCCGTTTTCAACAGAAAGGAAACGGGCACTAGCAAGGTTCCAGGGCCCCCTCTCTCCCTCCCTCCGTCCTACCCCTGTCCAGGTGGTGTCATTGGGGAACATGGAGCCTGGGCTGCAGTAGCCATGTGGTGCGCACCTCCGGCACACACAGGCTGGGCTGTTTTGCTATTTTCGTTGGCGCTCCGCATCACAGCTCGCCTCACACTGGCTCGGCCCCGACTCGTCCGGATTCGTGGCTCCTGTCATCGCGTCTCCTCCTCTCTTCCCTCTGCTAGCCAATCTGGTGTCTCCTTTCCCTAGTCTCCTCCCTCCGACACTGATGCATCCAAATTCACCACTCCTGTCTTCGCAGCTCCTCCCCTTTCCCCTCTGCTGGCCAATCTGGTGTCTTTTCCTTCATAGCCTACCTCTGATCCTTTTCTATTGGTCCAGATGATTTCCTCTCCTTCCTTGTGCCCTATGGCTGTTCTTCCTTTCTTGCTAGAACCCTGCTGACGTCAGACGCCAGCACTTTATCTACGGATCTCTCCTCCTGCACTCTGCTTCTACCTCGGTAGGTGTTTGTTTTGCCCTGTTACTTGCTTTCTATCTGCTTGATTCCTCGTTGCTGAACTCTGCCTGGCTCTGTGACTACACTTTGTGCCTGCTGCCTGCCTGTTGACCCAGCAAGTACTCTGAGTTCTGCGAACTCGTACAGCCTGTGCTTGACATGCGTCGCGGTTTCCCAGGCAACAGGGTGACGTCACTGGAAGGCTTCAGACATTACGAACCGGGCTTCAACTTCCTGGCAGTCAGCTTCAGAACGTTGGAGGTGCAAATTATTATAGTAGATTAGTGTTACACTCCTACCTTGCTGCTCCTGGCGGCAGCCATATTGAGAGGTTCATCTGAGGGGCGGCCACCTTGAGAGGCTCATCGATATCAGTTCCTGAAGGTCAGCCATCTTGAGAAGAGCATCTGCATCGGTTCCTGAGGGGTAGCCATCTTGAGAGGCTTATTCCTATGGGTGTGCCCAATGAGGTTCCTCACCTGTCAGCTGTGGCAGGGATCTCCTGATAAGAGGCCTATTTAATAACAGAACACTGTCATCAGTTTGCTTCGACTTCTACTTTGGTGGAGTTCGTGGTGTTTCCCGTTGTTTTGCGGATTTGAACATTGCCTGAATCCTGACCACCTCTTTGTTTGTTGCCTGCCTTGACCATTGCCTGAATCCTGACCATCTCTTTGTTTGCTGCCTGCCTCGACCATTGCCTGAATCCTGATCACCTCTTTGTTTGCTGCCTGCCTCGACCATTGCCTGAATTCTGACTACTTCTTTGTTTGCTGTCTGCCTTGACCATTCCCTGAATCTTGACTACTTCTTTGTTTGCTGCCTGCCTTGACCATTGTCTGAATCCTGACTATTTCTTTGTTTGCTGCCTGCCTTGACCATTGCCTGACTCCGGACCACCTCTTTGTTTGCTGCCTGCCTCGACTCTTGCCTTTCGTCTGACCACTCCCGGTTGGAGTTCGGAAGTCCTGTCGGCCCTCAGTCCTGGGGGCTCAACCCCCGGGGGAAGGGGTCGCTCCAGGTGAAGTCTCGGGTGTCGTGTTCTCGAGGGCCTTGGCATTCTGTCAGGTCCTCGAGGCAGGACTGGAGTTCGTGAGCCCTTGGGCCACTGCCGAGGAGCGGCAGCGGCAGGCAAGACCACCTCGGGACTGGAAACACAGAAGAGCAGTACTGGAACTCTGGACTGCAGTAGTTCAAGGCAGGCGACTAGAACAGATGAGACAGGAACAGCTTCACCTGCACCTAGCCACCGTTCCTCCTGAGTTGAGCTCCGAAGTGCAGGCGGCCGGCAGGACTTGCAGGATAAGGCAGGAACTGAAGATCCAGAGGACCCACCCTGGGTCTGGGATACACGAGGGCGACAGGGCACAGAACTAGACTCAGACAGTGTGCTGCACCACAGCCACTAGCAAGACCCAGAAGACAGACCAAGGAACACAAGGCGTACAGAAGCTAGCAGGAGCAAGGACTAGGGCAGCAAACACACTAGGCAGAACAGGGATGCGGGAATACCCACAGGGTAAACCCTCTAGCTAGGTGGAGACAGGATACAGGAATAATCACCCAGGAAATACACACTAGCTAGACAGATACAGGATTCAGGATATACACTCAGGATATACAAGCAGGGTTCAGGATATGCACACAGGATATACAAGCAGGGTTCATGATAGGCAACATAGCGAACAGAGTAAACCAGGAAGAACAGGCCAAGGGTCTGAAGCCACAGCCGCTCCCCACACCAAGTGGGAAATCACAAAGGCTGAGGCTTCACATGCAGACAGAGAACAAACACGGACAGAGGCTTCACCCCAAACACAGAGTAAGCCAGGAACAGAGGCTTCACCCCAAACACAGAGTAAGCCAGGAACAGAGGCTTCCCTCCAAACACAGGGTAAGCTAGGAAGGACCCACAGTCCTCAGACACGCAGAAGCAGGGAAGAACTCCCCATAGGAAGACAACAGACACAGACACAGAGCAAAGCTGGGCTGGAACCCAGAGAAAGGCTAAGCAGTAGTGCAGCAGACACTTACTAACCTGACCTGGCCTAAGAGCATAACACCTATGCAAAGGCCCAGAATGCCAGCACAGCACTTCCTTATGAAGGCTCTCACTGATGAGGTCACCAGCAGCAGGACAGAAGCAGGAAGTACCTTGACCCCAAAGAGAGGCTTGACACACATAGGAAGTGAGCCCACAAGAAAGACAAGCAGGAGCCATCTTGGAAGCTGGCATAGAGCCGGTGGCAGCCATCTTAGATGCTGGCTCCCTAGAGAGGCATAGCCCACACAGGTGAGGTCTAGTGAAGCAATCAGGTTCATGCTGGAAGCAGCCAGCACACCAGGACAGAGACAAGACTAACACAAACACAGAGAGAAGCCAGCACAGCCGCTGGCCCCCAGAAATGAGGTAAGTCTGAGGGTGGTCACGGCCACCGACGTGACATCGGGATTGTTTGGCCGTCCTGCGGAGCTCAGGTCCAAGCTTGTCTCATCTGTGCTTCGCTGGGCACAGGGACTCACAGCATAACAATTAGTCTGCAACTTGAAGGAAACCAGAGAGCTTTGAGAATTTTACTAAGCGGCTTAATTTTGAGATTTCTTAATTTTCTAATAAACGACCTTGTATCTCCTGTGGAGATGTTATGGAGATATTATAGAGAATCTATACCACCTACTATAAAAATATTTTATATTCCCACTGCCTCAAGTAATATACAAGAGAGATCAGATCATTCCAAATTTAGAAGCTGTTTCAGTAGATATCTTGAATATTACAACATTGTTGGAAGGCTCTCACCTTTGCTTGATCTCCCATAGAACTTTGTTAGTGACTTTTGCCTTAGAGCCAGATAAGATTTATTTCTGGAATCAATCTGCTGCTTTTATGGGTTCTAAAATTTCATTCTTTCCAGACATTTCTAAGCCCACTCGGGAACAACATAAAGCCTTTCTGGCTTTGAATCAGAGTGGGAACTCTTTTGCATGTAATCTCTTCCCTGTCAATTATTGGCATTCTTTTTCCATTTACTATTTTATTAATGTACTAGTAAAAAAGGCCCGTTTCTGACACAAATGAAACGGGCGCTAGCAAGGTTTTCCTCGGAGTGTGTATGTTTGGGAGAGTGTATGTGAGAGTGACTGTTTGAGAGTCAGAGTGAAAGTGTGAGTCCAATCCATGCTCCTCTGTCACCTGGCCCCTCCATTCATCCCTATCCAGCAATTCCCCTCTCTCCCTGAGGCCTGCCCTGCAATCCATATCCATCCATGGCCATCTGTCCCCTGCCCCCTCCATTCATCCTTTTCCAGCAATTCCCCTCTCTCCCTGAGCCCTGCCCTCCCAATCCATGGCCATCCATGTTTCTCTGTCACCTGCCCCCTCCATTCATTCCTATCCAGCAATTCCCCTCTCTCCCTGAGGCCTGCCCTGCAATCCATATGCATCCATGGCCATCTGTCCCCTCCATTCATCCCTATCCAGCAATTCCCCTCTCCCTGAGTCCTGCCCTTCCAATCCATGCCCATCCATGCTCCTTTGTCACCTGGCCCCTCCATTCATCCCTATCCATGCTCCTCTCTCTCCCATGTCCCAGCCTGGCCCGCCCTCTTCTCCCCCCCCCCCCTTCGCATCCATGCCGTCGTTTCTCCCCTGCCCTCCCGCTCCCATTGTTGTACTTTACTGGCCACCCTCTTCTCTCCCCCCAACATGCGTGTTTTTTTTTTCTTCTTGTTTTTAAATTTACCTCCGTGGCGGTTCCGGCAGCGAAGCGTCAGGGAAGGAGGTGGTGCTCCCGACGTCTAGGTTTCCCTTCGCTGTGTTCCGCCTTCTTTTGATGTCATCCTTGACGTCAGAAGAAGGCGGAACACAGCGAAGGGAAGGCTAGATGTCGAGAGCGCCGCCTCCTTCCCTGACGCTTCGCTGCCGAGCGATGCGATTGGTTGAGTGTCATTGCTCCGCCCTCGACGTCATCACGTTTGACGCGTGGGCGGGGCAGACACAATGCGATCTCACCCCCTTCACTTTTAGAATGTTGGCTAAGAGAGGCTTCATTAGAACGTTGGAGGTGCGTTTTATATAGAGAGATACTGCGAACCACTTTGACCTAATAAAGCAAAGGCGGTATATCAAAAACAACATTAAACTTAAACTTAAAGCTACGAGGATGGTATGGGAGTTGCGTTCCAAGACGTATGAAGAGAGACTTGCTGACCTGAACATGTATACTCTGGAGGAAAGGAGGAACAGGGGTGATATGATACAGATGTTCAAATATTTGAAAGGTATTAATCCGCCAACGAATCTTTTCCAGAGATGGGAAGGCGGTAGAACGAGAGGACATGAAATGAGATTGAAGGGGGGCAGACTCAGGAAAGATGTCAGGAAGTATTTCTTCACAGAGAGGGTGGTGAATGCTTGGAATGCCCTCCCGCGGGAGGTGGTGGAGATGAAAACGGTAACGGAATTCAAACATGTGTGGGACAGGCATAAAGGAATCCTGTGCAGAAGGATTGGATCCAAAGAAGCTTAGCTGAAATTGGGTGGCGGGGGGAAGAGGGGTTGGTGGTTGAGAGGCTAGAATGGGGGAGGGCAGACTTATACGGGGCCTGTGCCGGAGCCAGTGATGGGAGGCGGGACTGGTGGTTGGGAGGCGGGAAATACTGCTGGACTGACTTATACGGTCTGTGCCCTGAAAAAGACAGGTACAAATCAAGGTAAGGTATACACATATGAGTTTATCGTGGGCAGACTAGATGGACCGTGCAGGTCTTTTTCTGCCGTCATCTACTATGTTACTATGTTACTAAAGGTGCCACTTTGGCATTGCGCTTTCCATGTTTGTGTGTGATTGCATATCAGTCTCAAAGTTACATTTAGGGTGGGGGGGTAATTCTCTATGGGCTGCCAAAGTAAGACCTTGGGAAATTGGGCATTAATTGAAAATTCCATATCAGCAATTATGCATGTGACTTTTGCTATAGAATGTTAGTGTAAGTCCATAGTTCAGCACCTTCACCCATATTGACACTGAAGTTCAGGTAGAGAATGACACAGGGACAAAGTTTATCCCCAACCCCGCAAGCTCAAACTCCATCCCCACCACATCCCCACAAGCTCTGACCCCATTCCCACCCCCTCCCTGCAAGCTCTGACTCTGAACATGAACCTGCATGTTTTGCAGTTTGGTATGTACAAGTTCTTCTGTCCCGTTATTAATGGATTTCCCAAAAATTGAACGTGTTGGAGGTATTAATAGATCCCATGTGCCTTTGGTGGTTTTTTGTTTAATTGAAATTTTTTGTTTAATTGAAACAATTTCGGTCTGTACAGCATTTGCTGGACAAAGACACATTGCGCATTATTATTCATGCAGTAGTTCTTTCACAGACTACTGCAACACATTGCTTACTTTAATCACCTCACTCGTCGTTCCAATTTCCACATTATTTATAAATATGTTAAGTAACATCGGTCCCAGTACAGATCCCTGCAGCACTCCACCCACCTCCATTGAGAAAAATGGCCATTTAACTCTACCCTCTGTTTTCTGTCCAATAACTAATTATTAATCCACAGAAGGACACTGTCTCCAATCCCATGACTCCTTAATTTTCGCAGGAGTCTCTCATGAGGTACTTCGCAAAAGAGGATTTGTCATCTTGTAGTAATGCACTCACATCTCAGGAGATTGCCGGTGATCTCTCAATCCCGGTCAAATCGGTATTATCAAAAGCCGATTTTGGCCGGCTCCAATTGCTTTTTCGTTGCGGCGCCAGCCAACCTTCAACTATTCGTAACCAGCAAGCAGCATGCCTCAAAATGAAAGCCATATGATATAAAATAAAATCTGGAAAGTTAACACCACCATTAAGTTTAGGTAATTTCATTTTAATCAATGCAATTCTAGGTGTTTTGTTAGTCCAGAAAATACTTAACCAATTGTTTTTCTAAAGATTGATAATATTGATGCATTACCTCTGTCTTATTCCAATTTATCACACACCCAGAAAAGGAAAAAAAATTGTGAAATTAAAGTAATGAGATACACAATAGCATCATAAGGATCTGACAAATAAAAAAAGCACATCATCGGCATATGCTGGCATTTTTGTCTAGGTGGAGAATAAACCAGCAGATCAGTATAATATCCAAAATACTTTATTGAAGGTACCGTATATTAGACAATTGCCCGACACAGGCCGTGTTTCGCCCAACAAAAGGGCTACGTCAGGGGCTAGTCTGTATCTTTCTTAAGTAAGAACAATCGCAAATTGCATATCACGACAAGGATAAAAGGAATTTTTAAAAAAACAGCATAAGCAGCACAAACCAGCGTCTCCTGTGCTGTTGCCAAGTAATGCTGTCTAAGGCTGGACAGCATTACTCGGCAACAGCACAGGAGACGCTGGTTTGTGCTGCTTATGCTGGTTTTTTAAAAATTCCTTTTATCCTTGTCGTGATGTGCAATTTGCGATTGTTCTTACCGTCAGGTAGTCTCGAGCCTGTTAAGTTTGGGTTTTGGCGGGCAACTATTTTCGCAAGCCAGTTGTGTGTGTGGGGGGGGGGGGGGGAAACAGGATCAGCAGAGAGTTTTTTTCCCCCTGGTTTGACAGCATAATGGGTGCAGTGACGTCAGCTGAGGCTTTGGAGACCAAGAAAGTTACGGACACAGGCAGCCAGGTTTTAGAACGTTGGAGGTGAGAATTATTATATAGGATAGTTTCCTGATTTATTCCTTGAAATGCTGAACAGTGCTCGAGTTTTCAAAATACGGGGCTGTTTTCCTAAAATATGCTACAATTTGCAGTTACCATAGCTTCATGCGGAATTTTACCATACAGTAACTGCAAATTTTACATGGCACCTTTTGGAGGCATTCCCAATATTTTTTAGTGAGGTTGTGTGTTAATATTCCCATGGTACCTGCTGAGAGTTAATGCTGAATCACTTACCAACTCCTATTTAGGAGGTGGTAAGTGGTCCTGCTATAATTTTGTGCTAGCCAGTTAGCACGCGGTACATGTAATGCGCTAACTGGCTAACTCTTTCACACCCACTCTTGGCCCATGCTTTGCCCCTTAAGTGAAAAATCTGAAAAATGTAGCAATGCATGGTTTAACGCACAGAAACAGGCAAAATACCAGAAAACCCCAGTCATGTGGTAAACTTTCCACGTGTTAACTCTGTGTTAGTGGCCTCTATATTTCCACCCTGCATATCAACTTCCAGGGTATCTCTCAGTCTCTGTTCTGTAATCGGCCTTCGAAATTTACAATAAGAGAACCTACCAAAATGTGTAAAGACATCAAGGGGTCTTTTACTAAAGATTAGCTTGAGTTATCTGTAGCAGGGCTCATTTTATTCCTATGGGCGCTGCTGCAGATAACTTGAGCTAATCTTTAGTAAAAGACCCCCTCCTCCCCCCCCCCCCCGAGTGAAATTATGTTCAGTACATGAAATCAATTTTTAAAATAATGTATCCACAGAAATGAGCACATTTTAAAAATTCAGCAGACAGATACACAATCCACCTACACCATGTAAATAAAATATAAAATTAGCAACTGAACACAAAAAGCTTCACCTCCATATTAGCTACTTGAGGATGAGAAAAATGAGCAAGTAGTGAGATACAAGGGTTTAAAGTGGGGTTTTAAAAGAAATCCTCAGGAATAAATGTATTCTTGATAGAATTTTACAGTGCATTTTATAGTAAACAGTAGGGCTGTACCAAATATTCATATTCGATTTAATTCAGCCCCAAATACATTATTTGTATTCAGCTGAATAGTGTTTTAAATTCAAATACAAATAATCTGGGACTCTACTATACTAAATCCTACTGAAATAAACACTTGATCTATGATTTCACGTTGCTTCTTTTATTATTTGTTATGTTAAAGCTCAATGTCAATTATTTGTATTCGGTATTTGTATTCAGCCAAATAATATTTTTCATTATTCGTATTCGGACAAATAGTAAAATATGC
Source organism: Microcaecilia unicolor (assembly GCF_901765095.1). Lineage (NCBI taxonomy): Eukaryota > Metazoa > Chordata > Amphibia > Gymnophiona > Siphonopidae > Microcaecilia > Microcaecilia unicolor. Next base: position 50,232,933 of record NC_044036.1, read on the forward strand.
TATTCGGGACAGCTCTAGTAAACAGTATATTTCTATATCTCAGCATCTAGTTCTTCCTTGTATTCATAATTCCTGCTTCAGGGTGCCTGTCATTAAAAGGTCAAATTTTCTGTACCCAGTCAGTCATCACTTCCTTTCAGATTAATCACAACACTGTTCCTATAATGCTGATGTTTTGAATAGCTCAGCATTTGAATTCATTGGAATAAATCTTAAGTAGAATTAACAGCAGCAGACCCAGCGACTGAAGCAACTCAGGAGGAAAAATAATATCAATAAGAACCACAGCATAATATCAACTTAAGAACCACAGCATTTCTTTCATCAGTCTATCTCAACATAGAGGCATATTTTCAAAGCACTTTGGGAGGCTAAGTTCCATAGGTTTCTATGGAACTTTGGGAGGCTAAGTGCTTTGAAAATATGCCTCATAGTGTACTAGGGGGACCTGCTGAAAATTGATGAGGGGGGCTTGCTCAGTGCACTTGCCACTCAATACACACTAAGGATATATATTCATTTCAGGGTTTTTTTTCTGTTGTTTCAATAGTTTACAATCACTATTGGCAAGCTGCAGGTTGCCCACCCCTGCCCTAGTAGTAGCCTCACAGTACTAGCTGTAGAGGTCAAGCTGCCAAATAAGCATACACCCTGATTTGGTAGCTTGACCCCCAGCGGTAGCACTACAAGACTATCACTAGGGACTTTGAGCTGCTATTTTGATCCCAGGTGGTTGACGGGACAGGAGTGACTGGGGATTGCTTCTGTCTCAAACTAGACCTCAGGAAGTGAGTGAGCCATACTTGGGGCCCACTATCTTGTTGCTGTAGCCAGTAACCCCCAATGCTCCTGACTGTAGCACCACAAAGAAAAGAGAACTGGATGTTCTTTTTTCATTTTCTTAAATAGAATCACACGTTAGGGTTGCCAACATTTTGAATACCACATTCTAATCCCGCCCTCCCCCCCCCCCCCCCTTCCGTTCCACCTCCTGGATCATTGCTTCAGTAAACAGGTAAAATAATGAACATTGAATGACATATATAATTTCAATGTGGACACGTTTGTCCAAAACAGCACTGAATATCTGGGTTTAGCACCAATGGCGGACAACAAAAGCATTACCCGCCAACAGCTGAATATCGAGCTCAAAGAGGCTCCAGTGGAAGAGAAACCAACAGTTGGCAGAAAACTGGCACTTGCATTGGCTGATTTTCTGACCTGCTGGTTGTCGGTTACCCTCTATATGAAAACCATCCAGGCCAACCAAATACTGACTGGTTGGCAATCTTAGAATCACTGTTCCTCATGGACCATGCTAGCAAATACCCATGTATCTGCCAGCATCCTTCTCAATAGTTTACAAAAGAGTTCATGTTTACAGAACCATTTGAAAAATGTGGGGAGAACCTGGGTGTTTTAATTCCCCTCTCATTGACCTATGTAAAATGGGCATTCACAGCTACCAGAAATGGCAGGTATCATAATAGTTGCAGGAAATCTGGGCATGGAATCTAGGAGTTCAGGAAGTAAGGAATGGAGAGCCTAATGCTAGTGGTTTAACAGTGTACTAGTATACAACCAAGTAGGGAGTTCTGGTAGCAGCTTAAAATTTGGGGTCAGCCACATGTTTTGCATAAACAGTTTGCAATGTAGTTACAGGGAATGAATTATGCTGTAACTGAACTAACACACCAGGAGAAGGAATAAAGAGCTATTTCAGCAAGATTTGCCTGGCTATGCAGTTGTTACAGATGTCCCTGCAGAGATTCAGGACTGGCTGCGAGCAGTAGTCAGTCACTTTAATATTAAAAGATATAAAATGGGGCCCTTTTACTAAAGTGTATTAAGCACTTAACACATGGTTTACCAAGTGATAACTGCTAGCACAGAGCCATGTTAAGGGGCTTTGCAGTAATTTAACAGTTACAGCGCATAAACTGCTGAGTGCCCTTTATAGAAGAGCACTTGGAACAGACTCCCACACCCAATCTTGGGTGCGAGGACTTACGCCAACTGAAACCTGATGTGCATCAGGATGTACAAGTTGGGCATGGAAACCCGGTATTCTATAACACTGAACCCAAATATCTGGAACGTTCCAGACCTGCCCATGCCCCTCTCATGGCAACGCCTCCTTTTGGGCACCCAGAGTTATAAAATTATTAAGAACCAGATTACAAGTTTGGGTATTATCATTGATTCGCAATTGTCTATGCAAGCCCAAGTTTCTAAATTTTTCTGTTGAAAATTTTGAGTAAGTTAAAACAGTTATTGCCAAAGAATGATTTTCAGATTGTGGTTCAGAGTTTAGTGCTTACAAAATTGGACTATTGTAATAGCCTTTTCAGCATGCTTGGGATGTTTTGAGTCTGTTTCCGGTGTAATGAAAGCTCTTCACTGGTTGCCAATTGCCTATAGAGTTTGTTTTAAATTGCTATTATTGGTTTTTAAGACTATGTATGATTCATTTCATGTGTATTTTAGGAAGGTGTTGCAATGCTATAAGCCTACACGAGTATTACGTTCTGAAAATACACAGCCCAAGTGGGTAAACTTGGTTGTGCGAAAAACACAACCAAGAAGATGTTCCAATCAATGTGGAAATTAAAAAGAGTAAGACCTTTCTTCCCAAGGGCTGTCTTCCGTAACCTGGTACAATCAATGGTACTCAGTCATTTAGACTACTGCAATGCACTCTATGCTGGCTGTAAAGAGCAAATTATCAAGAAACTACAGACAGCCCAGAATACGGCAGCTAGACTCATATTCGGTAAAACAAAATATGAAAGTGCTAAACCCCAAGAGAAAAGCTACACTGGCTCCATCTTAAAGAACACATCACGTTCAAAATATGTACCCTAGTCCACAAAATCATTCACGGAGATGCCCCAGTCTACATGTCAGACCTGATAGACTTACCACCCAGGAATGCTAAAAAATCATCCCGCACTTTCCTCAATCTTCATTTCCCCAATTGCAAAGGTCTAAAATACAAACTAACGCATGCGTCAACCTTTTCCTACTTGAGCACACAATTCTGGAACGCGCTGCCGCGCAACTTAAAAATGATCTATGAACTAACTCACTTCCGCAAACTACTGAAGACCCATCTCTTTAACAAGGCATACCAAAAAAACAAATATGAATTCCTCTACATACATCCAGAATTGTCTTAGAACATTTGCTTGTTATACTAATATCAAACTTTATCACTATCATGTTACCCAAGATCCTTCTGTAATCCTAAATGCTTATTTCTTATAACCTCCACTATTTATGATGTATTGTAAGCTACATTGAGCCTGCAAAGAGGTGGGAAAATGTGGGATACAAATGCAATAGATAAATAAATAAATAAATAGAATGAATTACCATTGAGACTTCGTTTGTTGCAGAAGTTGACACTTTTAAGAAACAGATTAAGGCACTTGTTTGAATAGGCATAGCACACTGCCAGCCACTAGCATGGCTTAGTAAACAAGGGGGGTTAGTCTCTCTGTATTTTGTAAAGATGAAAGAGTAATATATATATATATATATATATATATATATATATATATATATATATATATATATATATATATATATATATATATATATGCTGATTATGTCTTTTGTACGTGATTTTGTAACATTATTGTATTTGTTTCTTTGTAACCCACCTAGTTAATAGGTGGACTTAAATAAATAAATAAAATAACATGAAGGCAAATGAGTCCATAAATCAAAATTAGTGCCAATTAACCCTAATTAACCTGTTAGCACTTAGTTGACTAATTTACACATGCATCTGTGCTCTGCACCCAAATCTGAGTGCCCAACTTTCAATGACGCATATGAAATCCGGGGAAGTAACGTGCTGCACTTATTGTATGCTAACTGCCTAACACTAGACCACATACTGTCTCCTAAACAGGTGGCGCTAAGTGCTTTTGCATTAACCGGGGGCACAACCTGCAACAGAAAATAGTGGGAATGCCCTCAATAGGTGTTAAATGAAATTTGCAAATACTGTGCAGTAAAGTCCTGCATTAAGCCACAGTAACTGCAAATTTTACCACAGTCCAGTAAAAGGGCCCCAAACTGCTCTTTCATAACTCTAAATTATAGTGTAACATTACTGGAAAGTTTTATTTTGGGCTTTTTTTCTGATATTTCTCCTTTTCCATCTAATAAACAGTTTACCTCATAATGTTGCTAACCTTTTGATATCAGGTGGCTATATTTCTTTGGCTGCTTTTTCTTCTTTTCTTCCTTTGGTTTTAGTATAATGCAGCAAGCATGTACTTGATCAAGAAAACTGAAGCTAGGAATATCTTTCATACAATTTTCGTCATCCTCAATCTATACATAAAATAACATTCATGGAATTAGTAATGTTTCCAAGCCAAGGAATAATGCAGTTTTAATCTGTACAGTTATTATACTTTGTAATGTGCCTTTCACACAACTCTTTTTCACCCAATTTCATACCTCTAAAATATTACAGGGTCAATATTCAAAAGCGTTTAACCAGGTAGGAGAGGCTGCCGATATTCAGTAACACTTAACCAGGTAGTGCTGTTGAATATCTCCACTAACCAGCCATTCTCTAACCAGTTAGGTTAAGGGTGGTCTGCTGCGAAGCTTGAGCACAGCCACCACTTAGCCGGTTTGTGGCAATATTCAGTTGCTAACTAGTTCAGCAAGCACACAGAATGGGTCGGATTCAGTAAATGGCGTCTACAATGTAAGCGCACTGGAATGATATGCATAGAGCTATTCTATAAACCTCATCTACAGTAAGACATGGTTTATAGAACAGCGCATAGGCTGGGGGAATGTGTACACGTTTAGGTGTGGCCATTTACGTCACTGAAAGCCCGGTGTAAGTACCTGTGCCTAAATGTTCGCACGTTCCCCTGAATTCTATAACAACACGCATAGATCTGATTGTCATCCCGACAATGCCTATACTCCTCCCATGGGTTGTGCCCCCTTTTCAGCTAATCTTGATGGAATTTACATCTTTTTAGAATTTGCCTATAAAGAAGAACATGTAAATTTCAATTACTGCCAAATATTGATGATAATTGACTGTTATCGGCCATTTATCATCACTAATTGGCTCGTTACTCAATTGAGTAGCATGTGTAAACTAACCATGCACACAATTTAATATGCCCTACTTACCACGACTTATATAGAATCCGACCCTTTGTGTGCTCACTGAGTTACCAGTCTGAATATTGGCTGGTGCCTGGTTAACTTTCAGGTCAGTTCAAATACCCATATATTCAATGCTGAGAACCGCGCATGCCCTGGCATTGAGTATCTAGGGTTAGATCAGCCCACATTTGGGAGCGGCTTACAAGCATCTAACCACCATAGACTGAAGGTTACCCCAGACATGTTTCTCCACACAAGATTATTACGAAATATTTTTTTAAAGATTTCTCCATGACAGGGACTTTCTTTGAGGGCAAAGTTGTCTACCTGTCACCAATGATTTCCCAAGACAGTGAGATAAAGCGAATGATACATACCTGTAGCAGGTGTTCTCCAAGGACAGCAGGCTGATTGTTCTCACGACTGGGTTGACGTCCACGGCAGCCCCCACCAACTGGAAGAAAACTTTGCGGACGATCCCGCACGCAGGGCACGCCCACCGCGCATGCGCAGCCGTCTTCCCGCCCGTGCACGACCATTCCTGCTTAGTTGAATGACAAGTAAAGAAATGAGTAAAACGCAACTCCAAAGGGGAGGAGGGAGGGTAGGTGAGAACAATCAGCCTGCTGTCCTCGGACAACACCTGCTACAGGTATGTATCATTCGCTTTCTCCGAGGACAAGCAGGCTGCTTGTTCTCACGACTGGGGTATCCCTAGCTCTCAGGCGCACTCAAAACAAGAACCCAGATCAATTGAACCTCGCAACGGCGAGGGCATAACAGAAATTGACCTACGAAGAACAACTAACTGAGAGTGCAGCCTGAACAGAATAAATCGGGTCTTGGAGGGTGGAGTTGGATTCAAACCCCAAACAGATTCTGCAGCACCGACTGCCCGAACCGACTGTTGCGTCGGGTATCCTGCTGGAGGCAGTAATGTGATGTGAATGTGTGGACCAATGACCACGTCGCAGCCTTGCAAATCTCTTCAATAGTGGCTGACTTCAAGTGGGCCACCGACGCTGCCATGGCTCGAACACTATGATCCGTGACATGACCCTCAAGAGCCAGCCCAGCCTGGGCGTAAGTGAAGGAAATGCAATCTGCTAGCCAATTGGAGATGGTGCGTTTCCCTATTGGGGTCAAAAGAAATAAACAATTGGGCAGACTGTCTGTGGGGCTGTGTCCGCTCCAGATAGAAGGCCAATGCTCGCTTGCAGTCCAATGTGTGCAACTGACGTTCAGCAGGGCGGGTATGCGGTCAGGGAAAGAATGTTGGCAAGACAATTGACTGGTTAAGATGGAACTCCGACACCACCTTTGGCAGGAACTTAGGGTGAGTGCGGAGTACTACTCTGTTGTGATGAAATTTGGTATAAGGAGCATGAGCTACCAGGGCCTGCAGCTCACTGACTCTACGAGCTGAAGTAACTGCCACCAAGAAAATGACCTTCCAGGTCAAGTACTTCAGATGGCAAGAATTCAGTGGCTCAAAAGGAGGCTTCATCAGCTGGGTGAGGATGACGTTGAGATCCCATGACACTGTAGGAGGCTTGACAGGGGGCCTTGACAAAAGCAAGCCTCTCATGACTCGAACGACTAAAGGCTCTCCAGAGATGGCTTTACCCTCTATACGATAATGGTAAGCACTAATCGCGCTAAGGTGATTCCTTACTGAGTTGGTCTTGAGACCAGACTCCGATAAGTGCAGAAGGTATTCAAGCAGGTTCTGTGCAGGACAAGAACGAGGTTCTATGGCCTTGCTCTCACACCAAACAACAAACCTCCTCCACTTGAAAAAGTAACTCTTTTTAGTGGAATCCTTTCTAGAGGCAAGCAAGACACGGGAGACACCCTCAGACAAACCCAACGAAGCAAAATCTACGCCCTCAACATCCAGGCCATGAGAGCCAGAGACTAAAGGTTGGGGTGCAGAAGAGCTCCGTCGTTCTGCGAAATGAGAGTCGGAAAACACTCCAATCTCCAAAACACGGTTCTTCGGAGGACAACTCCAGAAGTAGAGGGAACCAGATCTGACGGGGCCAAAAAGGCGCTATCAGAATCATGGTGCCGTGGTCTTGCTTGAGCTTCAGCAAGGTTTTCCCCACCAAAGGTATGGGAGGATAAGCATACAGGAGGCCGTTCCCTCAATGGAGGAGAAAGGCAACCGACGCCAGTCTGCCGTGCGCCTGTAGTCTGGAACAGAACAGAGGCAGCTTGTGGTTGGTCTGAGAAGCGAAAAGGTACACCGAGGGGGTGCCCCACTCTCAGAAGATCTTGCGTACCACTCTGGAATGGAGTGACCACTCGTGCGGTTGCATGACTCTGCTCAGTCTGTCGGCCAGACTGTTGTTTACGCCTGCCAGGTACAGTGGTGGAAATAAGTATTTGATCCCTTGCTGATTTTGTAAGTTTGCCCACTGACAAAGACATGAGCAGCCCATAATTGAAGGGTAGGTTATTGGTAACAGTGAGAGATAGCACATCACAAATTAAATCCGGAAAATCACATTGTGGAAAGTATATGAATTTATTTGCATTCTGCAGAGGGAAATAAGTATTTAATCCCTCTGGCAAACAAGACCTAATACTTGGTGGCAAAACCCTTGTTGGCAAGCACAGCGGTCAGACGTCTTCTGTAGTTGATGATGAGGTTTGCACACATGTCAGGAGGAATTTTGGTCCACTCCTCTTTGCAGATCATCTCTAAATCATTAAGAGTTCTGGGCTGTCGCTTGGCAACTCGCAGCTTCAGCTCCCTCCATAAGTTTTCAATGGGATTAAGGTCTGGTGACTGGCTAGGCCACTCCATGACCCTAATGTGCTTCTTCCTGAGCCACTCCTTTGTTGCCTTGGCTGTATGTTTTGGGTCATTGTCGTGCTGGAAGACCCAGCCACGACCCATTTTTAAGGCCCTGGCGGAGGGAAGGAGGTTGTCACTCAGAATTGTACGGTACATGGCCCCATCCATTCTCCCATTGATGCGGTGAAGTAGTCCTGTGCCCTTAGCAGAGAAACACCCCAAAACATAACATTTCCACCTCCATGCTTGACAGTGGGGACGGTGTTCTTTGGGTCATAGGCAGCATTTCTCTTCCTCCAAACACGGCGAGTTGAGTTCATGCCAAAGAGCTCAATTTTTGTCTCATCTGACCACAGCACCTTCTCCCAATCACTCTCGGCATCATCCAGGTGTTCACTGGCAAACTTCAGACGGGCCGTCACATGTGCCTTCCGGAGCAGGGGGACCTTGCGGGCACTGCAGGATTGCAATCCGTTATGTCGTAATGTGTTACCAATGGTTTTCGTGGTGACAGTGGTCCCAGCTGCCTTGAGATCATTGACAAGTTCCCCCCTTGTAGTTGTAGGCTGATTTCTAACCTTCCTCATGATCAAGGATACCCCACGAGGTGAGATTTTGCGTGGAGCCCCAGATCTTTGTCGATTGACAGTCATTTTGTACTTCTTCCATTTTCTTACTATGGCACCAACAGTTGTCTCCTTCTCGCCCAGCGTCTTACTGATGGTTTTGTAGCCCATTCCAGCCTTGTGCAGGTGTATGATCTTGTCCCTGACATCCTTAGACAGCTCCTTGCTCTTGGCCATTTTGTAGAGGTTAGAGTCTGACTGATTCACTGAGTCTGTGGACAGGTGTCTTTCATACAGGTGACCATTGCCGACAGCTGTCTGTCATGCAGGTAACGAGTTGATTTGGAGCATCTACCTGGTCTGTAGGGGCCAGATCTCTTACTGGTTGGTGGGGGATCAAATACTTATTTCCCTCTGCAGAATGCAAATAAATTCATATACTTTCCACAATGTGATTTTCCGGATTTAATTTGTGATGTGCTATCTCTCACTGTTACCAATAACCTACCCTTCAATTATGGGCTGCTCATGTCTTTGTCAGTGGGCAAACTTACAAAATCAGCAAGGGATCAAATACTTATTTCCACCACTGTATGTGGCTTGGAGAAGCATGCCAAACTGGCGAGCCCAACGCCACATCCTGACGGCTTCCTGACACAGGGGGCGAGATCCGGTGCCCCCCTGCTTGTTGATGTAATACATTGCAACCTGATTGCCTGTCCGAATTTGGATGATTTGGTAGGACAGCCGATCCCTGAAGGCCTTCAGTGTGTTCCAGACCGCTCGGAGCTCCAGGAGGTTGATCTGAAGATCTTGCTCCTGGAGGGACCACACTCCCTGGGTGTGGAGCCCATCGACATGAGCTCCCCACCCCAGGCGAGATACATCCGTCGTCAGCGGACTGGCTGGAGATGGGACTTCGGGTAATTTATCACAAACCCCATCAGCTCCAGAAGGTGAATAGTGCACTGCATGGACCGAAGAGCTCCTGCCTCTGAGGTGCTCTTGACCAGCCAATCATCGAGATACGGGAACCCCCAGCTTGCGTAGATACGCCGCAACCACCACAAGACGCTTCGTGAACACCCGTGGTGCAGAGGTGAGCCCAAAGGGCAGCACACAATACTGAAAGTGCCGTGTCCCCAGACGGAATCGGAGATACTGTCTGTGAGCTGGCAGTATCGGGATGTGAGTGTAAGCGTCTTTTAAATCCAGGGAACATAGCCAATTGTCTTTCTGAATCATGGGTAGAAGGGTGCTCAAGGAAAGCATCCTGAACTTTTCTCGGACCAGATATTTGTTCAGGCCTCTCAGGTCTAGGATGGGGCGCATCCCCCCCTGTTTTCTTTTCCACAAGGAAGTACCTGGAATAGAATCCCTGCCCTTCCTGCCCGGGTGGCACGGGCTCGACCGCATTGGCGCTGAGAAGGGCGGAGAGTTCCTCTGCAAGTACCTGCTTGTGATGGGAGCTGAAGGATTGGGCTCCCGGTGGGCAATTTGGCAGAGTGGAGGTCAAATTCAGGGTGTATCCACACCGCACTATTTGGAGAACCCACTGGTCGGAGGTTATGAGAGGCCACCTTTGGTGAAAAACTTTCAACCTCTCCCCCGACTGGCAGGTCGTCCGGTACGGATACTTTGATGGCGGCTATGTTCCCATGGATCCAGTCAAAAGCCCGTCCACTGCTTTTGCTGTGGAGGCGCAGGGGGCCGCTTAGGCACACGCTGTTGACGGGAACGAGCGCGCTGGGACTGTCCCTGTGCCTGAGGAGGCCTTCGGGCCGGCTGGGTGTACCTACGCTTGCTGTAGGCGTAGGGTGCAGCCTGCAGGGCCCGGGAAAAACGTCCACCTGCAGAGGTGGATGCTGAAGGCGTCCGGTGGGAGAGCTTGTCGAGAGCGGTTTCCCGCTGGTGTAGTTGGTCCACCAACTGCTCAACCTTCTCGCCGAAAATGTTATCCCCCCGGCAAGGGACATCCGCCAGCCACTGCTGGGTGCGGTTGTCCAGGTCAGAGGCACGCAGCCATGAGAGTCTGCGCATCACTATACCTTGGGCCGCAGCTCGAGATGCCACATCACAGGTGTCATAGATACCCCTGGACAGAAACTTTCTGCACGCCTTCAGCTGCCTGACCACCTCCTGAAAAGGCCTGGACTGCTCCGGAGGGAGCTTGTCGACCAGGTCCGCCAGTTGCCTCACATTGTTCCGCATGTGGATGCTCGTGTAGAGCTGGTATGATTGGATGCGGGTCACGAGCATGGAAGATTGGTAGGCCTTCCTCCCAAACGAGTCCAGAGTGCGAGACTCCCGCCCAGGGGGCGCCGAGGCGGTATCCCTCGAACTCCGTGCTCTCTTGAGAGCAGAGTCCACGACCACCGAGTCATGGGGCAATTGAGGCCACATCAACTCTGGGTCTGAGTGGATCCTGTATTGGGACTCCGCTTTCTTGGGGATGGTGGGATTAGATAGTGGCTTCAACCAGTTCCGAAGCAGCGTCTCCTTAAGGACACTGTGCAACGGTACCGTGGAAGACGCTCTAGGTGGTGATGGATAGTCGAGGACTTCGAGCATCTCCTCCCTCGGCTCATTCACAGTAACCACGGGAAAGTGAATGCAGATGGACATATCCCTGACAAAAGAGGCAAAGCAGAGGCTCTCAGGAGGCGAGAGCTTCCTCTCCGGTGAAGGAGTAGGGTCAGAGAGAAGGCCCACAGACTCCTCTGAGGAGAAATATCTGGGGTCCTCCTCCCCCCCCCACAAAGCCTCCTCCTCAGTGTCGGACATGAGCTCTCTCAGCTCAGTCCTCAACCGGGCCCGTCTCGACTGGGAGGAACCACGTCCTCGATGATGGCGTCGAGCGGTAGACTCCTGCGCCGGCGGGGACGAAGCTCCCTCCATCGACGTCGACGGGGAATCCACCTGCGTGGCGGTCGACACCAGTGCCGCAAGCGGCGTTGGCGTCGGAGGCCTCGGCATCGGGCCAGAGCACACTGGCGCCTCCATCAACGGCGCCGGGGGCGCAAGCACCCCCAGTACCGGCAGAGCCTGGCGCATCAGCCCTTCCCGGATTCCGGGAAGGATGGCTCGGAGGCACTCGTCGAGGCCTGCTGTCGGGAAAGGCAGGGGGGCCGGTGTGGGTGCCGGTGCCGGAAGCTGCTCGGGTCCAGGAGACGGTACCAAGGTACCCGCGGACTGACGCAGCGACACCTCTTCAACTGAGGGGGAACGCTCCTCCCGGCACTGCCACTTCCTGGACGTCGAGTCGTCCCTCGAAGTACCGGAGCTGGCAGTCCCGTGCGCCGTGGGCGACCGATGACGGTGCTTCTTTGCTTTCTTTCGATGCCCGTCATCGGCGCTCGGCAGAAGAGACGAGGAGGAAGTGGAACCCCCCCCCCCCCCGGCCTCGAGGAATCGGATCCGACAGGGTTCGGTCCCGATGGTCCTGGGCAGAGGGAGTGGCCGGGGCAGACTGCCCGCGCGGCCGCTCACCCCCATCATCACTGGCAGGCCGGCGGTCCAAAGGTACCTGTACTCCTGGGGTCGGTGCCAGAGTCGGCGCCGATTTCGTCGACATCAGTACCGGTACCGAAGACCCGGCCGTCGACACCGATGCCGTCGAGGACGATGTCGAAGGGCCGGCGCAAGTTCCAAAAAGACGGTCCCGTAGAACTTGCCTCGCCACCTGTGTCCGCTTCCTTAAGCCGAGACACAAGGTGCATGTCTTGGAATTATGCTCCGGGCCGAGGCACTGGAGACACCAAGCGTGGGTATCGGTCTGCGAGATCTGCCGGCCACACCGACCACACTTTTTGAATCCACTCGGGACCTTCGAGGACATCGAAGAAAAAATCGCGTCGTTGAGGTCAAAATCGTCTATGGTGGCGTTGAAAAGCACACCCAAAAAAGAAACGACGGCCGCGACGAAGCACCCTCACGGCTAAGAACAACGAGGACAACTCCTTTTTTTTTTTTTCCGAAGAAAAAAGCACGCGAACGCGTACGGGAAACAAAGAAAAAACGCGGCTAGGCCGCAATCCGGTTTCTGGGGCTGACAAAGAGAGAGACGGGTAACACGTCTCTCTCCAGCGTGGAATAGAAAAAAACTGAGCGGGAACGTTCGCGCACGGGCGGGAAGATGGCCGCGCATGCGCGGTGGGCGTGCCCTGCGTGCGGGACCGCCCGCGAAGTTTTCTTCCAGTTGTTGGGGGATCCGTGGACGTCAACCCAGTCGTGAGAACAAGCAGCCTGCTTGTCCTCGGAGAAGCAGTCATACATGTTGGTACCTTCATTTAAAAGTGCTGACATTGTAGGGTTTTTCAATGCCTATAAACACGAGAATAAAAATGCAGAGAAGACGACTGACTGATAGGGTGGAAATTGAATACTACTTTTGGTAGGAATGTGAGATGAGTGTGTAATACCAACTTATTATGATGAAACTTACTAGGAGATGAATAAGAGAGAATGGTGTACCTAATCCCTCAGCAGTCCGCATACTATAGGGAAGCTCAGTCAAGGCTAAAGTAGCTAGGGCTCTTCAGCTTGGAGAAGAGACAGCTAATGGGAGATGGAAGCAGAAGAGAAAGAGACAACCTGGTTGGGGGGTGGGGGCTGATGAGGGAGGAGGAGAAATTAAAGAAAATGAGAGATGTCTAACTAGCTTGTGCCAAGAGAGAGAGAGAGAGAGAGAGAGAGAAAGTGCAAATGGGCTGCAGAGTCACCCAATTAGTCATGCTTAGCTAGCCTGTCTTAAAAAAGTGAGAGTAATGGAGAATCAGCCAGCTGAAAAGACACTGTGATACAGTTGGTATTTCTTTAGGTCTGAGTATGTCCAAGTGTTATGTGTCATTTTTTGTTATATGTCAGTCAGTCTGGATGTGGTGCAAATTCTGCTCTGGCGTATTCTTGGCACATTCCCAGCTGTTGCTGTATCATTGAGGAGAGGAGGGAAGGCCCTTTCCACACCACCACCACCACCACCATATTCCCCTCACTCCTGGATCTTCAGAGGGGAATCTTTCCCTCTGTTTACAGATCAGGCACAGATGATCCTTCCTGCTATAAGAGGCCCTCTACTAAACCTTCACATACATCACTGATCAGAAGACAATTTTCAAAGGGACTTCCACAGGTAAACAAGGTTTTACCCTTGGAGAAAAAAAAATCTGAAAACTGCCCTCCTTTAAAGAGTAAACCAAAGCTTCCCATACTGTGGGTCAAGACCGCAAATGGTGTCATACAACTCACATTTGGGATCATGACCTGGGTGGGCTTTCCATAGATGCATCATTATCCTGCACCTCTGGCGGGTCACACAATTTTATTTGGCTTCGATCATGGGGTCCCAGCCACAAAAGGATTGACAAGCACTGATGTAAACTGCTCACAGTGTACATTCATTTACCAATCCTACAAATGGGGTAAAGATGGGAGGAGCAAGATTGAGAGAGGTGGAATAGCTAGACATTTCTCACTCTCTCTATTTTACTCATCAGTCCCCCACCAGGTTCTCTCTTTCACATCCACCTCCTTCATTCTCCCAGCTTGTGCAAAGTCTATGCTGTAAATCATATGTAGTGGTTTCAAAATGAAATCTTGAGTAGAGAGATGTGGTAGCCGTGTTAGTCCACTTCTAAAAGTAATCAACAGAAATAGAATAAATGTGGCAAAGAGTGCTATAATGGAGAAACAAGCCAGATGCTAAAGAAGAGAATTAATTTACATAGACACCATATGAAAAATGCCAATACCAACCACGACACACCTCTGTGGGACAGTACTTTACAAAACCAGAACACTGTACCAATGATTTTATGGTGAGAATACTAAAAGGGAACTTTAAAACCATACAGGAACAAAAGACATTTGAAGTCAGAATGATTAAATATTTTGACACCCACCAGACAGGACTTAACAAAGATCTGGGTTTTCTAGCCCATTATAAACCATAGAAATTCTACTGCCTTGTCACCCTCTTATCACCATGCATATCTTCCCGTCCCTCATTCACTTGGCCCTCCCTGTCTCTCACCTAACCCACCCCACCCCACTCTCTCACCCTGTTAGACTGTCACTGAAATGCTTTGATGTTTCATTTATATATACTGTCATCTATCAACATTTGCTTATTTCTGATCTGATGAAGAACGGCTACCTTCAAAAGCTAATGTTAGTCTAATAAAACAGGTATCATCTTATTTTCTTTTCTATGTTTTATTTTATTCTATTTCTATTGATTACCACAATGAAATCTGTATGCCTTCTGTCTATTATTGTTACAGCTATGAGCTTTGGTTCAAGGTCTGACTTTGGTTCAGGATTTAAAATAAGATTACAGGCCTGTAACTTTAATTTGAACTCTGGGAGTTCAAATTAAAGTTACAGGCCTGTAATCTAATTTTAGATCCTGAACCAAAGTCAGACCTTGAACCAAAGCTCATAGCTGTAACAATAATAGACACTTCATTGTCGGCTCTGCCCCCTAAAGTACAGGAAATATATGCTGTTACTTTTACACACAGAGAAAGAGCACAAAACATCTTGGGAAAAACTCCTCATACAAAAAGACAAAGCAAATACTTGTGGATTCTGCATAATTTCCATGGCAAATATAATTACTGATTCTATTTAGTGTACAAACATGATTTCCTTCCTTTCTGTGTTTGTTTTTCAATGTTCTTAACTATAACAGATTGAATTGCTTCATTGCATTTCACTATAATATATTGATTTGTTTTACCTGGACTGTTCCCAACTGTTCAATCTCCAGCTTCTAGTCCTAGCATAATTAATAGCATTTAGATAACACCAATCCATCTTCATTGATGGTTACTGTAAAGCAGACAGAAACAAAAAAAGGCAAAGATCTGCTACAGAAATAGCAAACCAAAAGAAAAAAAAGCAAATCAAAAAAGACAAACAAATGGAACAGGAGCATAACAGAAGAAGTGGTTTATTGCAAGGTTACCCAACGTGGCCACGTTTTGCCCTCAGGCTGTGTCAGGGGTACAAAAAAACTACAAAATAAAACTACATAATGAATAAAACATAAACATCACATTGTATATTTTATAATAAAATATATCTAAAAATACAATCAAATCATATAAGATAAAAACAGATCAAATCTGAAAACATAATACAATAAAATATAATATCAAATCAATATCAGTTAAAAACATTCAGATTAAATATGCATGCAATAAAATAATTTTAATACAAGACATAAGATATCAACAAAAAATATAATATCAACACAAAATATATATCAACAGAACTGCATAAGACAGATAAGTGGAGATATACAACACTAAAATAACTGAATGACCGTACATACTAAATATCACCAACCTAATAGGGGTAAAAAGCAAAGTGAACCCCTAAAAGTAGTCATACAACCACCTAAAAAATACAAAATAAAATAAATAAAATCTCACAGTGTTTGGCCTCAATCACCTCAATGATCTAAAAACATTGAAATGTATTTATTTATTTATTTGCTGCATTTGTATCCCACATTTTCCCACCTCTTTATAGGCTCATTGTGGCTTACATTATGCCAAAATGGCGGTAGAAATACATATTATTATTAATTAACAATAAGTACCAAAAATATGAGGTACATTAGAAGTAAATGGATATTTAATACATTTCAGGAATTTGAAATCAGGGGTAATGTATAACGTTCAGTAAAGAAAAAGAAATTGAAGTAATCAAATAGAAGAGTTCACTGTTAACTTGTTCTGATTGAGTTTAGATGTCAGGTCATTTATGAAGGATCCTTTTGATAAGTCTTTAGTAGTCTCTGGAAGGGTATCAAATCATGCGTTGTTTTTATGGCATTCCGTAGTGCATTCCATAGTTGTGTACAGATGTAGGAAAAGCTAGATGCATATATCGATTTGCATTTAAGTCATTTACAACTGGGGTAATGGAGGTTCAAGAATGTGCCTGATGAACTTTTTATGTTCCTTGCTGGTAAGTCTATGAGATCTGACATATATATCGGGGCTTCGCCATGAAGAATTTTGTGAACCAGGGCATAGGTCTTGAATGTAATACGATCTCTTAGTGGAAACCAATGTAAATTAATATTCACTTTATATTTAGTAATTTATTGTTAAAAGTAAGAATCAGTGAAGCATGCCTATTAGATGGGTTTCCATGTTCTAACAGATAGCAACTCAAATCAATTGAAATTAGCTTTAGTGTAAACACTACCTAAAAAACATCATACTGTTCTGTGACAATCACATTTACCCTGATGATGATATAATTAAAGAACTACACAGTGACCATGAAAAAAAACTGATTCAGAAGTACTAATCACAACTCACAGGCAATCCAGCACTCACTACTGCTGTTTGAATGGGCGGATATACAAACATCAATTGAAAGTGTTACTGTTGCAACATACCAAGCCTGCTTACTGTTCTGTAACAAACACATTTACCCTGATGATTGTGCCATTAGAAAAACCTTTGTGGTGGATGTAGCAATACTGATTCAGAAGCACTCAGCAAAACTCACAAGCAATCCAGCGCTCTATGCTGCTATTTGAATGGGTGGATATACATACATCTATTTAAATCATTACTGTTGCAACTACATATAGCCTGATGATTGTATCATTAGAAAGAATTTAGCAGTCCCAATTGAGAAACAGTCAGCACAACTGGCATGTAATCCAGTGCTCTGTACTGATACTTGAATAGGTAGATATTGTGAAGGGGTGGAGCAGATGGAAGTGGAAGAGGAAGGAGTGAGGAGGCTCAAGAGCAAAAGCAGACAGAACAGAGCCTTGCCTTTACTACTTCCCCAGAGAGAGAGAAGAGAAAGGTTAGTGCCCCCTGAAAAATGGAGGAGAGAAAAAGACTACACCACCCAGCAGCCCCGGCGCAAGCCCTGGTATAGAGATTACCTTCCCCAGCAGGTCACAGGGGAGAACTCTGACAAGGCAAGGGAGGGGCCCCTGGAGGGTAATCAAGTGAAAGAGGAACAGCTGAAAAGTGGGTGGGACGAGGAACCCATGGAATGGCAAGAGGCTGAGGGAGAGAGAGGAGAACCCAGAGGAGCCGATGGACCCCACAGCCTGGGCTCATTCCCTAGGAAAAAAGCTGAAAAAACAGGTGAACTTGTGATATGGCAGCTGGGTTGCAAGGGGAAAGGAAAAAGGTCATGAGGAAGGACGGTCAGTGTATTGAGAGAGTGACCCAAGAAAGGATGGGATCTTTTTCCTCCCCAACGCGAGTTCAGGCTGTTATGAACTGTGTGTTAAAGGTGCTGCTTGAAGAGGGATTATTGACTCCCCCTGTGTGAACTGTTCACAGAGGAAGGAAGCTGGTTGTGGGAAAGTGTTTGCTCAGGCCTGAAGAAGTGGGGTATTGGGAACTGTTTATTGGGACTGTTTGCCAAAGCACCAGGAAGAAACCGGGAGCAGTTTCTTTCATTTTCTTGTGTTTTTTTTTATTGCCCTTCACGGACATTCTTCCCCTTTTCAAAGGGGAGGGGGAGAAGGAGAGCACGGGGCTGTAGACTGCTTAAGGTGGAACAAACTGAGTTCTGGAAACAGTGGAGTGGAGTTGAGTTTACCCCTGTTGTGCTAGTGCCCTGAGAGGAGAAACAAAGGGGATTCTGTTTTGGATGCTTGCTTTATTTTTGTTTTGAAACTGCTGGACTGTGAATCCCAGAAGGAAAATAAAGAGACTTGCTGATTTTCTTTTGAGTTTGATTTCTGCAAGCCCTGCCTTGTGGAATACAGTGGGCTAGGAGGTTGGGACATGAATCCTGGTTTGTAGCCGGACTGTCCAAGGCAGAGGCAAGATCCCGCGGACCACGGAGGGAGGGACGGATCTTTCACAATATACAATCATCTATTTCAATCATAACAGTTGCAACATACCGAACCCCCTTTAAATATTAAGTAATAAACCACTTCTTCTGTTACCCTCCTGTGCCATTTCTTTTGTCTTTTTTTATCTTTTTTTTTCTTTTGGTTTGGTTACTGTAAAGCAAATTGCTTTGACATCTGAGATAATCAGACTCTTATTCTAGTGAATAGGATGCAGGCTCCATTCTGGGGACAGAACGGTAGTTGGGACATAAGGGCTGATGAAGCAGCAGATACAGTAGATTTTCACTGTCTCTCTAAGATACAACATAAAAACTTAACAAGAAAAATTCTGTCCACCCAATATTTAAAACGGTTTAACTGATGAAATGGCACTTAACCAGCTACTCAACGATATTCTGCACTGGATAGCCAGCTATCTGGCGCTAAATTACACCTGATAGTGGCTTAAAGATAGCCGATTATATCATGTGATATAACCAGCTATCCTGCGATTTTCACCGCGGAGCATGCTAAGTTTGGTGGCCATATTTGACTGCCACAATAGGTGGAATAACTTTGGCCAGCTCCAACTTGACCGGCTAGAGCTGAAAATCGGCTTGCCCGGTTAGGTTGGAACTGGCCAAATTTAAACCAGATATTCAATGCTGGTCACTGGAAATGACCTAGCATTGAATATCCAGGTTCAGCGCTAACCACGGGAGACAGTCTGGCTATCTCCTGCAGTCTGAACAACGGGGCCTTTATTTTCTAGGATAGTCTTATTTTTTTTCTGATTACAAGCCTGGTTCCCTGTTGAATTTTGGATCAAATTCAAAATTTTACTTCTTGCCTTTAAGGTATTCCAGACTGGTACTCCACATATCTAGCTTCCCTAATGATTCCATACACACCCAAATGCATTCTTAGGTCATTAAAAGGCTCGTTTTCGTGGACATAGAACTACAGGGTTACATAGGTTATTATTTAACTTTTGGGCTCATTTTTGAAAGAGAAGGACGCTCATCTTTCGACATAAATCGGAAGATGGACGTCCTTCTGCCAGGTTCGTCCAAATCGGTATAATCAAAAGCCGATTTTGGACGTCCTCAACTGCACTCTGTCGCAGGTACGGCCAAAGTTCAAGGGGGCATGTCGGAGGTGCAGAGAAGG
The DNA here is from genome assembly GCF_901765095.1 of Microcaecilia unicolor. Classification (NCBI taxonomy): domain Eukaryota; kingdom Metazoa; phylum Chordata; class Amphibia; order Gymnophiona; family Siphonopidae; genus Microcaecilia; species Microcaecilia unicolor. The sequence goes on from NC_044036.1 coordinate 50,252,455, forward strand.
CGGGACATGGGTGTGCCTAACACTTAGGCACTAAATTACACTTGGACGTCCTTGACCCACAATCGAAAAAAAGAAGGATGTCCCTGACGAACACTTGGACGTTTTCACCCGGACCTGTTTTTCTTACGACTAAGGCACAAAAAGGTGCCCAAACTGAGCAGATGACCACCAGATAAATCCAGAGTAGAACCCAAACTCTCAAATGCTATCTAAATGATGAGGCAAAGACTGTTGAGGCTTGAGTAATATATCATCTGCGAACCCCAGCACATTCACTGACAAGTGGGAGAGCACAATGCCTGAAATCGCTGGGTTGCGAATGATGGAACGTAATGGAGTTCCAAATATAAGAGAAACAACAACCTTGTCTCCTGCCCTTGGTGACAGGAAATGAAGAAGATCGCATGCCATTCATCACAATAGTGGCTGTGGGGTAGGCATATAACACCAATGATGCATTCAAAAAAACATCCAGTGATTCCCACATATTGCAACACATTGAATAAGTAGTCCCAGTGCACATGGACGAATGCCTTTTTGATATTTAAACTTACTAAAAGTAACAGTGGCCTGACTCTGTGCTACTGCAAGCAGTGCTCTCTTAACATTTAGGACTGAATGACGGCCCTTAACAAAGCCTACCTGGTGGTATCCAACCAGGTGGGGAATGAGAGGAGCCAAGAAATCTGCCAGTATACGAGCCAAAATTTTTACATCAACGTTTAGGAGGGTGATGGGATGAAAGGACTCCTGATGATCAGGCGTTCTACCTGGCTTGAGGATTAACGTTATGAAAGCCTCATTTGCACAACAGGGGAGAGAACCTTGAGTGACTACTGCCTCATAATAAGAAATGAGGGGGAGACAGAGTTGGGGAGAAAAGAGTTTATAATATTCCAGGAAGAACCCCCTCGGCCCCAGGGGCTGTATTAGAAGAAAGCAATTTAATGGCCTGTTGAACCTCTCTCATGTGTAGCAGTTCACTCAACTGCGATTGCATGTCAGCTGTAAGCACCGGGAGACCTGAGTACTCAAGGTAGTCACTCAAGATGGACCTGTTGATTTTGGATCCGCTGTCTACATATTTGAAAAATAATTTTTAAAAAGATTAACGATACCTGGGGGCCACTGGACACGAGAGCCATCAGGGGTGACCAAAGAGGTGACAAACTTAGATGGTGACCAGACTTTCACTATTCACACTAGCAGCTTACCAGTCTTGTTCCCATAGTGATAAAAGGAAAACCAATGTGAGAAAAGCAATTTCCATGCGCATTTGTGCATAAGAGAGTTCAGGATGGCCAACTTAGCCATCATAGCCTCATAACTGGCCAGCGAGGGACACTTTACATCTGCTTGCTTGGCTGCCTGATAATGCTGCTCCAGATGTATAATGCCCTGATTAAACCTCTTGGCATGAGCACACATATAACCCATAATATCCCCATGAAGAACTGCCTTCAAGGTCTCCCAAAACAGGAGTACAGAGGTGAGGACTGTTCATCTCAGAATAATAAGTCCACTTCCATATTAAGAAATCCTGAAAGTCGGGGTCTGCGGCTAAGTATGATGAAAATTTCCTGAAGCCTGAAGTTCCTGGCCGCTGGCCCAGCTCTAGATCTAGCCAGAGCAGGGTGTGGTTGGAGACCTTCATGGTCTCAGCACAGCCCGGGTAACCCTTGGAAAAAGAGAAGTGGATAGCAAGATATAGTCTATCTGAGACCACAAATGATGGACTCGCAAGAGATGTGTATAATCATCATGTAAAGTGGGATTTAATAACGAGATCCAGTGTCCTATAGAGATAAGACAGACAGAAGAGAAGAGACGGCTGAGGGGAGATATGATAGAAGTGTATAAAATAATGAGTGGAATGGATCGGGTGGATGTGAAGCGACTGTTCACGCTATCCAAAATACTAGGACTAGAGGGCATGAGTTGAAGCTACAGTGTGGTAAATTTAAAACGAATCGGAGAAAATTTTTCTTCACCCAACGTGTAATTAGACTCTGGAATTCGTTGCCGGAGAACGTGGTACGGGCGGTTAGCTTGACGGAGTTTAAAAAGGGGTTAGATAGATTCCTAAAGGACAAGTCCATAGACCGCTATTAAATGGACTTGGAAAAATTCCGCATTTTTAGGTATAACTTGTCTGGAATGTTTTTACGTTTGGGGAGCGTGCCAGGTGCCCTTGACCTGGATTGGCCACTGTCGGTGACAGGATGCTGGGCTAGATGGACCTTTGGTCTTTCCCAGTATGGCACTACTTATGTACTTATGTACTTATGTACCCTTGCCCCCCCCTTCCAAGTGCACTACAGGCCGACTGTGAGGAACAGTCCAGCACAGGATCATAGACTTCATTAAAATCACCAAGCATTATCCATGGGGCTCCATCATATCATAATCCCTACTTAATCAGTGTGTGAAAAAAGTGGGTTCATATACGTTGGAACCATAAACAGCACAAAGATAATATTCATAGCCCACGTACTTTAAGTGTATTAACACATAATGCCCTTCCGCATGCTATGAAGTGCATGGTAAGCCCTTTTTTAACAAAATAGCCACCCCTCCTCCCTCTGGCGTCTCACTGATGAGGAAAAATAACACTCTCCTACCCTGCTGCCATAACTTTTGGTGCTCATCATCGGAGAGCTTAATTTCCTGCAGGCAGGCGATGGATGCTTTGTGGTGTTTTAATAGAGTGAGGATTTTAGAGTGCTTAAATGGGGACATGATCTCAAAAACATTCCAGGAAATAATGTGGGGGACCAGGAAACTAGCCAGGAGTACTAGACAAAACTTGGACCAGCGAGTTGACCATAGTCAAAAAAACCCAGGCCGCCTAGCCTCGGTCCACGGGTAAGTCAGAAGAACTTCATCAAGGACTCCAAAAAGTGCCATGCACTGTCTCAAGGGAGAGAAAGTTAAAGAAGTACCAACAAAAAGGCCCACACACTAGCATTTGTAATAAACACAGCCATTTTAACACCCTCCCTCCTGCTCCCCCTCGCCAAGCCCCCTTTCTAAACCTAACAAAATGAACCTTCCCCATGTACAATGGGTTAGGTAAGGAGTCACTTTGGTGCCCCTACTGGTGCTGCAACCAAACAAGAAATTAACTTTCATGCCTCCCATGTCCAGTTCAGAATATAAAGGTACAGTTTTCTGTAGCACTTGTAATATCTGATCTCTGAAGACACGTCACTTGCAATAAGCACCCAGAAAACAAGAATGCTTAGATATGAGTTCGGAGCTCACAGGGAGGCCTCCCTCCAGTGTCAAAACCTCATGCAGGATCCAAGCAATTTAGTCAATCCAGGGCCTCCTCCGAAGACGAATAAGAAACCCATTGTCCACCTGCGAACACTCTCAGGGTAGCTGGGTAATGAAGCATGAAGCGCTGCCATTTCTCCACAAGTTTATGGCAGACAGGTGTGAAAGCTCAACGTCGCGCAGTGAGGGCAACAGACTACTCCTGGAATAATTTCACTGATTCCCCATCGTATTTCAATTCCACATGACAATCCTTATAAAGTCATAGGACCTGGGCTTTCTGGGTGTAAAGATGAAATTTGGCAATGACTATGCGAGGGCGCAAATCATGGGAGCGCTGAGGACCTATGTGGTGGGCCCGCTCCAGTCAAATACAAAGTTCTGGAAAGTTCGCCATGAGCCAGGCTTCAAGCATTTTCTGCAACTGAGAGTTGGGGATCGATTCAGGCAAGCCCACAAATCTGAGACTACCACTCTGGGAATGATTTCCTGGTCATAAGCCTTCTGCTGTAGTTCCCACGTCAGGCACTCTAGGCGAGTCAGCTCTGTGGTTTGGGTTTGCTGCACATCCTCCACTCCTGAAATGTGAGCTTCCAGCTCACTGGTAGAGCATGTAAGTTCAGAGGTGAGCACTGTAATGCCCGATAAATGCTCAGAAAGCTGTGAAAATCTGGGGTCTAGGGCTCGCACGATCAAATCTGTAAGTTCCAAAATGAGTAGGTCTGAGATGGGGTTTTGTTGTAATGTGGGTGGGGAGGCCGCTATGCTGGTCTCCAGCATCCGGGTATGTTTGTCCTTCCTCAGAGGTTTTGAATGGACGCCATATGTGATCTAGTAATATATTTGTCCATGTACAACACTGAAGATACAGTAGATGAAATAAAGCGCTATCCAGTTAGGAAGGCAGTAATTAAATACCAATAAGGGATGGAGTGCTGAGCAGCTCAGGTTCAACACATCCGGTGCTGTTCAAAGTATCACCAACCATAAGTAAAATTTTAAAAACAGTATAATCTACCAGCAAGATTGTCATTCATGAAATGCTCTTATAAGAAAACTTCAATTGTAAAATAAATAAATAAAAGTCACAATCTGAAAAAAGAAGTCAGAAAATTGAAGATATTTTTCATAAACACTACAGAAAAGAAGTATTTTTAATCTGTTTAGATTTAGGGAACAATTTTCTGCAGCTCATATTTTAGAACATGTGGACCTTCTAGTTAGTTTTCAAAAGAAAACCACTTGAGCTCTGCTGATAATCGGGGTAAGCAGATCGAGAGAAGCATTTTTCCTGCTGCTAACTTCAATACCTCCTGGTACTCTAGAGTGCATTAGACGTGATAATGGAGAGTGACTGAGACAAAACAGGTGAAGGGCAAGTCTGTAACTTGGCACCTGATATTAAAGTGCCAAGGCTTGTGTATATTATAGAATAATAGCACTTATGCCTATCAAAGGCACCAAAAATGGGAAGTTATGCACATAACTGCTAGGTGCTAATCTATAAGTTATGTGCCACAGTTGCTTAGCATATGCAATACTTATGTACTTATGTACATATATACATATAACTGTGAGGAGGCTACACATGGGCGAGCCATGGGCATTTACCAAGCGACACACGCAATATCGAATAATATTGGTCATGAGCACTGCATGGGGCACTTGGGAGCACCAACTTACACCAGCCATGTGAAGGAAAGAAGAAAATCACGTTTGTACACTAAATAGAATCAGTATTTATATTTGCCATGGACAAGTATTTGCTTTGTCTTTTTTTATAAGGAGTACAGTATTCCCAAGGTAAGTTATGTGCTCTTTCTCTGTATGTAAAAGTAACAGCGTATTTTTTTCCTGTACTGTAGGGGGCAGAGCCGGCAATGAATGCATACAGATTTCATTTTGAAACCACTGCATATGATTTATAACATAGACTTTGACATGCTGGGAGAATGAAGGAGGTGGATGTGAAACAAAGAACTCAGTGGGGGACTGATGAGGATGCAGAGTTGATGCGCCTACATCTCGGTGAGCAAACGCAGCTTTGCGTTAGTATTCCATAATGACTTAGGTGCACCCTGCCTTCACATAGATGTGCATGTCTGTCATTTTAAGAAACCTGCATGTCTCTATTTCCCCAGTAATTTTCTAGGATCACTTTCAGGGGGGGGGGGGGGGAGAGAGAAAAAACACTGGCCAGGACGAACAGACGGATGCGGAAATGTTAAAGGAAATCAGGGACGCAAACAAACTGGGCAACACAATAATAATGGGGGATTTCAATTACCCGCATATAGACTGGGTTAATGTAACATCTGTACACGCAAGGGACATAAGATTTCTTGATGAAATCAAGGACAGCTTCATGGAACAGCTAGTTCAGGAGCCGACAAGAGAAGGAAAAATACTAGACTTAGTCCTTAGTGGTGCTCATGATCTAGTGCAGGGGGTAACGATACGAGGGCCGCTTGATAACAGTGATCATAATATGATCGGTTTTGATATTGGCATTGAAGGAAGTGAAACTAGGAAATCAAGTACGCTAGCGTTTAACTATAGAAAAGGTGATTACGACAAAATGAGAAAAATGGTGAAAAAAAGACTGAAAGGAGCAGCTCGCAGAGTAAAAAACTTGCATCAGGCGTGGATGCTGTTTAAAAACACCATCCTGGAGGTTCAGGACAAATATATTCCACGTATTAGAAAAAAGGGAAAAAAGACTAAACGTCAGCCGGCGTGGCTAAACAGTAAGATAAAGGAAATCATTAGAGCCAAAAAACAATCCTTCAGAAAGTGGAGAAGAGAACCAACTGAAAGTAACAGGATAGATCATAAGAAATGCCAAGCCAAATGCAAAGCGGAGATAAGGAGGGCAAAAAAGGACTTTGAGAAGAAATTAGCGTTGGAAGCAAAAATACATAGTAAAAATTTTTTTAGATACATTAAAAGCAGGAAACCGGCCAAAGAGTCGGTTGGGCCGCTGGACGAAAATGGTGTTAAAGGGGCGATCAAGGAGGACAAAGCCGTAGCGGAGAAATTAAATGAATTCTTTGCTTCGGTCTTCACCGAGGAGGATTTGGGGGGGACACCGGTGCCGGAAAGAATATTTGAAGCGGGGGAGTCGGAGAAACTAAACAAATTCTCTGTAACCTTGGAGGATGTAATGGGTCAGTTCAGCAAGCTGAAGAGTAGTAAATCACCGGGACCTGATGGTATTCATCCCAGAGTATTAATAGAACTAAAAAATGAACTTGCGGAGCTACTGTTAGAAATATGCAATCTGTCCCTAAAATCGAGTGTAGTACCGGAAGACTGGAGGGTAGCCAATGTTACTCCGATTTTTAAGAAGGGTTCCAGAGGAGATCCGGGAAATTATAGACCGGTGAGTCTGACGTCGGTGCCGGGCAAGATGGTGGAGGCTATTATTAAGAATAAAATTGCAGAGCATATACAAAAACATGGACTGATGAGACAAAGTCAGCACGGATTTAGTGAAGGGAAGTCTTGCCTCACCAATCTAATGCATTTTTTTGAGGGGGTAAGCAAACATGTGGACAATGGGGAGCCGGTTGATATTGTATATCTGGATTTTCAGAAGGCGTTTGACAAAGTGCCGCACGAAAGACTCCTGAAGAAATTGCAGAGCCATGGAATCGGAGGTAGGGTATTATTATGGATTAAGAACTGGTTGAAAGATAGGAAGCAGAGAGTAGGATTGCGTGGCCAGTATTCTCAGTGGAGGAGGGTAGTTAGTGGGGTCCCGCAGGGGTCTGTGCTGGGTCCGTTGCTTTTTAATGTATTTATAAATGACCTAGAGATGGGAATAACTAGTGAGGTAATTAAATTCGCTGATGACACAAAATTATTCAGGGTCGTCAAGTCGCAGGAGGAATGTGAACGATTACAGGAGGACCTTGCGAGACTGGGAGAATGGGCGTGCAAGTGGCAGATGAAGTTCAATGTTGACAAGTGCAAAGTGATGCATGTGGGTAAGAGGAACCCGAATTATAGCTACGTCTTGCAAGGTTCCGCGTTAGGAGTTACGGATCAAGAAAGGGATCTGGGTGTCGTCGTCGATGATACGCTGAAACCTTTTGCTCAGTGTGCTGCTGCGGCTAGGAAAGCGAATAGAATGTTGGGTGTTATTAGGAAGGGTATGGAGTCCAGGTGTGCGGATGTTATAATGCCGTTGTATCGCTCCATGGTGCGACCGCACCTGGAGTATTGTGTTCAGTACTGGTCTCCGTATCTCAAAAAAGATATAGTAGAATTGGAAAAGGTACAGCGAAGGGCGACGAAAATGATAGTGGGGATGGGACGACTTTCCTATGAAGAGAGGCTGAGAAGGCTAGGGCTTTTCAGCTTGGAGAAGAGACGGCTGAGGGGAGATATGATAGAAGTGTATAAAATAATGAGTGGAATGGATCGGGTGGATGTGAAGCGACTGTTCACGCTATCCAAAAATACTAGGACTAGAGGGCATGAGTTGAAGCTACAGTGTGGTAAATTTAAAACGAATCGGAGAAAATCTTTCTTCACCCAACGTGTAATTAGACTCTGGAATTCGTTGCCGGAGAACGTGGTACGGGCGGTTAGCTTGACGGAGTTTAAAAAGGGGTTAGATAGATTCCTAAAGGACAAGTCCATAGACCGCTATTAAATGGACTTGGAAAAATTCCGCATTTTTAGGTATAACTTGTCTGGAATGTTTTTACGTTTGGGGAGCGTGCCAGGTGCCCTTGACCTGGATTGGCCACTGTCGGTGACAGGATGCTGGGCTAGATGGACCTTTGGTCTTTCCCAGTATGGCACTACTTATGTACTTATGTACTTATGACCTCCCCTAATCCCTTCAGTACAATGTTGCACAAAACAAGCACTTTCACATAACCTAGACGTTCCTGGGAGCAACTGTACATTCCAACACTGATCTTGGTAAACATAAACATGCATTCCCCTTCTGAAAGTCCTAGTCCCACCCAAAATGTGCCCAGACCATGCTTTTTGCCATATGCACATATTCACAATTTGGATGTCTATATCCTGGCTTTCTATAATTGGGATTTAGACATGTATGTGATTATATATCTAAATACTGGTTTCTGCACTTCCAAATCGTGAATATGGCTTCTATAATAACCACTTTTAAATGCAAAGAGATTTTCTCTGCTGGACAACACATTTGAAAACCTGACTTGATCATTTTTGCTGAAGCCAGTGGCCTTGAAAGCCTGGGGCTACTGACACTCATGGAGGAGGATTCAAGTGCCTTTTGAAAGCATCATAACTTCAGTGGTCCAAATTTTTCCCACACTCTTGACCATTGCTCAATAGAACAGACTCTTTCTGTTTCTGTAGAGGAAGAAATTGAATTCTGTGTCCCTTCTAATATGGAATGCTAGAACTGAACAATGAAAATCTGAGTAAAAAGCAATGCAAGAATTGAGGAAATTGTTCTCAAAGATTCAAAGATGATGTGAGTTGTACCCAAGCAAACTGAGGTGTAAGCTTTTGAGTTTTTGAAAAAGTTGATAGTTTTCTTTAATGCACTACATTGGTGGGACAAGCCAGATCTTAAAGACAAGAATCAAGTCACAAAGCACATTTCTAGACCTGATAACTGCAAAAATGATTTTGGGCCTCATGAATTAGCTTGAAAAATGTTCATGGGTTAGGATCTCTTTCTGCAAAATTTAGGTATGGGATGGAAGTGAGTTCATAGCTCATCTGCATCCTGTAGCGTACAGTAATTATGCAAGAAAATGTTTGCATATTGTCATGACCAGGAACTTTGTAAATTCCTGGCAGCAGCAGCAACATGCAAAAAATTGTTTAAAAGTAAGAAACTTTTTCCATGGCAGTAGTTGCTACATAAAGAACTCGCAAGCTTTTTTCAGACATTTGAGAGTGTGATTTTGGGCATTAATGAGCTACTTTGCATGATTTTACTTAACACCAACTCATTAATGGCTAATTTAGATAAATTTTTACATGAAAGTTTACTACTGTGAAAAAATTTGCAAAAAGGCACTTCATATGAAAAATAGCATAAAACACTTAAAATCTGGCATTTTTGTGAGTTTCCAAGCATCTTGCACTACTTTACCTACAAAGCACATTTTTGTGAAGTCACTTTGCACTTTATTTAGTTACTATTTTATTTATTTATCTATTGGGATGTATTAAATGCCTTTATAAAGAGATTCACACAAGGTGGTATACAGTAGGTACAGTTTAACATCAAACTTACAATTTTGTTAACAGTATAACAGTAGTAAAATGAACAAGTATAAATATAAATACAATGAAAGAGGAAAACTTGAAAACAGCCAATTGAAACCTAATAATAGGACTACCATGAAACAAGATCAAAAATATACACATTTAACAGCACTGAAATTCAAATAACAGAGATATAATATGATGTAATAATAATTGTGATGGAATATTTAATAAGAACACAATTAGAACATTCAAATAATAATGCTATGATACTAATGCTTTTCTACAATACAGCTTACTGTACAGCTGATGGGTCAAATGCAGATATATATAAATGGGGATATTTTGTGTGGTACAGAGTCAGTTGGGATAAATAAATGGGCAGCTAAACTACTACTACTTACCTCCTCAAGTCAGCTCCTGATTTATTCTTACATCATTTGAACTCGAATCTTACTTTGATATTGTCTCAAGGTTTCTTTCCTTCTGACAATGGCAATATTATTTGACTCCTGTACCTAAAAATACCCAAACTAGCCTAATTTTAGCTTCCAGCTATAGACCAGTAGCCTCAAGTCCTCTTTTTGTTAAAGTAATGGAAGGACTTGTCATGTGCCAACTTATGGAGTATCTCCAGCTTCATGCCATTTTGCATAGTTCACAATTTGGTTTTAGGCCCTCTTACAGTACAGAACTTGTGCTTACCACCCTCTTAGATAACTTTAGGAGAGAATTAAGTTTTGGCAACAAAATATTGATACTTCAATTTGATCTATCTAGTGCCTTTGATACTGTTGATCATAATATTCTTTTAAATATTCTTGACTTTTACAGAATCTGTGGAGTTTTCCTGAAAAGGTTTTCTGACTTTTTAAGATCTAGGTAGTATCAAGTCAAACAATCAGATGTACTTTCTGCCACTTGGTCTCCTGGCTGTGGGGTACCTCAGGGTTCCCCTCTTTCCCCCATTTTGTTCAACATTATGATGATACCTCTTGGTCATCTTTTAGAAAAACCTAGTCTTTTGACATACATATATGCTGATGATGTCACCATTTATATCATACTCTAAGGACATAACTCACATGATTAGTCTAGGGATAAAACTTACGGAATCATGGGCTTCTAATTTCAAACTAAAACTTAACATGGATAAAACTAAGTTTCTAATTATAACTAACCTTCACCATCCTATGGATCTTAGTAACTTTACTATTAAGAACAAAACCTATTCCCTTGAGTCATCAATGAAAATCTTGGGCATCACAATAGATCGTTTCCTCACCCTTGAAAACGTGGAGGGGCATAATCGAAAAGAGATGACCATCTCTAAGGGCGCCCACCTCTAAGGACGTCCCGGCAAAGGGGCGGGGAAACCCGTATTATCGAAACAAGATGGGCATCCATCTTTCGTTTTGATAATACGGTCAGGGACGCCCAAATCTCAACATTTAGGTCGACCTTAGAGATGGTCAACCTAAATGTTGAGATGGTCGACCTTAGAGATGGTTGTCCCCGGTTTTTAGCCAAAATGGAAACCGAGGACGGCCATCTCAAAAATGACCAAATGCAAGCCATTTGGTCATGGGAGGAGCCAGCATTCGTACTGCACTGGTCCCCCTGACATTCCAGGACACCAACCGGGCACCCTAGGGAGCACTGCAGTGGACTTCACAAATTGCTCCCAGGTGCATAGCTCCCTTACCTTCGGTGCTGAGCCCCCCAACCCCCCCCCCCAAACCCACTCCCCACAACTGTACACCACTACCATAGCCCTTTTGGGTGAAGGGGGGTACATATATGTGGGTACAGTGGGTTTCGGGTGGGTTTTGAAGGGCTCACATTTACCACCACAAGTGTAACAGGTAGGGAGGGGATGGGTCTGGGTCCGCCTGCCTGAAGTGCACTGCACCCACTTAAACTGCTCCAGGGACCTGAATATTACTGTCATGGAGCTGGGTATGACATTTGAGGCTGGCATAGAGGCTGGCAAAAAATTAAAAAAAAATTTAAGGGTGGGAGGGGGTTGGTGACCACTGGGGGAGTAAGGGGAGGTCATCCCCGATTCCCTCCAGTGTTCATCTGGTCAGTTTGGGCACCTTTTTGAGGCTCGGTCGTGAAAAAAAATGGACCAAGTAAAGTCGACCAAATGCTCATCAGGGGCACCCTTCTTTTTTCCATTATCGGCAGATTACAGATGATTACCTAACTTTTAAAAGTCTTCTAAAAACACATTTCTTCAGTCTGGCCTTTTTGAATACAAAGAACTCTATTTGAATTTTACCCACACCCTTTTCTTAATCTTGTTTCCCATCTAGTCCTGCCTAATTATGCTCTCACCTATCCACCCTTAATTATTTGTTTGTCCTTGAGATAGTCCAAATCCCTGGTTACTTACTGCACAACTGCACATGTATTAATTTGCTTCTTGAAGTTATTGTAATTTGTGTTATATTCTGTACATTATTACGTTTTATTGACTTTATTGTTTGTTTGTAAGCCACATTGAACTTGAGTCTATTTTGGGCTAATGTGGGATATAAAAGGCATGAATAAATAAATATATAAAGGCAAGTTCTTTGTACAGTTATATAAGTTACAATGTGTGTGGCAAGCTAGTCCAGGCGCACAACGGGTGTATAGTCAGTCACCCTATGTATTAGAGGCTTGGAAGACGAGCCTGGCTTTTACCTGGTTCCTAAAGTAGAGGTAGTCTTGAATTAAATGTAGCCCCTTTGGGAATAAATTCCAGAGTGTGGGGACTACTCCTGAGAAGGCTCGCTGGTGGGTATCACATCGTACAATTTCTTTTGATGAGGGGACATAAAGATGATCCTTGAGAGGATCTTAGAGGTCTCAAAGGTGTGTAAAGGTCTAACATTCTTTAAGTACTCTGGCCCATTTTGTTTGAGGGTCTTGAAAATCAAATTTAGCACTGTAAGGTACTGATTGCCAGTGTAGGTTTTGCAAGAAAGGTGTGATGTGGTCACGCCATTTGCAGCCTTCTATCAGTCATGCTGCAGCATTCTGAATTAGTTGGAGCTGATGCAAACTCTTTTTGGCTTGACTAGTGTACAGGGCATTACAATAGTTGGAATGCCGGAAAGGTAGTGCGCCTTCTTGGTTGCTTAAGACTATGAGCTGTTTCTGAGCCGTGATCTGTACCTGTGATTCCTGTGAGCTGCCCCTCTGGGTTTTTCCATCTTGTTCTTCTTCACCCCCACTGGGACATTGCTGGCCCTGCCCCCAGTGACATCAGCGGGTGCGCAGGGTGAAGACTGGGGAGTGAACGCCCTGGAGGCACTGCGTGCCGGTAACGCCGACAAAGGAGCGTGACTAAGGAGCTCCTTAGAGAGCTCCTTTGAGCAGCTTTTGAGTGGCTTGAGCAAGAGTTGGACTATGATGTTAGTTTTTATTGTTTGTTTTGTTGTTTTTTTTAATACTAATTTGATTTTTGTGCTTTAAGATAATAATGTGCAAGATATCTGTTGTTATGGGGAATGGCCATTATGACATTTTGGCCCCTGAATGAGGTGGGGATATTAAAGGAAGGTGGTGATTTTTTTTATGAGATACCATTACAATGAAATGTTAATTCTCAGGACACTGACTCTTAACAGGTAGCATTATTAAATGCTTGGTCTGTTCGGGGAAAAATTTCTTTAGTACATGACTTATTTTAGCAGTATAGTTTAGATATATTAGGGATAACAGAATCATGGTTAGAGAATTCAGATGGTGTCCTTTTGAACTCCTGTTGCCCAGAGGGTATTTTTATGGGAATGGGTTTATAGGGAGGGACGGCGAGGGGGAGGAGCTCTATTAATTTACTGTGCATCATTGAGATTAGTGAAGCTATTTGAAGGAGTGTGTTGTGGAGCCGAAATCTTGGTGTTAAAAGGAGAAATGTGTTCTGTTTTTTGCTATACTGTCCTCCGCAGTTGTTTCAAGGAGATTACTCTGCTTTACTGACATTTATGATATCTTTGGTTGTAGATGTATCTAGATTAGCAATTATTGGAGATTTTAATATTGCTTTTTCTCCATGTATATAATTGGTTAAACAGATATTGGATGTGTTGTCTGCGCTCTCTTTGGAGCAGATTGCTAAAGTTGCTACGCATCATGAAGGAACATTCTTGATCTGATACTTGTCCCTTTAGTTTGGGTTGATAGTGTGACAGTTGATGTATATATGTTGGGGTGGACTGATCATGCTATATTATCTTTTTCCATTCCAGTTCCTACAAGTAATGAGCTGCGAGGTCCCTATTTGTATTGTAAGCGACCTTGGGTGGATACAGATTTGTTGATACAGGAATGAGCCCCTAGGTTAGGAGACCTATCTTCTGATTCTTCTGATAGGGTTGTTTCTCATTGGAATGTAACTTCCTAGGAAGCTCTGGATGTGGTTACGCCTAAGCAGATATTTTAAAAAAGGGAAAGTGATAGATCTGTGCCTTGGTTATCGGTTGGGATGAGGCAGGTCAGAAGGGAATTAAGGCAGGCTGAGAGGATATGGAAAAAAATCAAAAGATGAGGACTAGCGAGATGAATATATGAAGAAGTTAATGGAATAAACTACTGATTAACTGAAAGGTGGAACAAGTGAGAGGTATATTTCAAGAAACGTGCTATGGATCCTAGAGAGTTATATCGTGTTGCGCACTCTTTGACGTAAGAGTCGTCTGCTGTAAAAATATCATCTCTTTTTTCTCTTTAGGAACATATGTGTTTTTTTAATGCAAAAAGTATCTCAGATTGTTACCAGTTTTCCCAAGGATGTGGTTGTGGATGACATGCAGTGTAAAAGGGAAATTAAGTTGCAGGAGTTGAGGTTAGTGATTTGGAGATTGGTAGGTACTTGTCCCGTTGTCGTCCTACGGGATCAACGATGGACATTTGCTCTCCTAATGTCTTGAAAAACATGAAGAATTTTGCAATAACTGAAATGGTAAAGATAGTAAAGATGTTTTTTAAAGAAGGATATGCCCATCTGACCTGAAATTAGCAGCAGTGCATCCTGTTATTAAGAGTGTTTAAGTAGGGGTAGATGATTTGTATAATTATCGACCCACTTCTGTTCTACCTGTTCTGGCTAAGATTTTAGAGCTGTTTTGACTGTTTTTTATGAGAAAATGATTTTTTAATTTGGTTTCCGCAGAGCGCATAGCAAGGAAGCCATGTTGGCTGCCACGATAGATGAGATAAGGGTGCATCTGGACAGACATCAGCAGCCTTTGACACAGTGGACCATGATATACTGTCGCAGCACCTCTGTGCATATGGTCTTGTGGGGACCATGTTTGACTGGTTTCAATCATTTTTGAATTTGATTCATTTGTGTCTACAGCCTGTATGCACTCTACTGCAATCCTTAGGAGTTTCTTATAGGATTTATGCAGATGATGTCTAATTTTTTGTGCCTGTGTCAGTGACTGACACCAACATGATGTCCTGATTGCAATCGATTTTTGAAGCAATGATGGATTAAGTGAAAAACAATTGTTTGCAAATGAATGCAGCTAACAGAAATAATGTGGGTTGTATTGGATTCTTCATTAGTGTTACCAACACAATTATGAGTGTACCTATTAAGACTGTTAAACAGTCTTTACATTTAGACCGCAAGTTCAGGTTTTGATTCATTCTTTGTATTTTAAATTCAGAATATTATCTCGACTGAAATCAATTTTGTCTTGGACTGATTTTAAAACAGTGTTGCAATTTCTGGTATTTAGTTGCTTAGATTATTGTAACATTATCTTGGGTTGCCAAAGTACTCCCTTCAAGCGCTTCAGACAGCAATGATTTCAGCCGTGCGATTGTTATTGGGATTCTCCCGTTCTGAACATATTTCCTCTAGACTGAAACACTTGAAGAGGTTACCAGTGCAATGGAGGATTCTGTATAAGTTGTTGACTATGGGTCATCAAGCTATTTACCAAGATTCAGCTTCTTACTTGAAAGCTGAGGTACAGTGGTAATGCCATCACGATCTGTGTGCTTGGAGCTGTTGACTCCTGCATTGAAATACTTGCACTTGGAACTCACAAAGATGGGTACTTTTTCCAACCATGACCCTACTGCATGGAACAGTCTGCCATTGTGGCTCAAATGTGAGACCTACAAGCCAGCATTTCGGAAACTCCTTTCTTTTGTTTAAGGCTAAGTTTCATTGTCCTGTTTAAGTGATGTATTTTTGATACGTCTTGTTTTTGCTGCTTTTGTATTTTTGTTTATTATATATTTTATGGATGTTTTTATTGTGATCCACTCTGGAGAAGGGCGGACTAAAAAATTAATAAATCTAATTTTTCCTAATCTAATCTAGTTGTGATGTTAATATGGCATGGATCAATGTGGTCAGACTCGTCTTTTCTATATATGGAGAGAGATTTTGTAGCTGTCATAGATGATAGAGACAATTTTTAAAGGTTGTTTGAATTTGCAGGATCAGAGTGAGTGATGAGTCTAGCAGTGGAGTTCATACTTCCCAAAAGATATTTTGAAGTCAGGTATTTGTCCACTTGTGTTAGGTACCCAAAGAATCCCTGTTTTGCTTGGATTCAGGCATTTGTTGTTGTTTGCCCATTCCTGAGTTGCGGTTAGGCAGGCAGAGAGTTTACTCAGAGCTGTGGATAAATCTGGTTCAATGGGCATGAATAGTTGCACATCATTAGAACAGATGTAGAATTTTGTGTCCATTGACTGAAGCAGCTCAGCCAGAGGCTTGAGGTAGATATTAAATAAAATGGGAGACAGTATAGATCCCTGCGGCACTCCACAGTTTAGTGCCTAAGGTAATGATGTGCTGTTGATGAACAGACCTGATTTTTGTCTGTCTGACAAATAGGATTTGAACCACGTACCTGTTTCTGCCAGTCTTATAATCATGATACTATGATCCACAGTGTCGAAGGCTGCTGAGAAATCCAGCAACACTAGTAACGAAGCAGATCCTCTGTCATTTTAATATATGGTTGTGACAGAACAGTGTGTTTTAAACCTGTAAAATTGCCTTTATTAACTTTGAAATGCATTTCTCTAGTTTGGCCAACAGGTGGTGCATGTTTATGTTAAAGCTGTTATAGAAAAGTGCATGCCCTCTTTTAGTTTCACTTAGGGGTCCATTTACAAAGGCGTGCTGAAAAATGGCTTGCAGTAGTGTAGACGTGGGCTTTGGATGAACGCCGATCCATCTTTCAGCACGCCTGTGAAAAAGGCCTTTTTAAAATTTTTGCTGAAAATGGACATACGGCAAAATGAAAATTGCTGTGTGGCCATTTTGGGTCTGAGACCTTACCACCAGCCATTGACCTAGCAGTAAAGACTCACGCGGTAACCGGGTGGTAATGACCTATGTGTGCCAAATGCCACTTACGCGCGCCTAAAAATAAAAAATATTTTCCAGATACACGCCAAAAATGAAATTACCACAAGAACCATGCAGTTGCCGGGAGGTAACTCCATTTTAGCGAGTGTTGGGCACGCATAGACGCTTGCGCGACTTAGAAAAAGGACCCCTTAGTGAAGAAGTGAATCTACAGTACTGGGAGCAGTATACTTTTAAAACTTGACTGGGCTTTGATTGGCCTGGAGTTTGAAATTACCCAGCAGTTGTTGCTGGTTGTTGCTTTAGTCTTAGCTCGGGAGAAAAGAGAGACAGAACTCTTTGCTGAGGCTTGGTGAATTATATGTCCTGAACTTCCCAGATACTGTTTAGAAAGTATGCAAATGCTTAGTTACCATTTAATTGATCCATAATTCAGTTACTTGCTATTGTTTGCTGCTTGCACCTTTTTTTGTCCATTTTTCCAGTGTGACAATAAACCTGTTTAGTTAGTTGACTCTGTCTGTCTGGACTGATAAAAAATCCCGGTGGTTTGTGTGTTGAGTCTGTGAGTGCTTTCTAGGAACTGTGGGACCACCAAGAGTATAGATCCAGTAACCTAGAAATCACTGGGGATAATTGGAGAGCGGGAGACTCGCCCAGAGGCTGTTGTGACCCAGTCGGTGGGAGGAGGGTGCAAGTGTAGAGCACAAGTGGCAGGTGCAGGCAGACCTGAGCTGTGCTGGGGACAGACCCTCTAAGTGGCTGTGAGGTAACCCCAGGAAGGTGATTACGCATTTTGTGACAATGAGGTTCTTTATGATCAACATGCTTAGAAGACTTTTGAGTTAAAATGATCAGAAATGCTGGAACTGACAAGAAAGAAACGAACAAAGATCTGTTTTTTTTTTAATTCATCATGAGCCACAAAATTGTACTGCCTGTCACCTTCTGAATAACCATTAACATCCACTCCCTCACAATTTTCCCCTTCAGACTATTACTGAATGATATTTATGACTTTTATTTTCTGGAATGTCACCTTTTGTTCATTCTGGTCAGAACTGAAGGACTGGCAGAAGAGGCTCCAGCCCACTTAAACTCCACTTAGTGGGCCATCCCTAGATATTCAACGGCAGTTAACAGCACATTGACGCTGAATAATGCCTCTGATGTAGAAACTATTGGGGTGAGCTGTGGGCAGAGTCAGGGAAGAGCCACAAGTTATGTGGACACCGGTCATGTTCAGTCCTGGTACCAACTTTGTTAAGCAAGAACATAAGAAAATAAGCTTTGCCATACTGGGATAGGTTGAAGGTCTATGAAGTCCAGTACCCTGTTTCCAACAGTAGCCAATTCAGGTCACAGGTACCTGGTAAGATCCCAAAACAGTAAAAACAGATTTTATGCTGCTTATCCTAAAAATAAGCAATGAATTTTCCCCAAGTCCATCTTAATAATGGCTAATAGACTTTTCTTTTAGGAAATTAGCCAAATCTTTTTTAAACCCTGCTAATCTAATGGCTTTTAACACATTCTCTGGCAACAAATTCCAGAGTTTAATTACAGGTTGAATGAATAAATGATTTCTCCAATTTGTTTTTAATGTACTAATTAGCAGCTTCATTTCACACCCTCAAATCCCTCTACTTCTTCCAAAAGCAATTCACATCTACCCATTCCACTCCACTCATGATTTTATAGGCCTCTATCATATCTCCCTTCCAAGCTGAAGAGCCCATCCTCTTTAGCCTTTCCTCATAGGGAAGTCAACCCATCCCTTTTATCATTTTCGTGGCCCTTTATTGAGCAAACTCTGTCATTGTGTCCAGGGAAGGGTAATCTGTACTACACTTAGCACCCCAATCATTGTGAAATGTAGGCACCTGTTCTGAATGCAACACTGGCCTCATTCTAGTCAGCAGACAGAACTGTACAAAAGGTAATCCTATCTTTGCCCACTTGGCTCTGCGGGTGCCAGTACTGACTATCAGGTGGCAGCTGACTTGAATATTCAACATCAGTGCCCAGATGTGGCCTGGCATTGAATATCGAATCTTAATTCTGCCTGTGGTTGTCAGTGGCTTAAAAAATGCACACCACTATTAGCTGAATATTGGCCCAAAGATGTATTAAGTTCAATAAGAATGTCTCATCAATGTTATTAACTTTTAATCTGCGAAATCAAAAGCTTAAAATTTTCCTTCAAGAAAAGAGCCAGTCAAGGCCACAGCAGCAGCTGCATTAAAGAAAATGAGGACTGTGGCCTTGCAACCATGAAGAAAAAAACAGAGCTTTAAAGAAATGATAGAAAAGATTATCTAAATATAATACTAGGGTAAAGAAGGATAGAAATATGATTGATGGAGCAAACTATTGAAATCCTGCTGCATCCACCTTTCATTGTGAAAGCTCTGCAGGGTGGCATGTATGTAGGAAATCCCCAAGTATGTCCAGAAGATTATTATGGCTCCTTTTACAAAGCCGCAGTACTGATTCCCGCGTTGCAGATGCGACTAAGATCATAGAAATTGAATGGGCTATGTCGCATTTGCTGCACCAGGAATCAGTACTGCGCATTTGTAAAAGGAGCCCTTAATGTCTACACCATCAGATGATGTCATTCACTTGCATGGAGAATCTGTTACAACTACAAAAAATGATTTTTATTAAGTCTAGCTTTGAAGTATATAATAGACTGCACAGTCACATAATTTCTGTAGAATAAACATTATTAACTGGAACATTTCTAAAATAACATTTTTAGACAGAAACCTTTTAGAACTTACTTTTTTCATAAATGAGGACCTCAAATCTTCCTCATCTGGTTCAGTTTTGACAATATTATTCATAAACATTTTGTCAAGAAATGTCATGTTTTGACTGCAAATCTGTTGCCTTTCGTCGTTAATGCTCAACATCCTTTTTGCAATTTCATCTAGAGGACTTATACTTTACAAAACAAAAGAAAGATTTTGTTATATGATTTTTAAGTCTATAGCAAAAATATTTCAGTTTTTAGCAGAGATTTGCAATTGACACAGAATGGAGATCCCCCTTGAAAACAGAATCAGAACAATAAAGTGCAACAAAGGTTCCATATTAAAATAATGTGGTGCCGTGTAACATAGAAATGAAGACCAACAAACAAATTGTAGATGATACTTTTTCATTCGACTTAGAGGTATATTTATGCAAACTTTTAGGAACCATGCTTTCCTCATCATGTTACCATAGGTCATTTTTTATTTCATCCATGTCAACCTTTATTCCTATATACAAAACAATCAAGATTTGAAAAGTCGTTCATCTCTGCCAGCACTTAGCATTAATAGATGTAGCACAGGGGTAATTTTATGAAGTATTTTCCATGTGTATATGTAAAATGCTAAACATTTACATTCATAGGACTAGATTCAGTAAATGGCGCTCAGAAAATGCCACCGATATTAAGAAAACACAATTACTGATTCTTTTAAGAACCAAATAAATAAGTTTTTCAATTTTCATCATATGTTCCTGAAATTCAAGATACAATTTCCAATAATCCTTTGCCAATTGCTTTAATTTAATGCCCTTGGGGTCAATTTCCATAGTCCTATATAGATGCAAAGTTCACGGGTACTTTTCACCCACAAACTTTGCATCTATTTTCAAAGTGAAAAACTGCCTGTAGAAAAAAACCCTCCTTTTTCTACACAAACGTTTTACAAACAAAACAATGTATGTCCTTTTGAAAATACAGAAAAATCTGTGCTGTGTCAATAGAAACATATAAAATGACAGCAGATAATGGCCACATGGCCTATCCAGTATGCATACAATTTGAAGTGCCTGTATACAAATGAAAGAAGCCTAAAAAATAAGATGGGGGAGTTATATATAGCACTAAATGATAAAATAGATAAGCATCTCAGAGACTTGGTGGAAGGAGGACAATCAATGGGACACTGTCATGCGTATTTTCAAAGCACTTATCCTTACAAAGTTCCATAGGTTCCTATGGAACTTTGTAAGGCTAAGTGCTTTGAAAATGAGCCCCTGTGTTAACAGGGTACAAATTATATCGCAATGATAGAGGGGGATCAAATTGGAAGGAGTTGCGCTTTTTGATAAAGAGGGAACTGAGTCAAAAAAAATAAACATTCTACATGAAAAAGAGAGCAGCAAGGAATCACTATGGATAGAAATTCCGTGTTTGAAGAGGACTATTCTTGTAGGGGTGTACTATCATCCGCCAGGACAGAACAAACAGACAGATGAAGACATGTTTACAGAAATTAGGAAAGCTGGAAAATTGGGCAAAAGTATAATAATGAGTGATTTCAATATTGACTGGATAAATATTGCATCAGGGAGCGCCAGGGAGATAAAATTCCTAGATATAATAACTAACTGCTTCTTGGATCAACTGGTTCAGGAACCGGCAAGAGGGGGTGCCATTTTAGATCTAGTCCTTGGTGGAGTGTAGGGCATAGCATGAGAGGTAATGGTGTTGGGTCCTCTGGGCAGAAAACAGAGGGTAGGGTTAAATGGCCATTCCTCTCAGTGGAGGAGAGTGATTAGTGGATTGAAGCAGGGATCTGTCCTGTGACCGATGCTATTTAACAATGAGTGAGGTGATTAAATTTGCAGATGACACGAAACTATTCAAACACATGCAGACTGTGAAAAATTGCAAGAAGACCTTAGGAAATTAGAAGACTGGGCATCTAAATGGCAGATGAAATTTAATGTAGACAAATGCAAAGTAATGCTCATTGGGAAGAATAATCTGAATCATAGTTACCTGATGCTAGGGTTCAGCTTGGGGATCAACACCCAAGAACAAGATCTAGGTGTCGTTGTAAACAACAAACTAAAATCTTCTGCAGTATGTGGCGGCGGCCAAAAAATTAAACAGAATGCTAGGAATTATCAGGAAAGGGACAGTAAATAAGACTGAGAATACTATAATGCCTCCATGGTGCGACTTCACCTTGAGTACTGCATTCAGTTCTGGTTTCCGTATCTCAAAAACAGATACAGCAGAATTAGAAAAGATTCAAAGAAGAGCGACTAAAATGATAAAGGGGATAAACTCCTCTCATATGAGGAAAAGTTAAAGAGGTTAGGGCTCTTCAGCTTGGAAAAGAAAAGGATGAGGGAAGATATGATTGAGGTCTACAAAATCCTGAGTGGTGTAGAATGAGTAAAAGTGAATTGATTTTTTACTCTTTTAAAAAGTACAAAGACTTCAATGAAGTTACATGAAAATACTTTTAAAACAAATAGTTAAGGGGAAGGGAATGGGACTTGACATAATGCCTTTCTGTGGTAGTTTACGTGGAGGGGCATAATCGAACGCGAACACCTATCTCCGAGAACGGGTCCGTGAAGGGGCGGGCCAAACCGTATTTTCGAAAAAATGGACGTTTTTGAGCTGGGCGTTTGTTTTTTTTAGCGATAATGGAAACTAAAAACGCCCAGCTCAAAAACATCCTAATCCGAGCCATTTGGTCATGGGAGGGGCCAGGATTGGTAGTACACTGCCCCCCCCTGATATGCCAGGACACCAACTGGGCACCCTAGGTCAGTGCGGTGGACTTCAGAAAAAGCTCCCACATGCATAGCTCCCTTACCACGGGTGCTGAGCTCCCAACCCCCCTCCCCCAAAACCCACTACCCACAAATGTACAACACTACCATAGCTCTTAGGGGTGAAGGGGGCACCTACATGTGGGTACAGAGGGTTTTGGAGGCCTCCCATTTACCAGCACAAGTGTTGCAGGTGGGGGGATGGGCCTGGGTCCACCTGCCTGAAGTGCACTGCAGTGCACTGCAGTACCCACTAAAAGTGCTCCAGGGACCTGCATACACGCAGGCCTCTAGGACTTGTTGCTGCTGTATAACATTGGCACACCAGTTGACACCTGAAGACTAATCTCTCCGAAAACGTCCTTTATTGGAATAAGCATGTTTACTCACAGTTAACTGCAGAGGTTGTGCCCCACTGGCAACGAGTCTCCCTGGTACTGAGATTAGCAGTAGGTCAGAGCTGGCAGAATGTTGTACAATGCCCTCTTTCAGCCACATTCAAGGTAAGAACTAAGTTGTCTAACGTGGCTAACACAGGAAAGGGAACTAAAACTGGCTTACAAAAATGGCCACTACCGCATGGACTACAAGAGGAAACACAACAGGGCACACTCTGACCCAGTAGGCAGGGGGAAAAGCACCATGGGAGAAGAGCCTACCAACTACCAACATCGTGAGACTGTAACACAAGCTAATGAAATCACGGAGCCCAATACCCTACACCCACCATAATGCAATGCTGATGTGACCCTGTACTGCACCCGAGAGCCACATCTGACCCAGGGAAAGGCTGTGAGAGGATCAAACACATTCTGCTGTCATGGAGGTGGGTACGGCATTTGAGGCTGGCATACAGGCTGGGAAAAAAGTATTTAAAGTGGGGGGTTTTTGGTGGGAGGGGGTTAGTGACCACTGGGGGAGTCCGGGGAGGTCATCCCCGATTCCCTCCAGTGGTCATCTGGGCAGTTGGAGCACTTTTTTGGGACTTGTTCGTGAAAAAAAAGGGTCCAAAAAAAGTGACCCAAAATCGCGGTAAAAACGCCTTTTTTTTTTCGATTATCAGCTACAGACGCCCATCTCTCCTCGGCTGATAACCATGCCCCAGTCCCGCCTCCGACACGCCCACGTCAACTTTATTCGTTTCCGCGACGAAGTGCAGTTGGAAACGCCCAAAATCGGCTTTCGATTATACCGATTTGGGCGCCTTTGCGAGAAAAACGCCCATCTCCCGATTTGGGTCGAAATATAGGCGTTTTTCTCTTTCGATTATAAGCTGGATAGTATATACAGGTAATTATTTGTACCTGGGGCAATGGAGGGTTAAGTGACTTACCTTCCAGAATCACAAGGAACTGCAGTGGCAATCAAATCCAGTTCCCTAGGATCAAAATCTACTGCACTAACCACTAGGCTACTCCTCCACTCTGGAACTCTTTTTCAAAGGATGTAGTAACAACAGCATATCTGGGTTTAAAAAAGGTTTGGATAAGTTCCTGGAGGAAAAGTCCATAGTCTGCTATTGAGATGGACATGGGGAAGCCACTGCTTGCCCTGGGATTGGTAGCATTGAATAATGCTACTATTTGGGTTTCTGCCAGGACCTTGTGACCTAGATTGGCCACTTTTGGAAACAGGAGACTGAGCTACATTGATCTGACCAATGTATGAAAAAGCATAACTTAACTTTAAACAGCAGGAGCAATCTCAACAGGGACCTGTTTCACCAAGAGTATATTGTTTGTTTTGTTCACAGTTCTATGTGTCGGTAGTGAACCAGGTTCCCCTGATGAAGCCTGGAAGTGAAATGGGTCCCCGTTGGAATCACTCCTACTGTTTAAAGTTGTTATGCTTTTTCATGCACACAGTGAAGTAACTGTTGACTCAATGGATGTTTTGATACTCTTGATATACTCTCCTTATTGAAGCCAAAAACGATTAAGACTTTGGTTACAGGAGCATGAGCTTCACTATTAAAGATTAAAGACTTAGTTTAAATGGAGAGGGTTTTTTTAGACCAATGATTGAGACTCTGAGCTGTGGAATTGGAAATGTTATACCCTGATACGGGAATCATTTAATTTTCATCAGGCAATGAACCACAGCCAACTGAGATCTTTTTCCTCCATTGCTCCTTGTTTATCTGTATTTATTTGCACTTTGGCTGAATAATTTACCTCATTGATTAGGAGAGGGTATTTGTTCTATTGCTTCTTTTGGGGTTTTATTCTTATGTTTAGTCATACCAAGTATAGGACAGGTACAAATCAAGGTAGGGTATACACAAAAAGTAGCACATATGAGTTTATCTTGTTGGGCAGACTGGATGGACCACGCAGGTCTTTTTCTGCCATCATCTACTATGTTACTATCCTTTCCTCTCCCTTAGAGATGTTCTGTGCTTGTCCCATGTTTTCTTAAAATCAGATACAATCCTCAACTCTACCACATCCACTCGGAGGCCATTCCACGCATTCACCACCCTTTCTGTAAATAACTTATTCTGTACCCTAACCCTACCTTACCCATCTGCCCTATAGCAGGTGATCTATGGTCTGCTCCACAACCCTCAAGAATACTTCCACTGAATGCAAATGTATACTTTTAAACCAAACATAGGGTGGGAATTTTTAAAATAAATCAATAATTGATTTGAAAATTGTCCTCTGCAGAATATTTCCAGTTCTAGAGAAAATGAAATATCACATACCCTAATCGTTTTCTGGTTAAATATCCTCGTATTCTTCTTTGGATAATCAACACTGGTGAATTATGTGCTAAGATTTGATTGATCTTTGAAATAATGTCTCTGACCACATTGATTTCATCCTGAAATGATGCTTCCTATGTAAAGTAAAAAATATCGATCAGACCTTCATGTAATCTGCTCTTACTAGAAAATAGATTTTAAAGTTATCTATTTTCAAATAACAAGTTTGTTTTTTTTACTATAAAAGTACCATAGAAAAGAAAGGATATCTGTTTACTAAAGTGCAGAAAACATTTACCATGTGAATTACTGCACAGTAACAATGATAACCTTTTGAAAGTTGTTTATTCAAGAAATTTGGATATTTGATTATGCCTCTGATGCAGGCACAAGTCAAAACATGGCCGCATCTGGCTTTTTTGAATAGAAGTGACACTATATTGTTTGGAATTTTGTGTTGACATTTAACTCTTTTTCACTTCTCAACAGTTATCACATTGCTACAACACTTACCACATGTTAATTTGCACAGTAACCGCTTGCTACCTCATGGAGGTAGGAAAGGGGTGGAGAATGGCTGGATTATGGGCATGATCAGCTCCTATGGTTAGCAAGTGGTAAATTACCATGTTCTGTCACCACTGCAGATAGTGCGGTGCACTTACTATTTTCTCACGAGGTGTTAACTCCATAATGAATATTTTCATGAGACAGATTTGCATACACCGCCTCCACTGCGTGCAAATCTCTCTCATGAATATTTATTGTGGGTATCCTGAAAACATGATCGGTTGGGGTGCCTCCAGGACCAGGTTTGGAAACCACTGATCTAAACAAAAAGGGATGCAAACGAGAGGACTGAAAACTTCCATTACATCCCAAGGACTCAGAGGTTGTTTTATCTGTGTATTCTGACTGTCCTAGTTCTGCTGATGGCCCTGAATTGGACATTTCAAAGGCAGATGGGGGTGATGATCCTACTGTAGCTAGGCTGTTTTTGAGAACGGAGTTGTCTCTGTTGATCACAAAATCTATGGAGGCTTTAAACATTTCTTCCTCTGCTTCTCAGTCCTCTGGTCCTGTTCTATTTTGTCAATTTCCTCAAAATGTACCACCTGTTCCTCTGATCCCATTCCCACCCACCTTCTTAATGCCATCTCTCCTGCTCTTATTCCTTTTATCTGTCATATTCTCAACCTCTCACTTTCCACTGCGACTGTCCCTGCTGCCTT
This sequence comes from Microcaecilia unicolor, assembly GCF_901765095.1. NCBI lineage: Eukaryota > Metazoa > Chordata > Amphibia > Gymnophiona > Siphonopidae > Microcaecilia > Microcaecilia unicolor. The sequence goes on from NC_044036.1 coordinate 50,278,805, forward strand.
TAAACATGCTGTGGTCACACCTCTCCTTAAGAAGCCTTCACTGGACCCTACTTGTCCCTCTAATTACCAACCCATCTCCCTCCTTCCTTTTCTCTCCAAATTACTTGAGCGTGCTGTTCACCGCCGCTGCCTTGATTTTCTCTCCTTACATGCTATTCTTGACCCACTACAAACTGGTTTTTGCCCTCTCCACTCAACCAAAACTGCGCTTACTAAAGTCTCCAATGACCTATTACTGGCTAAATCCAGAGGTCAATATTCCATCCTCATTCTTCTTGATCTTTCCGCCGCTTTTGACACTGTCGATCACAGCATACTTCTCGATACCCTGTCCTCACTTGGATTCCAGGGCTCTGTCCTTTCCTGGTTCTCTTCCTACCTCTCCCTCCGCACCTTTAGTGTTCACTCTGGTGGATCCTCTTCTACTTCTATCCCTCTGCCTGTCGGCGTACCTCAGGGTTCTGTTCTTGGTCCCCTCCTCTTTTCTATCTACACTTCTTCCCTTGGTTCATTAATCTCATCCCATGGCTTTTCCTACCATCTCTATGCTGATGACTCCCAAATCTACCTTTCTACCCCTGATATCTCACCCTGCATCCAAACCAAAGTTTCAGCGTGCTTGTCTGACACTGCTGTCTGGATGTCTCAACGCCACCTGAAATTAAATATGACCAAAACCGAGCTTCTCATTTCCCCCCCCCCCCCAAACCCACCTCCCCGCTCCCCCCGCTTTCTATTTCTGTTGATGGCTCTCTCATTCTCCCTGTCTCCTCAGCTCGAAACCTTGGGGTCATCTTTGACTCTTCTCTCTCCTTCTCTGCTCATATCCAGCAGATTGCCAAGACCTGTCATTTCTTTCTTTACAACATCCGTAAAATCCGCCCCTTTCTTTCCGAGCACTCTACCAAAACCCTCATCCACACCCTTGTCACCTCTCGTTTAGACTACTGCAATCTGCTTCTTGCTGGCCTCCCACTTAGTCACCTCTCCCCTCTCCAGTTGGTTCAAAACTCTGCTGCCCGTCTCATCTTCCGCCAGGGTCGCTTTACTCATACTACCCCTCTCCTCAAGACCCTTCACTGGCTCCCTATCCGTTTTCACATCCTATTCAAACTTCTTCTACTAACCTATAAATGTACTCACTCTGCTGCTCCCCAGTATCTCTCCACACTCGTCCTTCCCTACACCCCTTCCCGTGCACTCCGCTCCATGGATAAATCCTTCTTATCTGTTCCCTTCTCCACTACTGCCAACTCCAGACTTCGCGCCTTCTGTCTCGCTGCACCCTACGCCTGGAATAAACTTCCTGAGCCCCTACGTCTTGCCCCATCCTTGGCCACCTTTAAATCTAGACTGAAAGCCCATCTCTTTAACATTGCTTTTGACTCGTAACCACTTGTAACCACTCGCCTCCACCTACCCTCCTCTCTTCCTTCCCGTTCACATTAATTGATTTGATTTGCTTACTTTATTTATTTTTTGTCTATTAGATTGTAAGCTCTTTGAGCAGGGACTGTCTTTCTTCTATGTTTGTGCAGCGCTGCGTATGCCTTGTAGCGCTATAGAAATGCTAAATAGTAGTAGTAGTAGTAGTACTAAGAGACCTTCTGTATCTTTCCATATTCATGAGGCTTTGTAGGAGCTTATTGCAGCTCTGTGGGAGACCCCTGGCTTGCACTATGTCCAAATTATAGATGGCAGATGACGTTTAATATGAGCAAGTGCAAGGTGATGCATGTGGGAAAAAAGAACCCGAATTATAGCTACGTCATGCAAGGTTCCATGTTAGGAGTTACGGACCAAGAAAGGGATCTGGGTGTTGTCGTCGATAATACACTGAAACCTTCTGCTCAGTGTGCTGCTGCGGCTCGGAAAGTGAATAGAATGTTGAGTATTATTAGGAAAGGTATGGAAAACAGGTGTGAGGATGTTATAATGCCATTGTATCGCTCCATGGTGCGACCGCACCTTGAGTATTGTGTTCAATTCTGGTCGCCGCATCTCAAGAAAGATATATTGGAATTGGAAAAGGTGCAGCGAAGGGCGACTAAATTGATAGCGGGGATGGGACTACTTCCCTATGAAGAAAGACTAAAGAGGCTAGGGCTTTTCAGCTTGGAGAAGAGACAGCTGAGGGGAGACATGATAGAGGTGTATAAAATAATGAGTGGAGTGGAACAGGTGGATATGAAGCGTCTGTTCACGCTTTCCAAAAATACTAGGACTAGGGGGCATGTGATGAAACTAAGGGTAGAAAATTTAAAACAAATCGGAGAAAATTCTTCTTCACCCAACGCGTAATTAAACTCTGGAATTCGTTGCTGGAGAACGTGGTGAAGACGGTTAGCTTGGCAGAGTTTAAAAAGGGGTTAGACGGTTTCCTAAAGGACAAGTACTAAATGGACTTGGGAAAAATCCACAATTCCAGGAATAACATGTATAGAATGTATGTACGTTTGGGAAGCTTGCCAGGTGCCCTTGGCCTGGATTGGCCGCCTTCATGGACAAGATGCTGGGCTCGATGGACCCTTGGTCTTTTCCCAGTGTGGCATTACTTAATTACTTATGTACTTATATCCCCTTCTGCCATCTGATTTAGAGCAGTTTGCTCTGCCTAAGGTGGATGCCCTTATTACAGCGGTTACTAAACGTACCATTATCCCTGTTGAAGGTGGCACTGCATTAAAGGATACACACGATAGCAAACTTGAGGCTCCCTTAAAGCTTACCTTTCAACTAGCACTAAATTCTCAGATAGCAATTTCTTCTTTTTTTGTAGCCAGGGCTTCTTTATCATGGATTCAACAATTGTCCACGTTGGACTTGCCTCTAGACTTTCTCCCTACCCTAGAGGCGGGGTTGTCCTATTTGTCTGATGCTCTTTATTATATGTGGCATCCAAATCCCGTCTGGCAAAGTTGCCCTTTCAGGGAAAACTACTCTTTAGTGTGGATTTGGAGAAGATTTTTAAAGACCTGGGAGATTCCAAGGTCCAGCGGATACCTGAGTACAAGCCTAAGCCTCATCTACAGGCAGAAGTGCAGAGGTATAGAGCAGAGATGGTTAGTGCTTCCGCTCAGAAACTTCACTTTCCTTAGACTCAGACTTCCTTTCGAGGAGGCAAGAAGCGCTTTTCTGCTTCTTCAATTACCTCTCACTCTTTGTACCTAGACATAGGTGGGTGTCTTTATCGCTTTCACAAGGAGTGAACCACTATTACTGCAGTCGAATAGGTCCTCGATATCAATCTCCATAGCTACAAGCTAGGATTTTCAAAGCCACTCGCAGATCTTTTTGCTGTCACCTTGCAGTAGCTCTGCAAAGAGTCAGGCAGTGCTAACTACCTTAGCCTCTTTAAGGCGTCTGGGGGCCATTCAGCCCATTCCTCCGGCAGAGAGGGGCGCAGATCGATATTCCATCTATTTTGTCATCCCAAAGAAAGAAGACTCTTTTCGTCCGGTTCTAGATCTCAGAGGAGTGAACAAGTCTCTCAGAGTGCTGCACTTTCACATGAAGACTCTTCAATCTGTAATAGCCTCGGTCCAGCCAGGTGAGTTTATCACCTCACTGGACCTCAAAGAGGCTTATTTTCATATCCCAACTTGGCATCCTCACAGGAAATTTCTCCATTTTGCGATCCTTGGAGATCATTTTCAATTCAAGGCCATGCCTTTTGGTCTCGCCGCTGCACATCACACATTTTCAAAAGTTTTGGTGGTGGTGGCAGCCTTTCTTCGCCAGCAAAGGATCCAGGTACATCCTTACCTGGATGAATGGCTAATTCAGGCGCCTTCTTATCAAGAGATCCTGTCTCTTCTTTCTGCACTGGGTTGGGTGGTGAATTACAGCAAGAGTCATCTCACCCCCATCCAGACCCTGGAGTTTCTGGGAGTGTGCTTCAATACCCAGGTGGAGAAGGTTTTCCTGCCTCAGCATCGTCAGCTCACGCTCAAGCAGCAACTTCTCAGGCTTCTTTCTCTTCCCTGCTCGCGGGTGTGGGATTAAGTTCAGGTTCTCAGTTCTATGGCGGCAAGTTTGGATGTTCTGCCTTGGATGAAGTTCCACATGCAGCCCCTACAGTCATTCCTGTTGAGCCGGTGGTCTCTGGTCTCGGGGACTTACGACCAGCTGGTGCCATGGACGTAACTTTGTGGCTTCTCCCTGCGTACACTCGGGCGGGGGTTGCCCTTACAGATTCCAGATTGGTGTGTTCTCACCTCCGATGCCAGCCTCTTTGGATGGGGAGCCCATTATCTCCACTACTCTGCACTGGGCCATTGGTCAAGAGTGAAGACTTCCTCGTCCATCAACGGATTGGAACTTCAAGCTATCCAGATAGCTCTACTAGCCTTTGTACCTCTTCTTCATGGGAGGCTGGTGAGTGTGCTTTGGACAATGTCACAGCCGTGTCTTACATCAACAGACAAGAAAGAACAAAGAGTGTATCTCTAGCCCAGGAGGCATGTCTTCGTTTTCAGTAGGTAGAATTGAACATTCTGATGATTTCAGCATCTCATATAATGGGTTCATTGAACTCACAAGCGGATTTCCTCAGCAGAGTGTCTCTGGACCCGGGGGGATGGCAACTGTCAAAGACTGCATTTTGCCTCATTTCCACATGGTGGGGCCTTCCAGTTGCAAGTACACAGATTCTACAGCTGCTTCAGGGAAAAAGACTCCCTAGGAATGGATGCCGTTGGATGGCCTCCTTTACGTGTTTCCTCTATGGCCTCTCATGGGAAGAACGTTGCATAGGAGTGTGCATCATCCTGGGAAGGTTGTTCTTGTAGCTCCAGACCGGCCCAGACATCCTTGCTAAGCAGATCTCATCCGTCTTCAAATAGTTCCTCAGTTGACTCTCCCTCCACAGACAGGCTTATTACATCAAGGTTCAGTACTTATGGAGGATCCCTCCCACTTTGTTCTTACAGCCAGGCTCTTGAGAGGGCACAATTGAGGAAGAAGGGTTACATGGATTATATCACTACCTTGCTGCAAGCCCAAAAGCGTTCCACTTCTTCTTATGCTAGAGTGTAGACAACTTTTGAGAGCTGGTCTGTGCAGAATGGTGTTTCTTTATTTCATGCATCCATGTCTCAAATTTTATTCTTCCTTCAGGAGGGATTCAAAAAAGGCTTGGCTCTCAATTCACTCAAAGTTCAGGTGGCACAACTGGTGTGTCATAGAGGCAAGATACAAAATCCCTCATTGGCTGCTCACACTGATATACTGTGATTCAAGGGAGTCACTTATCTGCGTCTCGCTCTCTGCAATATTTGTCATCAGTGGAGTCTTCAAGTGGTTCTTAAGGCTCTTCAGTCAGCCCCCTTTGAACCCCCTTGTTCGGCAACTATCAAAGATCATACTTTAAAGGCAGAATTTCTAGTTGCCATTTTGTCGGCATGGAGAGTTTTAGAACTTCAAGCTCTCTCTTGCAGGGATCCCTTTCTCTAATTTTATGACTCAGGGGTTTCCACATGGACAGTTCCGTCCTTTTTGCCGAAGATTGTATCTCCTTTTCATGTCAATCAGACTGTGTTTCTTCCTTCTTTTTCCAGGGACGTTTATTCTGCAGAATATGCTTCCCTGTGACTGTTGGATGTGAAGCACATCCTTATGTGCTATCTTAACCACTACCAGTGATTTCAGGTGGTCTGATCATCTTTTTGTGGGAACCCAGAAGGGTTTGCTGGCCTCCAAAGTGACAGCGACTCGATGGCTTAAGGAGACTATTTCTTCGGCTTACATTCTGAGGGGTAGATCTGATCCCATGCACGTCAAGGCTCATTCTACCAGGTCTTTGGTGATTTCTTTAGCAGAGTCTAGGGCAATTTAGTTGACAGAAATCTGTCGGTCAGCGACATGGTCTTCTTCTCATTCCAAGTATTTTGGATGTGTCTGCTCGAATAGATGTTTCCTTTGGGGCCACGGTTCTCTCTGCAGGGATATCACAGTCCCTCCCCTATTTAAGGAGGAGTAGCCTAGTGGTTAGTGCAGTGGACTTTGATCCTGGGGAACTGAGTTCAATTCCCACTGCAGCTCCTTGTGACTCTGGGCAAGTCCATTGCCCCTGGCAGGGCCGGTCTTAGCAAGTGCGGGGCCCTATGCAGACCAATTTGATGGGGCCCCACCCTAGCCCCGCCCCCCACCCTAGCTCCAGGGCCGGCCACCTCTCCCTCCGTCTGAATTTTAAAGGTTACCTCGTCAACGTCGGGTTACAGTGCCAGCAGGTAACAGCAGGAGTCAGTGAAAAGCGTGCGAGCTGCTCGGCGCTTCGGGAGCCTTCCTTTCCCTCGCTCAGCTCTGGTCCTGCCCTTGTGGAGCGGGACCAGAGTTGAGCGAGGACAACCAGAGTTGAGCTCGCATGCTTTTGATTGCTGCTGCTGTTACTTTCCGGCGCTATAACCCGACGTCGACGAGGTAACCTTTAAAATTCAGATGGAGGCCGGCCTTGGAGCTGGAAGGGTGGGAGGGCCGTCGACGCGAGGTAACTTTTAAAATTCAGAGGGAGGGAGGGACTGGAGCTCGGGCGGTCAGGGTGGGGCGACTTCAGGCACGCCGCGCGGGGCCCTATGCGGTCCCTCGGTTGCCTCGCCCTAAGACCGGCCCTGGCCCCTAGTACAAAATAAGTTCCTGAAAATATGTAAACCACTTTGAATGTAGTTGCAAAAACCTCAGAAAGGTGGTATATCAAGCCCCATTTCCCTTTCCCTTTTGTGCATTCCGTTTGTCTAGACTGATCCTTGGGACATAATGGAAGAAAAAATTACTTAATTACCTGATAATTTTCTTTCCTTTCATTCCAAAGGATCAGTCCAGAGTCAGCTCTTCTGTGATGGTTTTATTTTTTCCGGGTTCTATGTAATTTTGGGTGTTTGTATTATTCTGGTTCCATTATTTCTAAGGCACCGGTTTTGACCTTTATTTCATAGTTCTTTTTCTATCTAAAGGCTAGAGTTTTTTCTCTGGAAGTCACTCTCTTTCACTGCTTTGTTATCAAATACTGGCTTGGTTTCTAAGCACAGGAGCTTATAAGGCACAACTCATTGGAGTTCTCTATCTCCACCTGCTGGCAGATGGTTACAACCCATTTCTCTGGACTGATCCTTTGGGACTAAAGGAAAGAAAATTATCAAGTAATTAACTAATTTTTCCTTATAGCAGCTTTTCAATTCTCTTCAATAGAAAATAACTTTAGATAAACCATCAATGTTTTGGCATTCCAAGGGCATCGTTTCCAATTAGCTAGGTAGCACAGAATAAGAGAGTTATCAGGCCACATTTATCTACAATATATGTGCCTATATACCCTCAAAGTCTAATGTACTGTTTATAAAATTAGCCTCTGTGATCAAATTTTTTATGGCAGAAAGAAAAGCTTCAGTCCCTTTTTGAACCCTGGTGTTCAAGTAAGATTAAAGGAGTCTAAGAGGGAGAAAGGGAAGAACAATGGGCATGCCTGTAATAGAAGTGAATTTTAAAGATTGTTTTTCAACTCTGTCTTGACCGACAAGTGCACTCGGGGTCTGTATTTTTTATTAGAAGTAATTCTGTTTGTATGAAAATGATTTGGAAATGTAGAAGAAGATAAGACACAGCTCTAATTAATTTGGTATGTGAAGGGAGAGGTGGAGACTGTTTCGAATTCAGACTGGCCACCTGGACTGAGAAACATATGACCACATTACCACAGTATTGCTTGTTTACCAAAACAGAGAAATTCTCAAGCATTCTGTAACTTTCCTTAGCTCTGAACTGTAGAATATGGGCACGGCCATGAGCCTTGGGTCAAGGCCTAAAGGGCAAAGGCTAACTAGATTGTGTGACTCAGAAACTGATGATCTGATAAGACATCCTTGTATGCAAGCAGGCAGGAGAAAGGACGAAGTATGAAAAGAAACAGGAAAATGTGGTTTAGCGACATAGGGGAAACAGATGGTGAGAAAAGAGAACAGGATGATCTCTGAGGAAGATAACTTGTTAAAGCCATGTTAAGCATTGTTTTGAAAAAAGATATATAAGTAGCTGTATCAGAGCATTATTTTGGAGAGACAGCTTCAGATAGTACTTATGTATAGCAGAGCTGTTCTTCCATGAGAAACTATTAATTGTATCTATATTTGGTAAGTAATAAAAATTGCTTTTCTCATACATGGCCTTGGTCTTTTATCACTCCAAATTGTGGGTGGCTGGTACATAATAATTTGGGGTGGTGGTAAAAAGACTAAAAATAACAGCCAGTCTCTGAAAGCCTTTAGCGCGTTCCAGACCACTCGTAACTCCAGGAGATTGATCCGTAGTCAGCACTTTTTGCGGCTGAGGAATTTGAAAGGGACGTCCCAGGGTCAAATTGGAGCGAATTGTCCACCAATGTAGGGAACTGAGAAAACTTGTGGACAGTCGGATCACGTCCTCTAGATTCCCCGCAGCTTGAAACCACTGGGAAGCTAGGGTCCATTGAGCTGATCTCATGTGAAGATGGGCCATGGGAGTCACATGAACTGTGGAGGCCATGTGGCCAAGCAATCTCAACATCTGCCGAGCTGTGATCTGCTGAGACGCTTGTACCCAGGAAACAAGGGACAGAAGATTGTCTGTCCTCGCCTCGGAAAGGTAGGCATGAGCAGTCTGGGAGTCTAGCAGAGCTCCTATAAATTTGAGTCTTTGAACTGGAAGAAGATGGGACTTTGGAAAATTTATCACAAACCCTAGTAGCTGCAGAAGTTGAATAGTCATCTGCATGGACTGTAAAGCTCCTGCCTTCGAGATGTTCTTCACCAGCTAATCGTCGAGATAAAGGAACACATGCACTCCCAGCCTGCGTAGAGACGCCGCCACGACTGCCAGGCATTTTGTGAACACCCTGGGCACAAAGGCAAGACCAAAGGGTAGCACACAGTACTGAAAATGCTGTGTCCCCAGATGGAATCGAAGATACTATCTGTGAGCTGGCAGTATCAGGATGTGAATATAAGCATCCTTTAAGTCCAGAGAGCATAGCCAATCATTTTTCTGAATCATGGGGAGAAGAGTGCCCAGGGAAAGCATCCTGAACTTTTCTTGGACCAGATATTTGTTCAGGACCCTTAGGTCTAGGATAGGACACATCCCCCCTGTTTTCTTTTCCACAATGAAGTACCTAGAATAGAATCCCAGCCCTTCCTGCCTCGGTGGCACGGGCTTGACCGCACTGGCGCTGAGAAGGGCGGAGAGTTCCTCTGCAAGTACCTGCCTGTGCTGGAAGCTGAAGGACTGAGCTCCCAGTGGGCAATTTGGAGGTTTGGAGATCAAATTGAGGGAGTATCCTACCGGACTATTTGTAGGACCCACCGGTCAGAGGTTACAAGAGGCCACCTTTGGTGAAAAAGCTTTAACCTCCCTCCTACCGGCAGATAGTCCGGCACAGACACTTTTATCTCGGCTATGCTCGCCTGAAGCCACTCAAAAGCCCGTCCCTTGCTTTTGCTGGGGAGCTGCAGGGGCCTGTTGAGGCGCACGCTGTTGACATAAACGAGCACGCTGGGGCTTAGCCTGAGCAGGCTGGCGGGCAGGTGGGTTGTACCTACTCTTATTATAAGCGTAGGAAGCATTCCTCCTCCTCCCATAAAAATGTCTACCTGATGAGGTAGATGCTGAAGGCGTCCAGTGGGAGAGTTTGTCGAATGCGATGTCCCGCTGGTGGAGCTGTTCTACCACCTGTTCGACCCGCTCACCAAAAATATTATCCCCCCGCCAAGGAGCATCCGCAATCCGCTGCTGGACTCTATTCTCCAGGTCAGAGGCACGCAGCCATGAGAGTCTGCGCATCACTATACTGTGAGCAGCGGCCCTGGATGCAACATCAAAAGTGTTGTAAACACCCCTGGACAGGAATTTGCGACACGCCTTCAGCTGCCTGACCACCTCCTGAAAAGGCTTCCGCAAGTGGATGCTCCTGTAGAGCTGGTAGGACTGAATCTTGGACACGAGCATAGCAGAATGGTAGGCCTTCCTCCCAAAAGAGTCCACAGTCCTAGACTCCCACCCCGGGGGCGCCGAGGCGTAATCCCTAGTACTCTTGACTTTTTTTGAGAGCCAAATCCACAACTCCAGAGTCATGAGGCAACTGGGTCTTCATCAACTCTGGGTCCCCATGGATCCGATACTGGGACTCAATCTTTTTGGGAGCCAGTACGTCAAGCTCCATCTCTGGTCGTCTTCAAATCTAAGCTAAAAGCCCACCTTTTTGATGCTGCTTTTAACTCCTAACCCTAACAGAAAAATATCCAATATATTTTACAGGCTTAAAACACACTGTTTCTTCACACCTCCCTCCTTAAGAGAGAGACCCCAGATTGCAGCCTCACAGACTGATGATCAGGTCTCCATAGTCCAGTGTCAGGGTGGTTCTGGCTCTTCCCTTCGAGAGAGGACATCAGCTTTGCCAAGTTCCTTGCCCTTCCGGTGCTTATAATAGAAGTTTTTACCACATTCAGCACACACTAACAGTTTTAATCCTTTTTGCTTCAATTTCTGAATAGTGAGGAGTATCTTCTGACAGCAGCTTTTACCATACTCAGCACATGTGAATAGTTTTATTCCTGTGTGTATTCTCAGGTGCTTTGTTAACTATTTATGAATAAAGCTTTTTCTACATTCAGTGCATGTAAACAGTTTCTTCCCTGATTGGATTCTATGCTGCTTTGTCAATAATTTCCAGCAACTGAAACTTTTCTTACGCTCCGTACTTGAAACTGGTCTCGCTTCTGGGTGAAATTTTGCATTTCTTGTGGAGCTTTGTTCCTGGTTGAATCTACTGTCATAACAAGGACATGAAGACAGCCTGTTATCAGTGTTTTTCTGATATTCTACAATGTTTGTTTTAATGATACAGCATTTCCCATATTCTATACTTGTACATAATCCAGTTTCTTTACTATTCTTCAGGTGCTGCATTTATACTGTAATCTTTCTCATACTCAGAGCATGTAAAATGTATCTCTTTTATACATGTTTCCTGTTGTTCCAGTTCTCCCTTTTGACTGAAAGTGTTTTCACAGTCTATACATTTAGATGCTCTCTCTTGAGTGTCAGATCCCTCTGATAATGTCTCTGCTATGAGGTCAGGTATGGGTTCACTGCATACAGCTAGCACCATAGCTGTGCGATTTGCATAGGCCTTTACTATATTTACATGAAAAGTATGTTGCTTTCTGTCTTGAGAGTCCATAGGAATAACAGCTTGTATCATTCATGAGCCTTATGACCTAGTAAGGTCCCGCCCAATTAGATTGACCCTCCCAATGTTCTCTTATTAGATCAAGGGGCCCTCTCACACTCCGGCCATAAAGCAACTCAAATGGGGAGAACCCTGTAGACTCCTGAGGTATTTCCCTGTATGCAAACAGTAGGCAGGGCAAGTATTTCTCCCAATCATGGTCCCCTGTTTCTATGAAAGTCTTTAACATATGCTTCAATGTCCCATTAAATCTCTCCACAAACCCATTAGTTTCAGGGTGATACGGTGTGGTACGTACAGATTTCACTCCACAGTATGTTCACAGATTCTGGATCAAGTCAAACATAAACTGTGTCCCTTAGTCTGAGAATATTTCTTGTGGGCACCATGGTAATAATCCCGCAGCGTCTGTGCAGCATTGAAGAGGGCGAAGCTTACTCCCATGTTCAGATCCGGAAGTGATCCGAGTGGAGCCCGCTCCCACGTCCCTGTCTGATGGCTGTTCGGCTGGGCGTGTACAGAGGCAGCACTAATGAGAGAGTGAAGAAGTCGGGGTTGAGTTCAAATAATCCCGCGGCATCTGTGCAGCATCGAGGAGGGCGGAGCTTACTCCCACTTTTGGATCCAGAAGCGGTCTGAGCGGAGCCTGCTCCCACATCCCTGTCTGATGGCTGTTCGGCTGGGTGTGTGCAGAGGCAAGTAAAGAGAGAGTGAAGAAGTCTTTCTTTTTTTAATGCAGCAATCCAAACTGCACACAATACTCCAGAAGCATTATCACATTTTAAGTTTAGATTCCTGCCTCCACTGCAGCAAATCTCTCTCATGAATATTCATTGTGAATATCCTGAAAACCTGACTGGCTGGGATGCCTCCAGGAATAGGATTGGGAACTATTGTACTAGGAACAATGAAGAACATTATATACTACTATTGCATATTTGTGATTGAAAAGGTCTTAATATAATGACCTGAATTATAGTATTTTGAAATAATATATATATGGGATTGTAAAAAAGCACAATTACTTTTTAAATTATAAAACTAACATGTAGACACTTACCTTTCTTAGAACAGGTAAAAAATGAAGAAACAGATGAGGATTAAGGGCTTTAAATTTTTCATTCAAGGACAAATCCTCAATAATTTCCTCATCAGATATCACATAGTTGTCCAGGGCTTTCAATGGCCAAATGCTGTTAACAATAATATGCCTGTAATTTTTATTCAGGCTTAATGGAGTATCAAACAAGGTGAGACCTGTCAGACTGGGACAACCTGATAATGATTCCACATTTGTCAACTTGCCAATGCCATTGTTGTGAAGATAGAGTAATTTCAGATCACCCATTTTAGACCAAAATTCTCTCTCTGGAAGAAGTTGTATCTGAAAAAAATGTTAAAGATTTTAGTCAAAAAATGCAATATATTACTGCAAACTGGGCAGGACAAGTTTTAGAAACCATTTACCCAGATAAATTCAACTGTTGAAAACTGCCCACTCCCTGAACAGCTGAACATATGACATGTTCCACAATATATGAATTTTTACCACACTTTGTGACAGCATTTCTGCAGGAAGGATTAGGTTGAAGGAGGCAATAACACATAAGGGACAATGCTGTAATGGGATAAAAGTTAGAAACCAAAAATCTATGTTCTAAAATAGTATTCTATAATGGCATCTGGACACCCAGACAGAATAAAGCTTAAGTCGGCATTTGCTCGCCAACATTTGGGCGCTATCTTTTACCCCTTTATGCTTGGTCCTTCTAAAAAGGGTTTGACTACAATTCCCAGAAGGCTATGCATTGCAAAGCCAGGAGGGCTGTGCTTAGAGATGGGGAAGCTGCTGACTCATCAGGCTTCCAGCTGGGCTAATTAACAGTGCCTTTCTGGAATGTGAAAAGGGAATTTAAAAGGAAAGTTTTAGTTCTTAGAGGGGCTCTAGAGAGGCTCAGGGAAAAGGCTGTCTAAGGTTAGAAGGCAGGGCAAGGCTCAACCCTGTCAGCTCACAGGAGTGGGAAAAGGAAACTCTTCCCAGTAAGGGGTGAAAAACCAGGGTTGAAAATGCTCTGTTCTCAAAGGAGCTCCAAAGTGGAAAAATAGAACAAAGCATATTTTTCCACTATGGAGTTTGCAGATCGTCTGCCTTTTTGTTTTCTTGGACCCTCAAAGGAGCTCCAGCCTGGAGAAAGGCAACAAGGGGGAAGTGCTCCAGTGGGTGACTGACCTGAAGGTTCAGTGCCTGGGTTGAGGAAGCAGGATGCCTTGAGGCTAGGAACCATTAAGGTGGTTGAGACAGAATGGTTCAAGCTGTAATAGGGATTCACAGGGGAGTAGCTACGGGTGGGCCTGAGTGGGCCCAGGCCCACCCACTTTGTCCTAATCCTCCAATCAGGAGGATCTTCTAGGTGCTAGATAGGCTGCAGTCGCTTGTCAGTTCTGCCGCTGCGCAGCTACATAAATGTAGGCAGCCGGCACTGGCAGCAAAAACAGCAGCTCTCCTACCTGTGACTTGCTTAATTTTTAAATCCGGGTCAGAATGGCAGGGAACAGGCTGTTTCAGCCAATCCCGGGGTCTTTCTTCAACCCTCCGGGGTGGGACAAGCTGAAGGAAGGCCCCTGGAATTGCCTGAAGTAGCTTGTTCCCTGCCGATTTATACCAGCAGCACTGCTTTAAAAAAAAAACTGATCGCGCAACGCGCAGCGGCCGAGTGTGTGCTCACTTGCGCTCCTTTTCGACTTGTTGCCACCGGTAGTGCCAGTGGTGGTCTCTGTGCCCCCCTGATTGCAGCTTTTTCACGTGGCCTGGTCCTCTTGGCTGTGCTGCAGCGCGGAGACAGACGCCAGATGGAAGGTGTCTCTGGTGGTGGATCCCCTCCCAATCTGCTCTTATTGTCAGAGAGAGCAGATCATCAGGAGAGAGGGACCTGCAGCGCCACCAGAGAGGACAGAGCTGGAGGAGCCACAGAAAGTGTGAGTCTGGGATGAGGGATGGGGATGGAGGATGGAGGAAGCTGGAGCAGATCGGATTGGATAAGAGCTGCTGCAACCACATTGTGCTTAATTGTTGGACAGCATTTTTATTTAATTTTATTTATATTTTAAGACATACCAGCCAGCTGCTGCAGCATACGGATGTACTAGAGAAAGTATAACTTTTTATAGGTAGAGTAGTAATTTGTTATAAATCGCAATTAGTGTGTCATTTGGAGGGAGGGGCTGGTTACAGGGACACCCTAGCATGTGTTATATACTTGTAGAAATTTTTTTTCTCCTGGTAAAAGGTCCACTAAAACAGACATCATATTATGAGAATCAGGTGCTCAACATTCCGAGTTTCTATCTATCTATTTACTTATTTTGGGGATTTTATCCCACATTAAACATGAATTAGATTGGAACCTGGGAGCATTTAAAATCTTTCTTTTTTTCTGGAGAGAGTAATGCATTGCCCCCTCCCAGGCTCTCTTCCTGGGTTTAGCCAGCCTTGCAATTTGAGGGGGGGTCGCAGAGGTGCGCTATACTGGTGGCGACAAAAGCGTGAAGGGGTCGTGTGCTGGTGGATCCAGCAGGAAGGCATGGGCAACAGAGTAATTAGGGAGGATTTTGAATGAGCTTATACTGATCAACCCCACACTCAACGAAGGAAAGAAATACTAGGTAGGATCGCCTTGCAAAATGAGTATGGGCTGTTGTATTTAATGTAGGCAGGTTTCTGGGTGGGGGTGGACTCTACAGTGCAAAGGACATTAAAAAAAACCAAAATGTTTTATATTTAATGCTGGTGTGCTTCAGGGTGGGGGAAGGTGAGAATGGGAAGGGCAGGAGATGGGTAGAAGTAGGGCAGGGCTGAGGCTATAGGGAGGGGTGGGGGTAGGATAAGGCTGATGCCTAGCTACGGGAATGATGGTAAGGAAGGGAAAGGCTGATGCTGGGCTATGTGGATGGATGGGGAGAGTAGGGGAGGGCTGATGCTGGGCCACTGGGATGGATGGGAGGGGGTAGGGAAAGGAAGGACTACAGGACAAATTTAAATTTTTGGTCCTTTATTTTGTAATTGATAAGGTTGGTCTGTGTTCTACCTGTGACCGAGCAGGTGAGAGATTCTGCTGGCATGTGGTTTGTGTGAGGATCTCTGAGTCTGACTTGTCTGGCTATTCCAATGGGATGTGTATTGCTGTTGTGCATATTCACTGCTGCCTTTTTAAAGGTACTGTTACTGGTATTCCTATTCAGAATTGGTGTTAAGGTTTGCAGCATAGGCTCTAAGAAGCTTCTTTGCAGGTATAGTGTTATTTCACAAAGTACCTGGCAGTGAAGGAATTTTGTGTTGCTATTATTGAGGTGCTATCAGAATTTGAATACATTTTTCCTATGGAAAGCTGTTAGAGGAAACATTCTAGCTATGTTCTGTATGTATCCCAAGAATGGCTACTCATAACCTATATACATAGTGCCCACCCATGATAGCTCTGGGCTCACCCAAAATGTCAGGTCTGGCTACGCCACTGATAGGGAAAAGGAGCTAAGTGTTGGGAGCTGAATTTCCACTCAACCCAGAAGAGCTCCATGAGTTGGGGTAAGAACCCAGACAGTTCTTTGTTTTTGCTCTCCTGAGTGATGTGGTAAAGGGAGAGGTGTCTGATATTGTATGGAAGTACGTGGGAACAAGGGGCACAGTGAATACCCTGGCCTGTATGTAGTGTAGTGGGGGAAGGGCTAGTGGAAAAGAAGAAACCCCATAACTATTTCAAGTGATGAAAGAATGGTGTTTGTTCTGGTTACCTGGTAACACAATGGGGGAAGGGCTAATGGAAAAGCCAAACCCTGTAGTAACTTAAAAGGTGAAAAGAAATGGTGTTTAACCTTGAGGCCTAGATGCACAAAACTGTAATGACCTTTTAACGGCCGCTGAACGATGAAATTTCCCACCGTCTCATGCATAAAGGGCCCTTTTCCGAAGCCGATAGCAGACAACAAAAACGGAATGCAAACCAGAAACTACCATTGAAATGTGGACAATTCGCAATGCACTAACCATACCGACGATTCTAACAAATCATTGACGTAAGTTACCTACGTAGATAACTAACGTAGGTAACTTACGTCAATGGAGGGCGGGCCCAGGAACAACAGACTGACGTCGGAGGAGGGAGAAGCAATTGGCGATCAGATGTTTTATCCCGTGCAGCACCTTCGCATACAGGTGAGAGGCGCTGCACGGGACGGTAATGCGGAGCGGGGGTCCTGTGGAGGGTGGGAGCGGTGGCGACGATCCTAGGGGGCGGGGCACGGGGGCGGAGGATGGCGGGAGGTGGAGCCCTGGAGCAAAGGATAGGAGACACAGGAAGGGAGGGGGAGCAGGCAAGTCACTTAACCCTCCATTGCCCCATGTAAGCCGTACAAATGTAACAAAAAAAATTGCCCCTTCTAGAGATACCGGCCGATATTCAGCACTATTAATTGGCCAGGAGCCGTTCTTGACTGTTTAAATAGCACTCAGCTGGCTAAGCGCTAATATTCAGTGCAAGATAGCTGGTTATCTCTGCAGAATATTTGCAGTTAGCACAATATAACTGGCTAGCCGCGAATATTCAGCATTTCGCCAGTTAAGCATAGCGGTCAAAGCGGACCACCTAAATAGCAGTCCTATCTTTGGCTGCTATATACTTAACCAGCTAACGATGAATATTGACATTGCCAGCATTAAATATCCGGGCTTAGTGCCAATTGTGGGACTTAGCCAGCCTGCCTCCCACGGACTCAATATCAGCCAGATAATGTCTAAGTTCTATTTGGTGGTCACTTTGTAAACCAGCCTCATTGGAATGGGTACTGTCACTCTTTACTTTTGGAATTATTATCCTCGGGGAATATGGGGGACAATTTGAATAGCCTTCTTTGCCATGTATGATGCAGCCCATCTACAACATACATGGCAGCAAATTTTCAAAGGGCAACAACCCATGTGATTTCCCTTGCAAATTACTAAAATATGATCTAAAAGTGCTCACATGCTTTGCCGTAATTGTTTGGGCAGCCAAGGGAGCGAAGAGATACATTTGAAAATCAAATGTACTATAGCATAGTAACAAAGTAGATGGCAGCAGATAGAAAAACAAATTAGCCCACCAATTTGCTCAGTTGAGATTCTTCCACCATGCACTTTAGCAAATAAATGCAATCCAACATCAGTTCTTCCCCACCCCAAACCATCATGTCTTTTGCTTAACCTCTCATCCTTTTGATTACAGCAGACCATCCGTTATCCCATGTAAGCTATTTACTTATAATCTGCAGCCTTGTTTTGTGACCACTTCTGCCCTCCATATCTGTCCCGAGCTTGCCCAAATAGTACTGGCCTCTATTCAATGTAGGAATAAGGCATAGGAAAACTAGACAAGTGCCTAGAGCCCATATGTTTACGAGGGCCCTCTAAGATGGGGCAAGTCAATGGTTCCCAAGTAAAATGTTTACCCTAAGTCAGCTGTTGGCAGAAAGAAGACTGGACAGTGAAGGGGATCAGAGCCTCTGCTGTTTACAGAGACCTGTCTATTCTCCCCATCCCCTGTGCCATAGGAGCCAGTCCTGAAGAAGCCACTGGGTGCTAAGCATCCCCAAAGTATCATGCCATGCTTCCACCATCTCTGGGAGACCATTTCAGAACTTCTCATCTTCAGCTCTACAATCTGCTGTTTTTATTGGCATTGCTATCCACATCTAACCTGAGCATGCCCCAAATCTGTTGAAAGTACTAGTTTCCACCATCCTTGGCAGATCATTTCAGAACATGTCATCTTCAACTTTGATTTTTAATACCAATACGTATGACCAATCTAATATTTAAGACCTATCCAGTACTTTGTCTTTTTAAGATCAGTCCTTAAAACTAGTCTTAATACCAATCCAAGGCCCCATCCATGTTTTATTGCCAATTTTTGTAATAATCTCCCATTACTGCCAAAATAAGCAAGACTGTTATTCAAAATGTCCAACCTCCCCATCTCACTGAAGTTTGGGCTTGCAACCATTCTGCTTCCATATATAACATACCAGTCATACTGGAAGCCTGATATGGTGATACCACTACTATTTGGAATTGTGACTGCCAATCCATAAAGACAACCCAGTGCTTCTTAACCATTAGGGATAGGGATATTAGTACAAAATATGTAAATCCTAACACTATGGATGCAATTTTGAATAGCCTGCCTAGTTTCCCTTTGAAAATTTGCGGTCACATACTTTGTGTCCTGTCTGTCCTAACCCTTATCCCTTACTTGTCCTGTCTGTCTGTCATAATTAGATTGTAAGCTCTATTGAGCAGGGACTGTCTCTCCATGTTCAAGTGTGAAGCGCTGAGTACGTCTGGTAGCGCTATAGAAATGATAAGGAGTAGTAGTATCTGCACTACGAAAACCAGAGATGGCCTATGGGGGATGTAAAGAGATGTGGGGGGCCATGTGCAAAGACTCACTGCAAGGTCTTATTTGCATAAGTCAGTAGAAACAGAAAAGTGAGGCTGAGAAGCAGGGGCCATGGGAAAAAAAAAAACACCCCCCCCCCCCCACAATCACTCAATGTTAGGACTGACCATGATGAAAACCTGCAAGTACTAGCCAGACAGAAGAGGGAAATTTTCAACCAAGGCCTTTTATCCAAGTAAATTGCTGTTTACCCAGTATTTTTGAGAATTTGCCCTATATATATCGACTAAAACAGACAACAAAAAAAAAAGTCTAAGACACTTATTTGCCATCCCAGATCTGGAAAACAGAAAAGCATATCAAATCAAAGAACCTTTGCAAATGCAACAAATATTTAAGAATAGATCTTTCACAAACTTAGAAATAAGAACATAGTAGATGCAAGTGGTATTAGCCAATATAACTAACTTGGCAAAACTACTAAAATTCTCTGGTACTGTATTTAGTTTCAGAACACACTGGTGGATTAACAGAAATTCTTCACTCAATGTGTACTTAAACTCTGGAATTTGTTGCCAAAGAATGTGGTAAAAGCAGTTAGCTTAGCAAGGTTTAAAAAAGGTTTGGAGAATTTTCTAAAAGAAAAGTCCAGAAGCCATTATTAAGATGGAATTGGGAAAATCCACTGCTTATTTCTAGGATAAGCAGCATAAAATCTGTTTTACTGTTCTGGGATCTTGCCAGGTACTTGTGACCTGGATTGGCCACAGGATACTGGGATGCCCTTGTTTAAAATTTGTTATGGTCCGCTTACCCTGATGAAGCTATATTGTGAAATGCACTGGCCACCGTTGGTTGGACCATTTGTGGAATTTTGAAACCACAGTCAATTTTAAGATAAAATTTTCATATATTTTTTGTATAAATATTTTTTTGAAAGTGCAAGTTTATTTATTGAATTTTACAGAGGGTTTTTCACCCTGTAATGTAACTTACCCTTTCAAGTTTTGAGATTTAATTACATTTCTGATGGGGTTCTGAGGCTTTTTCCCTCTTGTAATATTACACTGTTTGAAAGTTATTTATTGAGTTGTTCTAACATTCTTGCATCATTATTATGTTTTGGTGAACTGTTTATGTGCAATCCCACTATCTACTTTTCCCTAGTGAGAATACTAACCATTTAACCTACTCTCTGTTTTCTATCTTTCTACCAGTTCACAATCAACACTAGGACATTTTCTCCTATCCCATAGCTTTCTAATTTCCTCAGGAGTCAAATAATTTTTGAAAATCCAGATAGGTACCCTTGGGGTCTGTTTACTAAGCCACACTAGCGGCTTTCTCGCAGCATTGCCGACACAGCCCATTCAAAGTGAATGGGCTATGTTGGCACTAGTGCACAGCCAGTCGCGCTAGCGGCTTAGTAAACCCCAGCACTTGTGTCTTTATGAAATACTAGCATAATTCCTGCATAAATCAACAAGGCATAAATACCGGCACGTAGATTTTGGTGCAGAGGGGCATTTTCTATAACAATTGGTGTAAATTTTGGAATGCCCACAAAATGCCCATTTTCCCACTTATAACCATGCCCCTTTTTGGCTCCGTGAATTAGAATTTAGGTACTGTGCACAGTTACAGAATAGGCTTAGCGAGTTATGCACGTAAATTCTAATTATTGCCAATTAGTGCTCATTATTGCTTGTTAAGTGCTGTTAAAAATGCTGATTGGATTGTTAAGCCAATTAAGTTACGCACATTGTTATAGAATACACTTGGATTTTGGTGCAGAATGCTAAGCACAATATAGAGAATCCAGCGGTAAGTGTTCCCGCATTAACCAGCATTAGCCATTTAGCATACACTAATGTCAACATGCGAGCTGGTTAACGCTTCCACGCCCGTTCTCCGCCCATAACATGCCCTTCCTTAAAATAATTTTTTACAATAGCTAACGTACACTTAGCGCATGCTAACAGGCAAAATATCGCAAAATGTTTTAAAGTGTTTTGCAGTAGTCTGCTTTTGACATACTAAGTGCACGTTAGGGCTTAACACCCTTTAGTAAAAGGGCCCCATAGAAATTTGAAGGTGGGATTTTTAGGGAGTGCTATGTATTAGAGTGTCTGGACAGATGTGCTTATTTTATATGGTCTGTTGATTGATTTTATCATGTAGTCTGTGAACCATTTTTGAGATCTAGATTGGCTTTTTAGAAAGGAGGCACAAGCCTGCCTAGAGATGTCCAAGTTAGGATGTCTACACTTTGGCAAATATTTTAGAAAAGGGTCTGCCAAAGTAGATCCTCTTCTAAAATACATAACTGCATGGACCTCCCAGCAGTGGGATGTCCAGCAGGTGCACCCATTTTGAAAACAAAGATGGTGAAAATAAAAACACCAATCCTCCTGCCAGATAGGCATATCAGGTTCGGTAGTGTCACATCTTTGTGGTGATTTTACAACTTAGACATGGCAAAATGCCAAACATTGGACACCCATCCATACCTCCAGCCATCACAAAGCCCCTCCACCCATCACAAAGCCCCTCCACCCCACATAGAGCACAATTTCCCCGGCCATCACAGTGTGTGCAGTGGGGAAGGGCAACCTCATATGTCAGAATTTACTGCTGCCTCTAATGCAGGAACTAAGTTATGCCTAGGAGCAATTCTAAATTCAGACCTTTGGGTTTCCCTCTTCAGATGTTTATTATCTATGTTAAATAGGGACTGCACATCTGGATTGTCTTTCTGCCCAGACCACCCCCTTCCCCACCCTCCCCATGCCACCTTACCATCTCAATGCACTTGGCTTCCCAACATCTGAAAAGCCCTTATTATAAAAGGTCATTAAAATTTCTGGGCCTCTCAGAAATTAAATGACAATTAAATACTGCTGTTTACATATTTACATGTCAGAAAGCTTCTAAAATAAGAGCTTATTTGACTTAACAGTATATAAAATGCCAAAATGAAATGTTCAAATAAATAATTTTATAAGCACATAAAAATGGTTTATTAAATTACCCTCAATGTGTGTTGATACCCCATAAACACTGTGCCTTCTAAAGACTCCTGTTTACCTGATTTCCATGCAGATCCAATTTAACCAAGCGGGAACAACTTTTCAGGGGACTAATGTTTGAAATGCAATTATTTGACAATATGCAGATTTTAAGTGAGATGCAATGTTGCAGGTAGATCATATCCTGTAGAAGTAGCTTATTTAACCGTACTAGAACAAGATCTTTTAGCTCATTGGCAACACGTTGATTGGCATTCTGTCCATGCTCAAGTAGCAATTTTTCAGAAGAAGATACAAAATAAATGCTTTCAATAAATTCCTTCATGGCTAATCATCACTTGCAAGGTTCTTCTTTGAAATACCTAGGGCAGAAACAAGATTTCCCTTATGCTGATGGTTATATATGAACACATATTTTCATGTAGTTTTTCACAAAGGGTTCATCATATCATAAAAATAGTTTTGATGTATACAAAATAAGACAAGAAATAAAATACTTTAACCTTTAAGGGGATAATATTCCAATTAATTAAACTAGGACAAAGAGTGTGCATACTTTTAACCCCAAGGTTTTTTTTTTTCCGATATTCAAAGCAAAAATACATGCCTGCAATCACTTTGAAACTTGCCACTGGTACATAGAGGTGCATAATTGAACGGGGCGCCCAAGTTTTCCCGAGGACGCCCTTTTCAGATCCGCATAGAAAATTTACATGTACATATTTATAGAATAGCGACGATAAAGATCCGTGTGTGAATTCCAATTATTGTCAATTAGCACCAATAATTGATTGATAGCGCCCAATTATCGGCATTAACTGGCTTGTTAAGCAATTCAATTGTGTGTATAATTTGGGTGCATACCCAAATTTGTGCGCAGAAATGTGAGCGCTATATATAGAATTAGGGGGTAATTCTTTCCAGCACATAGAGAAAGTTACTCCTGCCCTGAAGGAGATGTATCTTTGTATGGCAGAACTCCAGTGGGATAATTTTATAAAGACACATAGGCACAAACGTTACCTTTATAACATGGATACAACATATGTGCCTAGATGCTTTCCCTGCCTGGGTGCCCAGTGATAAAGCTCCCCTCAATGGGTATAATTTTATAAAAAGTGTGGCTGTGTGGAATGTCTAAAAAGAACCTGTTTTATACAGGCAACATATGTGCCTTTGCAAAATGTGCACCCAGACTACTGCCAGCAGTGCACAAATCTTCATGCATAAGTATATAACTGCCAAGTGCGTACCTCTCAACTCTGTCTGCTCTCAACCTTCCCAGAAACACCTACAAATGCTGTTCACATTAAGTACACACAGTCTTGGTATGCACAGTTATACATGTGTTTTTGGTTGCACAGTTTTATGAGAGCCCTTTTCTGTGGGGCTCTACAGATGGAAAAAGCCTTATAAAATAACTCTCATTACACACAGCCTTGGTAGGAAAGCTAAGTCATACCTCATTTTAAGTTTTTAATCGGGAATAATTTGTAAGATCATCAGGAGTTAAAGTACTAAAGAAGCTGGAGTACACTTCATTTCATCAGGCTCTCCATTCTCCTTCCCCTCTATTGTGCTTTAATTCTACACCCATATCACCATCTGTCTTTTAACTTTTTCCCTACATCATATGTTCAGTTCTGATCAGTTCTGTTCCTTCTCTCAGGGGTCCTTTTACTAGAGGATTGTCACTCGGCAATGGTCTTGCTGTGTGGCAACCCGGAACAACCGGATGTCGATGGTAGTTCCACCCCCAACGCACGCCATTTCTGGCGCTACAGAAAATCAGGTGTGGTTTTCTAGCGCAGGGGTTGGTGGTCATTGGGCAGTGCTGTGCGCTACCTGGTTACCGCTGGGTTACCGCGGGAAAACCTCAATGGGTGGCATTAAGTGCTCTCGCCGTAATGGCTGTGCGGCAAGTGCAAACTTACCACACGGCCATTTCTTTTTTGGCCTTTTTACCCATTGCAGTAAAAGGGGCCCTGGTGCATGGCAAAAATGGCCACCGCCGCTAGCACAGGGTCCTACTACTACTACTACTATTTAGCATGTCTATAGCGCTACAAGGCATACGCAGCGCTGCACAAACATAGAAGAAAGACAGTCCCTGCTCAAAGAGCTTACAATCTAATAGACAAAAAATAAATAAAGTAAGCAAATCAAATCAATTAATGTGAACGGGAAGGAAGAGAGGAGGGTAGGTGGAGGCGAGTGGTTACAAGTGGTTATGAGTCAAAAGCAATGTTAAAGAGGTGGGCTTTCAGTCTAGATTTAAAGGTGGCCAAGGATGGGGCAAGACGTAGGGGCTCAGGAAGTTTATTCCAGGCGTAGGGTGCAGCGAGACAGAAGGCGCGAAGTCTGGAGTTGGCAGTAGTGGAGAAGGGAACAGATAAGAAGGATTTATCTTTTACCACAGCTTAGTAAAAGGACCCCTCAGTTTGTTTCCTTTCTCCATCTATATCTTGACCCCCTTCTCCCTGTCTTTTTTACGTATTTCCACTCTATCTTGCTTACCATCTCTTCTCTTGTGTTCCTAGGGCACTGTATTCTGACGGCATCCAAAAAGACTTCTCCTCACCTCATTACTGTCCGACCTGCTTATGGGCACCATGCTCTTAAATCCAGTTCTTTCTTTTTTTTTAATTTCTTTATTTATAAATTTTTTGTTTACATCCAATAATATAAACATGAAATATCAGCAACAAAGTAAAGGCAATCAAATTACTATAACCTAAACAAGTTAAATTGTAGAGGAAAAAAGAGTTTACATTTGTCCCCAATAGGTGGATCAAGACACTAGGAAATTTAAATCTATATAATAAATCAAAAATTAAAACGGGAGGGGCTACGGATGTCTACAGCCGACGTTACAGCACTGTAGTTAGGGAGGCAAAACAGTTGGCGACTTAACATTTTCTTTAGATGAGATAAATTCTAACAATTTCAAAGGGGAAGAAAATATGTAATTATTCATTTCAAAAGTTACAAAGCATTTACAGGGAAACTTTAACAAGAAAGTAGCACCCAATTTAACAACTCTAGATCTATAAGAGAGAAATTCTTTCCTCCTTTTCTGTGTACTTCTTGCCATATCAGGAAAAATTTGAACTTTTTGTCCCAAAAACATTTCATTTAAATGGCGAAAGTAGAGTCTTAAAATATTATTTCTATCAAGTTCAAGAGCAAATGATGCAATCAGCGTGGTTCTCTCTGTTACAAGCTCCAGAGAGTTTTCAAGAAACTCAGTCAAGTTTAAACTTGGGGTTACCTGTGGTTGTTCATTCAATTGTTTCACTATTCCTGAAATATATTGGGTCCTCGTTATAGGGGGATATCCCTCCATAGGAATCCCCAATATTTCACTGAAATACTTCTTGAGCATATCCACTGCTGAAATTAAAGGTGACTTAAATCCAGTTCTACATGTTCCACTATTCCTTATTCCCTCTTCCCGTTCATCTCAGTCCTAAAGATTCTGGTCTTTTTCCACTCCTCCTGCACAGCTGACAAGCTTCTAGTCCTAGGATGGTGAAATTTTGGCTAATCTGATTTTGAATTCACATCCCAATGCAGTACTGTATTTATAGTTCATGAGTTTACCCATTGAAATCAGTGTCCCATAATGGCTCAGGAGAGGGTTATCAGAAGTTCATTACAGGCCTGAAATCTCCTCCTTTGAACTGGGTAAACTAGCAGCCATGAGTTCCATATTCAAAGCAATTTACCAGCCAGAAATGGCTCCTGGCAAGATAAATTGCTTGTTCAGAACTATCTGCTGATATTCAGTGGCACATAACCAGTTAGTGCCGCTCAATATCACCACAGACTGCTAAACTCAAAGCCAGCTATTTTGTGGATAGTCCATGGGTGGAGTTGACATTTATGCAGTTAAGTACCAATTTACCAGCCAAATCAGGCCGCATAACAGTCAGTCCTATGTTTTGGCTGTGTCGCTTAGGCGGTTACTTGCTCTCTCTCTCTCCTGCCAAAGCGTTACCTGCTTTTTCCACCCCTTCCATTTACACCACAAAAGCAGATCAACATCAAGAGTCATATAAATCCTAAAGAAACTGCAGACTACTCAGAACATGGCAGCTAGGCTTATCTTTGGTAAAACACGATTTCATAGTGCGAAACCCCTCCGCAAAAAACTACACTGGCTTCCAATCAAAGAAGAAATTGCTTTCAAAATCTGCTCACTGGTTCATAAAATAATCCACGGTCTAGCTCCGGGATACATGATCGACTTGATCGATCTACCAACCAGAAACACGTCCGACATCAGCGAGAACATACCTAAATCTTCACTTCCCAAGATGTAAAGGACTCAAATACAAATCAACATATGCGTCCAGTTTTTACTACATTAGCACACAACTGTGAAACACGTTACCAAAAGCCTTGAAAAATACAACTGACCACCTAAACTTCCGTAAAAACCTAAAAACTCACCTGTTCAAAAAGGCATACCCCACCGATCCAACATAAACAGGGCCGTTTCAAGGGTCTCTGGTGCCCCCCTGCAGACTATCAGTTGGCGCCCCCCCCCCCCCCCCCCGGTTTGGCACAAGATGCAGTTGGCGCCCCCCCCCCCAGAAATTTCCTCCTTCCCTTATCTTAATCTTTCTTTTCTTCCCCAGCTGGCCTGGTTGGTTCCAGTTCCCGCCCCAACCTGCAGCCTCAAATCTAACTTAACTTTCTTTATCGATAAGTGTAGGCCAGCCTGCTGCCAGCCATTACAGTAATGAAAAGTTAACAAGATGAAACCGTCCTTACCGATGATGTCCACAGTCCACCAGTCTGACTCAAAAACGAAAAACCAAAATTAATGCGGACTTGCGGAGAGCTGCGGGAGCGGGCAGCAGCAGCTGATCATCCAATGATCTAAGGACGCCGGCTCTTCTCTCTCCCAGCACTACTCCAGTCTCCAACGTGGCGTCGGCGTCGGCAAACACCCGTCCTTCGGAGTCGGACTGCCTGCGAGGCTCCAGGCGCGATGACGTCACGCCGTGCGTCACGCTGGGGCTGTGCTAAGCCTAAACTAAACAGATGAACGAGCGCAGGCTGCAGCGCACGGGAAGGCAGCAGCCACAGCCAGCAGCGCATGCGCATATAGGCGCCAACGTGACTCGAGAGCTTTGTATTTTTTAATTTTATTAAACACAACGCTGACTCAGCCGGCGGCGGCGCCCTTGAAGGTGAGGCGCCCCCCTGCCGTGCTTACCCCGCTTACCGGGTTAGCACGGCCCTGAACATAAATGCCCGATCTCTGCAACACAACATAACTAAATCACAGTACAGACTGGACACAAATCTTACGTTGCACGATCCCCAATGTGGTTGCGCCATATTAACTCTATCGAACTACTTAACCACAACATCACTTTGTATTTGTCTACACTGGAGTCCGCAAGTGCTGCTCCGGAACTATGTAAGCCACATTGAGCCTACACATAGGTGAGAAAATGTGGGATACAAATGTAACAAATAAATAAATAAATAAATATAGCTCAGAGTATTACAGCAAGACAGAATAATGAAGGGGAAAGGAGGAAGCAGCTGGGAAGCAAAGAAGAAGAAAGTCAGAGAGTCAAGGGTGGTGATTCATTAATGGCCACATTCTAATTTCCCAATTAGTGCATGACCATTAGCACATGAGCCCTTACAGACACCTGTTTACTAGGCAGTAAGGACTCCCACGCTAATCACCTGCTCTGGTCACACCTACTCTCCGCCACAAATACACCCCCAGTGCTAAAACATAGTTTCTATTTTTTAGCGCATGGGAAGTGTGCGCCAATCCCCAAACTTCCATGGATACCTGAGTGCACCCCACGGTAGGCATTTTTAACATGCAGTAAGCACGAGTTAGTGTTTACCGCAGCTTAGTAAATGGGCCCCATAATAATTAATATAAATAATGTTTGTGTGGAATAGAATTCCAAACACACGTGCATAAGAGCAAGCAAGTCCATGTGCCATTACAATTTTTGTATGTGTGTAAAATATAGGGGTCCTTTACTAAGGTGTGCTAACAGATGTAGTGCATGCTATCAAATAGCATGTGCTAAATAAAGCGCATCCCACTGTACATACCTATGGGCTGCATGGCACTTAAGTACATAAGTAATGCCACACTGGGAAAAGACCAAGGGTCCATCGAGCCCAGCATCCTGTCCACGACAGCAGCCAATCCAGGCCAAGGGCACCTGGCAAGCTTCCCAAACGTACAAACATTCTATACATGTTAGTCCCAGAATTGTGGATTTTTCCCAAGTCCATTTAGTAGTGGTTTATGGACTTGTCCTTTAGGAAACTGTCTAACCCCTTTTTAAACTCTGCCAAGCTAACCGCCTTCACCACGTTCTCCGGCAACGAATTCCAGAGTTTAATTACACGTTGGGTGAAGAAACATTTTCTCCGATTTGTTTTAAATTTACTACACTGTAGTTTCATCGTATGCCCCCTAGTCCTAGTATTTTTGGAAAGCGTGAACAGATGCTTCACATCCACCTGTTCCACTCCACTCATTATTTTATATACCTCTACTACTACTTAACATTTCTAAAGCGCTACTAGGGTTACGCAGTGCTGTACAATTCAGTCCCTGCTATCATGTCCTTTTAGAAAGGTGCGCTAGTGTTTTTAGTGCACACTAAAAATAAGCATGCGCTAGGCGTCTATATGTTTCTATGGGTGTCTCTAGCATTTAGCTACCGCGCCTTTGTAAAAGACCCCTTTAATGCTTGCGAAATCTGATTGCACGCCCTAGTAAAAGGACTCTATAGCCTACTGACATGCTCTCCCGTGTTTGCACACATTTTTTGTATTACATTTGCAACCAATTTGCTTACAGCATTGGAAAAACTATGCGCTGCTTATTAATTTGGCCCCTACAGGAAGGAAGGGAAAGGAAGTAGTTATATGAAACAACCTCCCAGGGTGGGGAAAGGAGCGCCAAAGATAACAAGACTGATAGATGAAGTAGATGAAAGAGAAGCGATGAGGAACACAATACGGGTGGACGAGGAGGAGAAGAGAAAGAGAGAAAGAAAGAAAGAAAGAAAGCAAGCAAGCAAGCAAGCAAGCAGTGGTGAAATGAGGGCTAAAGGAAAAACGAGGGCAATTTACCGGGCGAGGTGGGGGACGGAGAACAGTTGACACACAGCGGCCAGGGGAGCAGAGAAACTGAGATCCTCCTCTTCCTCCTCTCTTCAAGCCAAGGAAATACTCAGAGCTCCCCAGCAGACATACCCTAT
The DNA here is from genome assembly GCF_901765095.1 of Microcaecilia unicolor. Lineage (NCBI taxonomy): Eukaryota > Metazoa > Chordata > Amphibia > Gymnophiona > Siphonopidae > Microcaecilia > Microcaecilia unicolor. The sequence continues at coordinate 50,307,744 of NC_044036.1, forward strand.
AGCCACCGGCACGTGCAGCCGCAATTTTCTCCGCTAGCGAGGCTCTGTAGCGTTACCCGTTACCATGGAAACCTTGACGTCCTGTCACAGAGGCGGAGCAGGGTTGAGAACGTGACGCTGGCGGCTTCTTACTGAAAGAATTGGCATGATGTACTACAAAAAAAAAATATTAGTAAACACCGACGAAACGTTTCCCCTTTGGATTTTAATAAATTCGATAATTAGCTCTTTAATCCCCGTTTGTTTTCTTGCCCGGCACAAATATGGCGAAAGTGGATGTTAAACGTCACTAAACTTACAAAGGTAAAGGGTCATGACCCTGGCCTGACCCGAGTGAAACTTGTGAATGTAGGGCAGAGCTAAATTGAGGGAGTGGGTGTTCTTCCATTATGTCCTCCTGCGGAGTTGACGTGGCACTCCGGACAGACACCCAGCGCAAGCTGGCACAGTTTGACAGACTGCGAGGTATTTTCAGATCGCACTCTCTCACCGATTCTTCTATTGCGCTTGTTCCTGGTGTACTGACGCGTCGCCGACCACATCATTCACCACAGTTCTTTCGCTTACGTTTCCGGGTTGAGTTGAGGGGTTAATGGCATGCCTCCCAGTCCCAGTACAGCAGACTTTTGATAAAGGATAGTGTGTTGAGCTTAGGGTACTGTAATCCCTCTTTCTAGCTAGTACATATATGTTCATTTGATTAAACTCCGTAACATTATAGCTATATTTCACCCCGTTCAGAGATCATGGTAACTGCAAGAGAAGACAATCAACGTTTCGGCTATTTAAAAAAGTACCTAACAAAGAAAATAATAAAAGAAAAATCTTCCGGAGCCTAACCGTATAATGTTTTGAAAACTAAATAACAGAGTTTGAAAGCAATTCGTGCTTCAATAGGAAACCAATGGGGATTAGCAAATAATGCAGTCACATGATCAAATCTAATTTTCTTGCAAAGCAACCTAGCACTAGCATCCGTGTTCTCTGAGTCATCCTTCGCTTCAGAGGATAAGCAGACCTTTGATTCTCACAGATGGGTAACATGGGGACCGTGTTGCCGGTTCGGAGCTTGTAACTTTTTTTTTTTATTATTTTATTGTACTGCTCTTGTGTCGGGTGGGAAGGCTCTGGCGCATGCACGATGGAGTTCATCTCACTCTCAAAGTCCTATTTTTAAGCTTGTTACAAGCTCCAGACCGCATTGGTTGCCAATAAAGCATGGGTTAATTTTAAAATCTGCTGCTTGGTTTTTAAAACATTAGGTGGTGATATTCTCAAGAACTTTCCTTCTTTGATTAGTTTGTTGGGTAACCAATCTAGAACCCATAGTCAAGAACGTCTGATGCTGGCTTTTCCATCGGTTAAGGGTATTAAATATAAGTTAATTCTTTCAGAGTCCTGTTATTGTGCAGTTGAATTATGTAATTGATTACCGCAGTATATTCGTCATAGTCAATTATATAATATTTTTTTGGAAGAGTTACTTTAGGCCTACCAGAATATCCCTAGTGGATCATCTGGGCAGGAGCAAACCCCTCTCACTCCTGCCTCTGGTGGCTCCAGACGCCCAACCTCTAGTTGTATTCTCGTGATACTACTGCTGGGGGGGGGGGTTAGCCTCTAGTGTTAGTACCACAAGACGACGGCTAGAGGTCATGGCAGCCATTTTGTATCTGGAACCACCGTCCACAACCCACTAAACCACCAAGGATGTAAGCGTATGCCTGAGGGAGGTGAGGAGGGGCCCTGCTATGATGTACTTGTAAGGTGCTCAGGTCCTTCTCTAAGGGAGTCCTCCTATGGTGGTGATGGTGTGGGGGAAGCGGGTTGTGTCATGTTGGGGAAGCTGCCCTTTTTTAGGGAAGTAGAACAGCTACAATCATCAAGCCAACATCCAAATATTATGCAGGTGCCAACTGGATTCAGTGCTAGCCCCTGTATAACTAAGTGCTGAAAGATAGGACAGCCTTACAATCAGGATACTTAGCTGTGTGGACACAGACACTGAATATGACCTGTACCAACATAAGTATCATCTCCCTGATTCTGTCTCTTCCTCTGGACCACGCTTCTGCCTGGATTTAATATGACCAGTTAGTGCCGATATGTAGCAGCACTGCCTGGTTAACTGCTGATGAATATTGGTGGCCAGTTCTGCCTTTTTGAAAATTGTGGTTTAGATGTTTCCTTCAGATGGACATTTTTTTGGCCTTTTGAGACATATGTCTGCTTTGAAAATGAGCTCCATACTTGTATGCAACCTCAGTGTAAGCATCTTTAGGAGCATAGGTTGGGCAGAGCAGGAGTGAAGTCACAAAGTGCATGCCTAGATTACTAAAAAAAAAAACACCTATGCAATGTGTATGGCTGCATGTTAGCTGCTTTTGTGGGGCAAAAACACTTAGTGCAGCTATAAAGAGTAGTGATAAATGGAGTTCACTATGGCGTTACCAGTGGTGTTCTGTAGGGACTGGTCTTTGGTTCTTTTTAACATTTCTTTAAATGACATTTCAGAAAGGCTTTTATAAAACTAATGGAAGGACTGGTGACCAAACAACTCAATGACTACATAAACAAATTCACCATATTGAGCCTGCCCGTGAGTGGGAAAATGTGGGATATAAATGCTATAAATAAATAAATACTACATGAGTCACAATCAGGATTTTGACCCCTACACAGCACCAAAACAGTACTACTCACTCTCATAACCAAGTTCAAGCAGGAAATAGCAACAGGCAAGAGCATTCTCCTTGGTTAACCATAACATATTGCTAAGAGTCCTAGAATATTTTAGAATCAGTGGTGGCACTCTCAATTGGATTAAGAGTTTTCTAACCACAAGAACATATCACGTGAAATCAAAAACAAGCATATCGTCACTCTGGAAACCGATCCTTTTCAACCTCATGATGACTCCAGTAGCCAAGACCCTATCCACCCAAGGCCTCAACCCATTTATCTACGCTGATGACGTTACATTATACATCCCATACAAACATGATCTGGTGGAAATCACCAACGAAATCAAGTTAAGCCTAAACATCATGAACTCATGGGCAAATGCATTCCAACTAAAACTCAATCCAGAAAAAACACAGTCTCATTATCTCATCCCAATACAATACATACAAACCCACAAACATTAACACCCCAGGATACACCTTCCCTGTCTCAGACAGCCTGAAAATTCTTGGAGTAACAATCGACCATAACCTATCACTAGAGACCCAAGCGAAATCCACCATAAAATGATTCTCTCAATGTGGAAACTCAAATGCGTAAAACCATTCTTCCCAAAGGAAATATTTCGTAGCCTGGTACAGTCCATGGTACTAAGCCACGCAGATTACTGTAATGGAATCTATGCGGGATGCAAGGATCAAATCATAAAGAAACTTCAGACTGCCCAAAACACAGCATCCAGGCTTATATTTGGAACAACACGTTTTGACAGCACCAAACCACTCAGAGAAAAACTGCACTGGCTACCAATCAAAGAACGTATCACTTTCAAAATCTGCACGACTGTTCATAAAATTATTTACGGTGGGTCACCGGGACACTGACAGACCTCATCGACCTGCCAACCAGAAACACCACAAAATCTGCATGATCATACCTAAACCTCCACTACCCAAGCAGCAAAGGACTCAAATACAAATTCACCTATGAAACCAGCTTTTCCTACCTAAGCGCACAACTATGGAACGCATTGCCAAAAGCAATAAAAACTACGCTCGACCACCTAAATTTTCGGAAAGCACTAAAGACAGACCTGTTCAAAAGAGCATACCCCACCGACCCAACATAAAAGTTGTGTTCACCTGCGACACAATGAAATCAAAGACCGTAATGAACATTACCTGACTCTTCTTCCCCCTTTTCCTCTCTAAGTTCCCCAACTGTACCTACCATACATGTACCTCATTCTACTGCAATATCATTTTGTATTCATTCATACCATGTATTTGTTCAGACCGTAATTGGTAACGCCATTAACGGTTATATGTAAGCCACATTGAGCCTGCAAAAGGTGGGGAAATGTGGGATACAAATGTAACAAATAATAAAAGGTGTGCTTATTTCCAGATGATAACCAAATTCTGTAACAGGGAAGACAACCTTGAATGTGTGAATAATGTAAGGAGGACCTAAGAAAGTTTGAGGAGTGATCTAGAATTTGGCAGCAAAGATTTAATGCTAAAAATACAGGATCCTGCATTTGTGCTGTAAAATATAGCGGGATGAAGTATTGTACACAAATGCAATAGGCAACAATTTAATAGATTCTAGTATCTGTTGCATCCCTACCAGCTCAAACTCCTAACTTGCCTCTTTCAACCCAGCGTAAGCATGAACATGAAGCTGAACCAAACCAAATGTATGAATAATCCTCCCTACCTTGTCACAAATACACCTAAGAAAACTGATTTATCAATTTGCACTACTTTCTGATATGTATTCATAGTAAGAGCATGAACTGTAGAAAAACCATGGTACACTCCTTCAGTGGTGACATTTTATCTAAAGCATCTGCAACATTCTTAGATTCTAAATGTAATATAGTTGGTGTTGAATTGTCCTCAAAGAATTACCCTTCACTTGATTAAAGAAAGCATGAGACAAGCAAGGAGGAGGATCTCTGAGAGACAGGAAAGGTTTGTAGAACCTAGTAGTTACCATGGATGGACCAACTAGATATCTCTGTCATTCTCTCTTCTGCTGTGTAATTTTAAGCAGTGTTGAATTTTTCTCGTTGTAGAGAAATATGTGAAGCCAATTCAAGCCTACTTTTGGCTCTCTTTCCATGGAATAGGTAAAGAAGTTAAACCTGGAGAATTTTGGGATATCGTCATAATTACCGCGGCTGATAAGCAACAGGAACTCGCTTACCAGCAGCAGATATCTGAAAAAATCAGGAGAAAGGAGTTGCCTCTAGGAGTTCATTATAATGTTTTTGCTGATCCTCCTGGAGCAAAAATTGGTGGGTATAATGTTTGTTACTTTATGATCAAAGGCAGCGCTCATGGTTCCCCCACCACAACCACAGAAAGCTCAGTTTGCAGGTCCATTGCCCATCTCCACAGTCATATTGTGAAAAATAACTTGAATTGGTTCACAGTCTTATTTTTCTTTTCCACACTTCAACTAATTAGTGTCTAGGTTGTGTGTCCTTTGTAGTCAAAGACCTTTGAAATAACACAGGTAAATTAAAGAAAAAGGGCATATGTTTGTTTTTACAGTTCAGCTTTTGTAAAGGCTTCTGGAAATATTGTGTTTAGTAAAGCCCTGACTTATCCCTGGAAATAGAGCTGTGCCTGAATGGAACCTGCCACTGCAAAGGCACATTCTAAATAAATACTTCTTATGATCTGCCAGACATTTGTGACCTTGCGTGGCCACTGTGAGAAACAGGGTACTGCATTTGATAGACCTTGTTCCGGTTCAGCATGACTTTTCTTATGTTCTTATGGTTTTCTAGGAAATGGGGGATCAACACTTTATGCTCTGCAGCGCTTGGAAGCACTGTATGGTGATAAATGGACCCATTTTGCCATCATTCTGATTCATGCCGGTAATTATTATGCTTTTGCTGATTTTTGTGTTTCTTGACAATGCATTCTATTGCTTTTTTTTTAGACAAAACATAAAAGTAAAACTTTATGCTTTTGCATTCTTGGAAAAATCACTGTTATAGAATTTGTTCCTGTTGAATCCTTTACTGTTAGAGACAGTGGGCCCTTTTACTAAGCCGTTAGCCTGGGTTTTACCATATGATAGCTGTTAGTGCAGACCCATTGTAATGGTTGTCATACATTAAAACCAGCCAGTGCAGTACAAAAAAATAATAATAAATGCTACCTGCTTAAGACAGGTAGGGGCAGGTTATAGGTGTTGCATGGATGGAACAGAGGAATGGCCAAATGTGACAGCTAGCATGCAGGTCATTGTGTGGGCTAGCTGTCAAGACCGTCAAAAGCAGAGCTGCACTTAATGCTACAATCCATGTGTTCCCAAATCCAGTCGTCCCCCCCCCCCCCCACCATGAACCTGCAAGAGCAGACACTTCTGATCTAGTCTTCCCCATGACAAACTCCCCTGATCCATTCACCTCCCCCCACCCACCCCCACTGAGCAGACCTCCCTTATCAAGTCCACAGAGCATACACCTTCAAAATCAGTCTGCCCATCACCCCAACCTTCCAGGTCTTACCTAGGAGTTTCCCTGCTAGTGTAGTGGTTTGGGACAGGAGGGGTCGATAGCTTGAATATTCAGAACTCATTAAGCTGGTTTAGAATGTGGTCAGTGCTGTTAAGGCTTGCACACTATCATTTTTATTCAGATAGCATGCAGTAGGTTTTGCCATGTAAGTCTTATAATCCAGATGTGAATCCACCATCAAAGCGAACCTACATTCTAATATAATAGCCCTAAGGGTGCCACCATAGAAGCTTTTTCCAATGGGTTGTTTCTTTGTATTCTTGTCTAACATATTATGTTGTTGCCTTATCTTTCAAAGCCTGGAACTATGCTACACTCATGTTTCACTTGCAGTGATGAGCTTAAATTCTCTGCTGTAAAAGCTGAGAGTCACCCCAGCATTTCAGCAGGCGTAATTGCAAGTGCCTTAAATTAGATACCATTTATGCACTTAGCTGCTATTCTATAAAGAGTGCAGATCCTTTGTAGAATAGCGCTTGGTGCTTAAATTTTCAGCAACGATTTCTCGGTGCCATTTATTGAATCTAGTCCATAGTGCCCTCAGCCAAACAAAGTAATATCCCAGAAACTAAACAATACAAAATGAACATTCTCCGAGGACAAGCAGGCCTATTTGTTCTCACAAGTGGGTGCTGCTGACCCACGTCGCCTGGTCCAGGACTTATAACTAGCATAAGTAGATCTTTGTAGAGCGGGAGTCACTCTCCACCATGTACTGTATGCACGAGTGCCTTCCCGCCTGCCATGAGAGCACAGTCTCCTCGGTTCTTTTTCTACTGCGGTGAGGAGAGGTTACTGTCTCTTCACTTTGTTTGGTCCAAAAGCTTTTTATGTCCCTTTCAGAGTTTTTTTTTTTTTGTGTGTGTGTGTTCCTGTTTGTGGAATTCCCTTTTTTTCCTCTTTCCTTTATTTCTTAGTTTATTTTGCCCAGTTTTAAGTTTTCCTTCGGCATCCAGCTGATTTTAGGCCTTGAGTTTGGCTGGGTTTTCCCTTCCTTTTTTCGGTTCCTTGCCCCTTTTCAGGCACCATCGTTTCGTTTAATTTAGCAGAGAGAAGTTTTTCCTTCCATGTCCACGAAGATTCCCAGTGGCTTTAAGTGCTGTACCCAGAGCAGTCGGACGATCTCTGGAAAAGACACCCATTCTTGGTGTCTTCAGAGTCTTGAGCCCGACCGTAGCCTGGCTAACTGTGTACTCAGCATTCATATGAAGAAGATGACTCAGGTTTCCAGAGAGGCTCAACGAGAGAGGATTTTGGAGCCAAGTCCAGTTCCTCAGCATCGGGAGCGTCGGTAAGCATGGCTGCTGCTAGACCCTCAGACACTGGGAGCAGTGAAGCATTGAGTGGGTCTCCACCTGCCATGAGACTGTCCATTGTCGGACCCGACCCCGAGGCAACATGTAGCTTCGATGTCATCCTTGTCAGCACAGAGGAGCCTTGATCTTCCTTAATTGTATTCTCCGATACCTCTAGTGGCAAAAACTTTGTTGAAACTCAACCATGATTCTGATTGCAGTCTACGGGCCATGGCAGATTTGGGTCCCTCTTCTTCTGGAATTATCCTCCGAAGAACCGTGGTTCCCCACTTTCTCCCATTCTGTTTATGATGGCTCCCTAGGTAGATTTCTAGGTTCGCATGGCTTTAACACTTATATTTATGTTGATGATGTTACATTTTACTTACCATTTATGGAGAGCTTAAATGAAGTCCTGCTTAGAATTAAATCTGGCTTAGATTTGATAGAACCTTGTGCTGCTGCTTTCAAATTAAATAGAAACAAAACCTAATTCTGCTCACCCAATGACAAACAAATACTTCTGTATTGATAATGTTACTTACCCTTTTTCTGCCACCTTGAAAAACCCTGGAATTGAACCACAAGTTTCTGTGGTAGTTTCTAGTGTCTTTAATTCCATATGGAGATTAAAAAGACCGAGGCCTTTCTTTTCAAATTCAGTATTTCGTTTTTTAGAACAATCCTTAGTGTTGCCTACGTTTGATTATTGTATGCTGTTTACTCAGGTTTGAAAATCTCTGTTATCAAAAAAACTTCAAGCAGCTCGTCTTGTATGCAAAGGTCCTTGGTTTACCAAATCAAGCCCCTCTTTTAATCAAGTTGCATTGGCTTTGTATACATGCAAGAGTAACCTTTAAACTGTGCACCCTTGTTTATCAAATTTTGTTCGGTCTTCTACCTGATTATATGCAACACTTGCTGCAATTACCATCATGCAATGTCCATCCTTGTTGAGAGACTATCAGCTTCTCCATTTTCCGAGTTGTAAGAATCTCTGTTACAAATCAATTCACGATGCCAGTTTCTCATACTTAGCTGCTAAGCAAACCCTTCCAAAGTCAATTAGGCGTGTTTCTGAGTACCTAAAATTTCGTAAATTGTTGAAATCATTTTTATTTAGTGAATTCCTTGCCACTGTTGACCATTGTAATTCTCTTAGCTAACTTGTTATTTTCAAATGAGTCATTCTGCTGCTATGATGTTACATTAAAAGCTGGATATTGAAGTCCCAAACAGGGAACTGTATACTGCAGCCATTTTAAAACATGTCACGTCACAGACTGTGATTTCAACGGGATGAACTTTAAACTATGACTGCGACCACCCCGTCTCAAGATAAGTAGTGGTTTTATTCCTTTTTGAGACAAGTACTGAGTCCGACTCCCCCTAGAGAATTCGTTATGCACAAGATTTAAGCATACCTAGAAACTACAAATGTATTCATAACACATCATTAAGAACAACGGAGGAAGGACAACATATTTGACATCCATTGAAATTGAATGGTGTTAGACACTGTATTCATAATCTTACTTAACATCGTAAGGAGAGGGAGGTTGGGGTGCTATGATGTTGAGTGGGGCTATCAAAGCAGTTTTATACTGCTAGTTAGCCCTGCAGGACATGCCCAGCCACTGAGCACCATTTGCATATTATAAAAAAAGAAAAAAATAGCACATAGTATCTCTAAAATTAGTTTTTGTTTAGTGTTTTTTTTGTTTTTTAGTTTGTGGTTTTCACTGGTAGGAGTTAAAATTTAATGCCAAGAAATGTAGAGTGCTCCACTTGGGGTGCGGAAACCCAAAAGAGAGATACCGGATAGGAAGGGAAAGATTAGTAAGCTCGACTCAGGAGAGAGACCTTGGGGTGTTGATGTCGGAGGATCTGAAGGTGAAGAAACAATGCGACAAGGTGATGGCCGTGGCCAGAAGGATGCTAGGCTGCGTAGAGAGGGGCATAACCAGCAGAAGAAAGGAGGTGTTGATGCCCCTCTACAAGTCATTGGTGAGGCCCCACTTGGAGTATTGTGTTCAGTTTTGGAGGCCGTATTTTGCTAAAGATGTAAAAAGACTGGAAGCGGTGCAAAGAAAAGCTATGAAAAATGGTATGGGAATTGCGTTGCAAACTGTACGAGGAGAGTCTTGCTGACCTGAACATGTATACCTTGGAGGAAAGGAGAAAATATTTGAAAGGTATTAATCCGCAAATGAACCTTTTCCGGAGACGGGAAGGCGGTAGAACTAGAGGACATGAATTGAGGTTGAAGGGGGGTCAGACTCGACTAATGTCAGGAAGTATTTTTTCACGGAGAGGGTGGTGGATATGTGGAATGCCCTCCCACGGGAGGTGGTGGAGATTCAAACATGCTTGGGATAAACACAAAGCAATCCTGTTTAGAAGGAATGGTTCCGTGGAATCTTAGCAGAGATTGGGTGGCGACGCCGGTAATTAGAAACAAAACGGGAGCTAGGCAGACTTCTACGGTCTACGCCCTGATCATGACTGAATAGACAGGGATGGGCTGGAGTGTAAATTTTAAGGGGCTTCGATGTTATCTTCAGAACTTAGTACAAGAACAGTACTGGGCAGACTTCTACAGTCTGTGCCCTCAGAAAGGCACCCCCAATATTTTCAAACCTGCCCTCCTTGCTTTCCTGCCACTCAGCCAGTGCTTAAAACTCATTTTACCTGACTGAACTGCAGTGAAAGAAGCAGAGTACAGCTGGCTCCGTCTTCAGCTTTCTCCTTCTCTTCCCTCTCAGCTGTGGTGGTCCCGCCGTTGCGTAAACAGGAACTGAGGGCGGGACCACAGCTGAGAGGGAAGGAGAAAGCTGAAGACGGAGCCAGCTGTACTCTGCTTCTTTCACTGCCGTTCAGTCAGGTAAAATGAGTTTTAAGCACTGGCTGAGCGGCAGGAAAGCAAGGAGGGCAGGTTTGAAAATATTGGGGGTGCTCGAGCACCCACAGCACCCACGGAGTCGGCGCCTATGCTAATACTAGCTGGTTAGCTCTCAATATCAGGAGCTAACTGGACTCCAACCCTGGTATGTCCCCTGGACACCCCCCCCCAACATAGCCGCCTTGCACTTCGGCACTATCCGATCATTTTCGGTGACGATAATCAGTTAAATGCTGCTGTAAATGAACGGATAGCCACCGATAATCAAATTAACCAGTTGGCAAATGTTCCTGGCCAGTTAACTCACTTTGAATATCGACTGGTTGGTATATTTCCTGATATCATCATTTTAAGTTTGCTGTGGTGAGATAGAGGAACACTCTTTTGGTGACATTATTTTTCCATTACGTTCATTCCCACTATTCCAGGACGAGTGGGTAGTTATGTCCAACGACCAGCAGGTGGAGATAGAAAATACAGAACTGAGCACCACTACATAGCTCCCTGCTTGCAGCTCAGCTCATCAGTATTTTCTATCTCCAGCAGGTGAATGGACAGATTTCCTCTGTCTCTGGTTCTGAGGCCTTGCTTCTGGTCCAGTTGGTCAGCTGGTTCTCAGTTGAGCAGAGTGAGCAGTTGAGCAGACATACCTGGTGGTGCTGGGTCCCTGTCGTGCCTTTCCCCTGGAGTGTTCTGTGCCTTTTCCCTGCTTTTCCTCTGTGTGAGAGCCTGCTCAGCAGCCAGCCTACTCAGAAGATGAGGAGTCGCAGGAAACACAGTGAGTCTGGCAGGCCGGTGCTGCTGCCCTGCCCTGCTGTGACGGGGGGGTGACTGTGCACCCGGGTAGCGTGGACCCAGGTTGGTGGGTTCTTTCTGCTGTGTTTCAGGCCTCGGGATGTCGATGGGAGCACTTCATGTCGGTTCTACAAAAAAAAAAAAAAAAGGAACATGGAGGAAGTGGAGGAGCAGTTTAATGTTTAGATCAGTGAAGTGAGAACCAGAGGAGCCTGGTTCAAATCTCACTACTGCTCCTGGAGGTCTTTGGCAGATACAATCAGACTGTGATTCCTCCAAAGACAGAAAACTGCCCAATATAACTGTATTTTTCTTTTCTGGTTTGGGTGTTCAATTTCAGTGGAGGCGGCTGGTGCCAGAGCACCAACTTGGAACATCTAGGTGTTCTTTTTGATTCCCATTGAGCTTGAGTGTTTCTCACAGAGGGATGGCACTTTAGGTTGGCACTCCGAATTCTTCGCTTCTGCTTTGTTCCCAGCTTCCGGCCTGGGATTTCGTGCAGGTCTTCGGTTCTGTGACAGCGGCCCTGGAAGTGGTATTTTACTCTCTGATGCGGCCAATTCATAGGGCCCTGTTCAGCCACTGGTCTCCAGTTTCAGAGGGTTATAGCTTCCAGCTTCTTTGCCCCTAGTGGTCAGACAGAGCTGAGGTGTTTGTGCCTTCCCCAGTCGTTGACCCTAGGGAGGCCCTCCCTGCTCCTGCCTTGGGAAGTGGAGTCTACGGATGACAGTTTCTTGGTCTGGGGGGCCTGTTGCTGGGGTCCCCTGGCACAAGGCTCTTGGTCTCCAGTAGAGCGCATTGGATCATTTGGATCTGTGAGTGATGCGCTAAGCTCTGGAGGTTTTTGCCCCGCTGTTGGGAATGCTTTGGTTTGGGCCTTTCGGACATTGCTATGGCACTGGCCTCTTCTACTAGCTAGGGGGGTCTAGCAGTATGCTGGCTCTGTAGCCTAGCTGTTTATTGGCCGGGGCAGAGAGACGCCGGTTGTGTCTTTCGGCTGTTTTGAGGGGTCCCTCACGTGGCGACTGACTTTCTTAGCAGGCACGCTCGTACTTCCAGCAAGTGGGAGCTGTCGGTCGAGCCGTTACAGCTGGTGATGTGTCAATGGGCTTAGTTCTCTTGACCTATTCCTATGTCACAGTTCCTTGGTTCTTCAGCCATCGCAGGGAAGAGGACTCTCTGGGTCTGGATGCCCTGCTGCGTTTGGGTCTGAGCGAGGGACTCCCATACGTCTTCCCCCGTGCCAAAGTTAGGTCAGGAGTGGGGGAGAGTGGCAGACCTTCGGGATACAGTGCTCCTGTTCTCCAGCCCGGACTCAGCCCAGACTCGGCTCCTGAAGCTCCTAGTTGGGGAGTTACTGAGATTCCCTCAAATTTGAGGTTCTTCTGTCAGGGCCTGGTGGTCATGGAGGATTCTTCTTCCTTTGATCTTATGGCCTGGCCCTTGAGAGGGCTCGGCTGAGGAAGAAGGATTGTTGGATTCATTTGTGGCTTCCCTGCTGCAGGCTAGGAAGCGCTCATCTTCCTCAGCGCCTGCCAGTACTTGCTCCCTCCCTGGGCCATTTCCTGGCATTTTTGCGGGAGGGAGTTTTTCAAGGGCTAGCGCTGGGATCCTTGTGGGTTCTGTTGGCAGCCCTGGCTTGCTTTCATGGTCATTGGCAGACCTCTTCTTTAACGGCTCTTCTGGTTGTGTTTCGTTTTCAGAGAGGTGTGGCTCGCTTACGCTGCCCTTTGCATGCCTTTTCTGAATGGGATTTTATGCTGGGCCTTCGGGTGCTGCAGCACTCTCCATTTGTGTCCCGTCGCTAGGTGATCCTGATAGTTCTCACGTAGAACTCTGTGATATTGGGGTGCTTCCATTGACCCGTTTCTTCTTGCAACTTCGGGCCCTTCTTAGTAGGACACTTTCTCCGTTTTTGTTTTGGAGGCGAGGGTCTCGTTTCATTAGTACCGTCTTTCTTGCCCGAGTGTTTGTTGGTTTCTTTTTATTTAGTCGGCTATATGTCTCTTGCAGGCTTTCACAGGGCTTTCTTGTGTTTTTTCGAGGTTCCCGATGTCTTCCGCCTTTCGTATAGACCTTTTTGTGCAGTTTGGTTAACAGCAGTTGGGTCTCATGGCATCTAAGGTTTCCTTTGCTCGGTGGGTGACGGTGGCTGTAGTCTTGGCTTGTATTCTGGGAGGCTATTCTCGGGTTTGAAGACACACTCTCCTGGGCGTGTGTCTACGTCTTAGGCAGAGGCTTTGTTGTCTTCTCTGATGGATATTTGTAGGGCAGAGGCGTGGGCTTCTCTGCTTGCCTTCAGTAAGTATGATGATATAGCGGGGGCCGCACAGGCAGCGGCTACATTTGGTGCGTTGGTTCTGCGTGTGGCTGGTTCAGCTTCCCACCCTCATAGGGATAGCTTTTGACAGTGTGTTTCTTCTAGCAAAAAAGGTGCTGGTACTCAAATACCAGGCCACCCTTCAGGGGTGGGGTGATCATTGAGGGACTCACCCCACAATAGCCAGGACTCCTGCAACCAGTTACAGAATCTATGACAAGGCAGAATTGGTGTGTAGAGCCAGAGCTCTTTCATTAAAACTTGGGGACAATGGCTTATTTCTTGTTAAGTTTTTTCTTTTATTGTATATTTTTGTATTATGTGCTTGAATATCTTGTTAAAGATTTATCTTTGTAAATTACTGAAAATGGAAAATAAAATAAAAAAAAAAAACTTGGGGACAATGGGTCAATTTTAGAAGACAATGGAAAAGGTGCCGATACTTAGTACCCCCTCAAAAAAAGCCCTGGCTTTTGAACATCCCACTCATCCTGGGATAGTGGGAATGAACATAATGGAACGAGAAATTAGGACTTACCTGATAATTTTCTTTCCATTAGTTCTTCACACTGTTCCAGGAGCCTTCTCGTGGTTCGACGCCCTCATTGGTGGCTTTATGCACTGTCTTTGTATTCTGTTTTCCAGGGTCCTTGTCATCAAATGGTTCTTGGGACTGGATGTGTTGGTTGCTGACCATGCTCCTGATTGAGCGTTCTTTCTTCATTGCTTGAGGACTGATACTGAGGAGCTGAGCTGCTAGCAGGGAGCTATGTAGTGGTGCTCAGTTCTGTATTTTCTATCTCCACCTGCTGGTCGATGGACATAACTACCCACTCGTCCTGGAATAGTGTGAAGAACTAATGGAAAGAAAATTATCAGGTAAGTCCTAATTTCTCCATTCAAGAATCCTGTAATGCTTCTCAGTCAAGACAAATTAAATTAAATTACATCTGAAGGCCTTTGAATTACCAGATATGTGAGAAGCATTGTAGGCTGGTGCTGTTTCTTTGAATGCCTACCAAAAGAATTTTGAGTGTTCTGATTAGAAAGTTCAATCATCTTTTCTTTTATTTTTAGGTGGCTATAGTCAACGTTTGCCAAGTGCAAGTGCACTGGGAAAAATTTTCACAGCTTTGCCTCTTGGTGACCCCATTTATCAGATGTTGGAGCTCAAATTGGCAATATACATTGACTTTCCCAGTCATATGGCGCCAGGTGTTCTGATTACTTGTGCAGATGACATCGAACTCTATAGCTCTGGAACAGAGCACCTCAGGTTTGATAAGCCTGGCATTACTGCTTTAGCTCATCCTTCCTCCTTAACTATAGGCACCACTCATGGGGTATTTGTGTTGGAACCATCAGCGTCATCAGAATATCAAGAACTTGAATACAGGTTTTGCCGTAGTTTCCTTCATAAGCCAAATATTGAAAAGATGCATCGGTCCGGGGCTGTTTGTAGACAAATAAAAAATTTTCACACTGGAGACTCTGCCCATTCAAGAAGACTAGACTCAGAGATTGTGTATACGGATAGCTTGTTTTACATGGATTCTAACACTGCCACACTCTTACTCTCATTTTTTAAAGAGGCAGGTACTCTTCACTGTGAAATTGATGCCTATGGTGATTTTCTGCAGGCTCTTGGAAGTGAAGCATCCCAAGAGTATACAACAGACACATCCAATGTCACTAAAGAGGAGGCCCAGCTAATAGAAGTCAGAGAGAAAATATTTTTCCTTTTAAAAGGAACTCCATTTAATGTTATTGTTTTAAACAACTCTAAATTTTATCACATTGGAACCACACAAGAGTACTTATATCATTTGACATCCGACATAAAGCTGAAATCGGAGCTTAACTTTCAGTCTAAAACTTTTAGCATATTTCCAGCTAAAGCCGAAAATTGTGGTGAAAGAGCCTGTATCATTCAAAGCATATTGGATGCAGGCTGTTCGATAGCACCTGGCTCTGTTGTTGAATATTCCAGGCTGGGTCCTCATGTTTCAGTGGGAGAAAACAGCATCATTAGCAGCTCTTGTCTGGCTGCCACAGTAGACCTACTACCCAATTCTTTTGTCAGTTCATTGAGTTTGAATATTGAGGGAAGAGTAATGTATACCACTATAGTGTGCGGTGTAAATGACAACTTGAAAAATAATGTAAAATTGCTATCTGAGTTACAGCACCTTCAATTTTTCGGCATCAGTTTTTTAGAATGCTTAAATCTGTGGGGCCTGAGAGTTTCAGGGCACCTGTTCTCTGGAAATGGAGCAAGTCTAAGCTTGTGGAATGCACGGATTTTCCCGGTTTGTTGTACCATGGATGAGTCAGTTGCATTGTCGGCAAAGATGCTGAGAGCAGTGCAGAGCAAGTTAGCTCTCAAGGTCTACGATGGGAAGTATTTTTCTATTGAAGAAATGCTTTCCTATAAAGATGTGAAAGACATGCTGAAATTCAGGCATCAGCTTTATGAAGAAATCAGTGTCCATCAACTGAAAGAAAAATCTAGTTTGTAAACATGAACTGATCAAGTGGTGAAAATGGGAATTCTCTGAGGACAAGCGGGCCATATTCTCACATGTGGGTGACGTCATCCACATCGCCCAGTGTGAAGCTTAAATAAGCTAATATAGCTTTAAGAACACACACAGCATCCCCACCGCACATGCACAAGTGCCTTTCCACCTGCCATGAAAACACGGGACCATCAGCCTCTTCTCATCCACATTGAGGAGAGAATTCGATTGTCCCATGTTCCTCACAGCGTCTGGTGCATGAGCATAATTTTTTTGATTGTGTGCCTTCCCTTTGGGGCTTTTTACCCTGCCTTTTTATTTTATTTTCTTCAAAAAAATTCCTCTCCCTTCCTTTACAGTTTTAGTTTGATTTCCCCCCACTTTTAAATTTCCTTTATTTTTGACCTGCTCCATAGGCCCTCTTTGGCATGAGCTCCGGTCAGGCATTTGTCCCTCGATTTCTTTTCTGGTGCTTGCCCTTTTTTAGTCACTATCGAGTCATTTAATTTGTCCACAGATGTTTTCCCTTCCATGTCATCAAAGGTTCCAAGTGGTTTTAAGCACTGTAGCTGGTGCAATAGAACCATATCTGGCAAAGAAACTTATTCTTGGTGTCTTCAGTGTTTGAAGAAAAGAACCCAGCTGGCTAGAGAGAGAAAATCTTTGGAGCCCGGTCTGAAATCTTGGCATTGGTATGGGCATTTACATTGACGTCTGTATCGGGTGCATCGGTCCATGTGGCTGAGAGACCTATCTCAGTGCATCAAGTGGGTCTCTACCTGCCTTGATGCCAACTGCTGTGCAGAGCCTCTGGGACCGGTCTTGATTACACCCTGCATTGGCATCAACAACCTCCAAATTGCTCACCGAGAGCATCTCACTTCAGCTCTCAGCACAAGCAGGTACTTGCAGAGGAACTCTTCGTCCTTCTAAAGGCCCATGCGGTAAAGCCCGTTTCACCAAGTAACGTGGAGGGGCATAATCGAACGGTGCCAGCCAAATAGATGGCTGGCCATCTTCAGGGGCGGCTCCGCAAAGGGGCGGAGCAAACCGTATTATCGAAAAAGGATGGCCAGCCATCTTTTTTTTTCGATATACGGTTGGAGCCGGCTAAATCTCAACATTTAGGTCAAATGTTGAGATCGCCGGGTTTAGAAATGGCCAGCTTCAGTTTTCGGCTATAATGGAAACCGGGCCCAGCCATCTCAAACCCGGTGAAATGCAAGGTATTTGGTCGTGGGAGGAGCCAGCATTAGTACACTGGTCCCCCTGATATGCCAGGACACCAACCGGGCACCCTATGGGGCAATTCTAAAAAAAATTTTTTTAAATTGCTCCCAGATGCATAGCTCCCTTCCCTTGGGTGCTGAGCCCCCCAAATCCCCCCAAGACCCACTCCCCACAACTCTAGACCACTACCATAGCCCTAAGGGGTGAAGGGAGCACCTTTATGTGGGTACAGCGGGTTTTTGTTTTGGGGGGGGGGGGGGGTTGGAGGGCTCACATTTACCACCACAAGTGTAGCAGGTAGGGGGGGGATGGGCCTGGGTCCACCTGCCTGAAGTGCACTGCACCCACTAAAAACTGCTCCAGGGACCTGCATACTGCTATGATGGAGCTGGGTATGACATTTGAGGCTGACATAGAGGCTGGTAAAAAAAATGTGTAAAACTTTTTTTGGGGGGAGGGGGTGAGAAGGAGTTGGTGACCACTGGGGGAGTAAGGGGAGGTGATCCCCGATTCCCTCCAGTGGTCATCTGGTCAATTGGGGCACTTTTTTTGAGGCTTGGTCCTAAAAATAAATGGACCAAGTGAAGCCGGCGAAATGCTCATCAGAGCCGGCCATATTTTTTCCATTATCGGGCGAAGCCGGCCATCTCGTAACCACACCCCCGTCCTGCCTTCTGTACCCTGCCGAAATGCCCCCTTGAAGTTTCACTGGCTCCGCTACGGAAAGCAGTTGGCGCCGGCCACAATCGGCTTTCGATTATACAGATTTGGCCGGGTTCAGGAGATGGCCGGCCATCTCCCGATTTGTGTCAGAAGATGGCTGGCGATCTCTTTCGAAAATAAGCTGGATAGTAACATAGTAAATGATGGTAGATAAAGACCTGAACGGTTCATCCAGTCTGCTCAACAGTCACACTCATTATCAATTCATGATTAAACCAACAATGAATGTGATATTATATACTTTATCACAAGTCTTTTTTTTTTTTGTGCTTCTGGGACATAGACCATAGATGTCCGCCCAGCTCTGTCCTTATGTTCTACCTACTGGAGTTGCCGTCAAAGCTCACTCCAGCCTATTCTGATCCATCTTGTCATTTGCGGGACCCAGACTGTGAAAGTCTGCACAGTGCAGTCCTCTGTTCCAGCTACTGAAGTTGCCATTGAAGCCCTTTCCAGCCTCTCCTAAACTGGATTGCCATACAAGGACACAGACCTACAAAGTCTGCCTGGCACTGGCCTTAGTTCTTCACAGCCAGAGTAGCCGTTCAAGTGTCACTCACACATCCACTTCACTGCAGCCATTTAAGTTTTTTTTAAAATTATTATTATTATTTTTGATCCACCTATTTTTCTAAATAGGGTTCCTCTGTGTTCATCCCACACATTTTTGAATTCCGTCACTGTTTTTGTCTCGACCACCTCCCTTGGGAGGGCTTTCCAGGCATCGACCACCCTCTCCGTGAAAAATAATTTTCTGACATTACTCCTAAGTCTACCACCTGCAACCTAAGCTCACATCCTCAAGTTTTACCATTTCCCCTTCTCTGGAAGAGATTTGTTTCTATATTAATACCTTTCAAGTATTTAAACATCTGTATCTTATCTCACCCTGTCTCTTCTTTCCTCTAGGCTATGCATATTCAGGTCTCCAAGTCTCTTTTCATGTGTCTAATGGTGCAGGCCCCATATCATTTTTGTCATCTTCCTATGGACCACTTCTAGTCTTTTTATATCCTTAGCAACATACAGGCTCCAAAACTCACATCAGTACCTCCTTTCTTCTGCTGGTCACTCCTCCCTTGATTCAACCTAGCATCCTTCTGGCCACGACCACCATTTTGTCACACTGCTTTGTCGCTTTAAGGTGCTCGGACACCATCACCCCAAGGTCCCTTTCCCCATCTGTGCATATCAGCATCTCACCTTCTGGGACATACAGCTCCCTTGGGTTTCTACTTCCCAAATGCATCATTTTACACTTTTTTGCATGAAATATTAATTGTTAAATGTTAGACCTTTCTTCTAACCAGGGGAAGAAGTGCATGGATTCTATTCCAGTTACTTCCTTGTGCCCAACAAAGCAGAGGGGGGGAGGGGGCCCCATCCTAGACCTAAGGGCCTTGAACAAATTCTTGGTCAAAGAAAAGTTCAGGATGGTTTCCCTGGGCACCCTTCTCCCCAAGATTCAGGAAAATGATTGGCTATGCTCTCTGGAATTGAAGGATGCTTACACTCGCATTCCGATACTTCCAGGTCACAGGAAGTATCTTTGGTTTCAATTGGGGACACGTCACTTCCAGTACCGTGTGTTGCCTTTTGGCCTCGCATCAGCTTCCAGGGTTTTCACTAAGTGCTTGCAGTAGTCACAGCGTCATTATGCAGACTGGGAGTCCATGTGTTCCCCTGTCTGGACGAAGAGCAAATCAAAAGATGGTGCTCAGAAGTCCATGCAGAGAACTGTTCAGGTGTTGGAGCTACTAGGATTTGTTTTAAACTACCCCAAGTCCCATCTCCATTCCGTTCAGCAATTGGAGTTCATTCTGAGCCCTGCTAGACATGCAGCAGGTACAGGCTTTTCTCCCTGTATTGAGGGCGGATACTCTTGTCGATCTTGCCATTGGGATCTGAGCCAGCCAGCAGGTTACAGCTCAGAGGAGATTGTTAGGCCATGTGGCCTCCAGTGTCCATGGTACGTCTTCACACGAGATCGACCCAGTGAACCCTATCTTCCCAGTGGAGCCAAGCCTCGGGGAACCTAGTGGATGTCATCCAAGTAACATCAGAATTGAGTCAGGCTTATATCTTTGGTGGACAATTTGGTCCAATTTTACTGTAGGACTTTCATTCTAAATTCCTCAACCCCTGAAGGTGCTGATGACAGATGCATCCCGCCTGAGCTTCACACCCAGAGTGCTTGGTCAGCTCAGTAATCAGATCTTGAGATCAACCTGCTGGAGTTACGGGCAATCTGGAACGCTCTAAAGGCTTTCAGAGATTGGCTGTCCACCCAAATTGTTTGCATTCAGACAATCAGTTTGCAAAAGCGGGGAGGGTAACGGTTCACACCGACTGTGTCAGAAGACTGTTTGGATGTGGCAATGGGCAGTCCAGCATGGGATGCTTCTCAAGGCCACTTACCTAGCGGGAAAATCCAACATCCTGGCTGAAGGCTGAGCAGGATCATGCAACTTCACGAGTGGTCACTCAACATGGGCGTGCCTGTGAGATTTTCCGAGTGTGGGTCACCCCCCAGTGGATCTCTTTGCCACTCAACTCATTCACAGAGTCCCTCAGTTCTGTTCCAGGCCCACGATGGACTAGCGTTGAATTCCTTCCTCGTTTATGCGGGGGGAGGGGGGGGCTTCTGTATGTGGCTCCTTCCATTCCTTTTGTAGGGAAGACTTTGCTGGAACTCAAGCATGACCACGGAGCCATGATCCTGATTGCTCCATATTGGCCCAGTCAGATCTGGTTCCCTATGCTGGAGTTGTTCTCCAAAGAACCTTGGAGATTTGGAGTGTTTTTCAACCCTCAGCATACAGAATGAGGGATCTCTTCTGCATTCAGAACCTCCAGTCTCTGGCCCTCACAGCCTGGATGTTGAGAATTTAGAATTTGCTTCCTTGTATCTTCCTGAGGGTGTCTCCTGGGGAAAGATTCCATAAAGTGGTGTTACTCGTTCAAGTGGAGGAGGTTTTCCGTCTGGTGTGAGGGTAAGGTCCTAGATCCCCTTTCTTGCCCTATATAGACCCTGCTTGAATACCTTCTACACCTTTCTGATTCTAGTCTCAAGACCAACTTTGTAAGGGTTCACCTTAGTGCAATTAGGTAGACCCATCTCTGGACAGCCTCTATTTGTTCACTTCATAAGAGCTTTGCTTTTGAAAAAAAAACCCTGTCAAACCTCCACCTGTGTCATGGGTCCTCAACATTGTCCTCACCTAGCTGATAACTCCTTTTGAGCCACTGGATTCCTGTCATCTAAAGTACTTGTTCTGGAATGTCCTGTTTTTGGTGGCTGTTACTTCAGCTCGTAGGGTCAGTGAACTTCAAGCTGTAGTGGAGGATCCACCTTACACTATATTTCATCATAACAGAGTAGTTCTCCCCACACACCTTAAGTTCCTGTCTAAGGTTGTGTCTGAGTTTTATCTCAATTGGTTGATTGTTCTTCCAACATTCTTTCCTGTACCTTATGTCTATCCTGGCAAAAGCACACTACACTTGGACTGCAAGCAAGCATTGACCTTTTACTTGGAGTAGACTAGGCCATACAGACAGTTCACTCAGGTTTTTGTTCCTTTTGATCCCAACCTGATGGGGGTTGCCATCAGGAAACGCACAATCTCAAATTGGCTTGCAGATTGGATTGCATTTACTATGCCCAGGTCATGTCAGAGCCATGGTGAATCGGTAGCCCACTTGAGGTCAGCCTCTATTGAAGCCATTTGCAAGGCTGCAACGTGGTCTTCAGTCCATAAATTCACATCACACTACTGCCTTGAGCAGGATACCTGACGCGATAGTCTAGAATCCAACTCCACCCCCAGGCCCATTTTGTTCTTTTCCAGGCTGCATTCTCACACAGTTGTATATAGTTTCAGGTTAATTTTTACTCTCACAGTTGTGAGGTCCAGTTGACCAATGTTTGTTGTTTTTGATGAGCCTGGTTGCTATGGATTCCCATATGTGAGAAGAATGCCTGCTTGTCCTCAGAGAAAGCAAAGATACTTACCTGTAGCCTGTGTTCTCCAAGAAGACAGCAGGCCATTCAGTCTCACATACCTGCCCACCTCCCCTTGGAGTTGTTTTTCATGCTATGTTATTCTACTGATGGTCCCATGCTCTCATGATGGGCAGGAAGGCACTCGCACATGTGTGGTGAGGATGCTGCACATATTCTTAAAGCTTTACTAGCTTGTTTAAGCTCCGCCCTGGGCAACGTGGTTGACGTCACCCACTTGTGAGAATGAATGGCCCACTGTCCTTGGAGAATATCTGCTACAGGTAAGTAAATTTGCTGTTTTTGGGAAAGATGGTTTCCAAAGGGTCTAGTTGCAGACAATGGTGACTGTTGTGCTCTAAAGTAGAAAGCACGACATCATTATCTTTGCATAGCTTTGATTACTCAGTAAGAGAACTATATCAAATTTCACGGTATGATTAGTTTGTGGAGGTGGGTGCACTGTAATGAAATACTGTAGAAAAATGTATGCTTCCTAAAAATAGTATAATAGTTCAGGCAGTTGGATCTGCATAGCAGTGAATCACATCTCTGTTAGAAAAGCATTATATTATCCTAAAACCACAGGTGGAGTCTTATGCCATGGTCCTGCAAGTTATGCTTTATGCTACCAAAGATTTTGCATCCAGTTCCGCAGCCTGAAGGTAGCAAGTACTATATAAGACCTTTGGAGACAGCATTCACAACTGTTGAGAAAGAGGGGGAACAGGGTATTGTTTTCATCGTACTAATCCATTCGGGTCTGCCATAGAGCACCATGAACAGACATTACAAATTCTTTTCACCTCCAGGAGATTGTAAGAACATAAGAATAGCCATACTAGGTCAGACCATGGTTCATTTGGCTGTTTCCAGCTGGCCAATCCAGGTCACAAGTACCTAGCAGAAACCCAAATAGTAACATTCCATGCTACCAATCCCAGGACAAGCAGTGGCTTCCCTATGTCTATCTTAGTAGCAGACTGTTTATAAAATTTATCTCAAAATGCAATATGAGTATGTGACAAGGTCTACATGCAGTACCAAAGGAAATAAGCAATAAACAGTGTTTGACACATTCAGTCAAGGCCACATGAGGTACACCAGAGAAACCTGCATCAGAGAAGATAAATAGAAATAGAGATAGGGGCTACAATTTAAGAACAGAGAGAGCTTTAGGTGTTGGAGACTTACTGAAAGACTTCAGACCCACACCCCAAGAAGGGAATGCAAAGGTTGAAGTTCGATGGGGAAAAAGAGAAGGAAAACTCTAACGTGAAGATTGCTTCAGTCGGAGACCTGGAGTCAAAGGAATCAAGGAAAAGATGATAGTAAAAACTAGACTGAGAGGTATAGGAAGAAGAAGGTAAGAGTGACAAGGAACTAAGAATGGCCATGTGTCAAAAATACCTACTGATCTGAATGTAACCAACCTTGAGATACAACTGAAAATGAAAAGGAATGAGCCAAATACTAATAATACATACTTGTATAAATATGCAGTCTTTGACCTGCAGCAGTTGAACTCTGATTCATTTTATTCAGGAAGCGCTTTGATATGTGGAGAGTAATTTTGTAATCCGGCACTTGGTTTAAGGCAGCAAAAATGTGCCTATTTCAAGAAAAGTAGCACTGTTTTATTATTATTAAAATACTGGCTTCATTTATAGCTGGAATAAATAAGTGCTCCTACATTTTGAGAGAATATATGTGTACATTTTATAGTATTCTAAATCCATGCATGTATTTGCTTGCACTGTCCACACGACACCTAAACACTATCAATGTGCATGACCACACTGAAAGTATGTGTCATGCAAACAACACACATACTTTTATACTGGTTGCTATTTTATAAGAGGTCATTTATGTGCATATATTGCCACTTACATGCATAAATGAATTAAATAGCTACATTTACATCTATGGTTGACACCTAAAACTAGGCATCATGTTATAAATTTACCTCCAAAAGGGTAGCATTCAGCACTGTGATTAGTACTTTAATTTGAACTGCATTTATGTCTTAATTTATATAATCGGCAACACTGAATATGTCTGGTCGCCGCTCACCACCATTGAATAGCACAGGCTTACATGGACAAATTATCCATAAACCCCCAGATTCTGTATCTGGCATTCAAAATTGCATGTGTGCACAATTTCTGCATGCAATTTAATTGAATATCTAATTAGCACCGATAATTAGGTTTTAATCAATTATTGATGCTAATTGGCAGCAATTAAAATTTACCCACACATCTTGCTAAGCATATTCTATAAAGATGCGTGAATAAATTCTAATGTTTGGGTCTGAGAAGGGGGCAAGGGCATTCCAAGAATTTACGTGCACTGTTACAGAATAAGTCTGATCTGCGCCTAATTTAGGCACACGAATTTACACCAGTTTTCAGTTGGTGTAAATCTACTTTTGCGCAGCTCCTGGCACTAGGCACTATTCTATAAACGGTGCCCAATTCAGAGCATCATTTATAAAATACCGCTTATATTTTTTCAGGGCCATATATAGAATCTAGTCCAAAGAGGGTAAGTTTATAAGAGGGTGCCTAGATTAATAGAATGCACCCATTTTCGGCCTGTTTAAAGAAGACACATAGGAATCCATTTGTTTTTATAAAATAGTAGCACAAATCCTGCAGGAATAGTGCCTAGATTGTGGGCACTGCCACTTACACCTGCTTGAGAGCCAATTTGCTATACTGCCATTCTTTTTAGTGAACAATCAAAGCATTTTTCAATAACGGTTGAGAATAGTATAAAACAAAATTATCAAATAATTAAAAAAATAAAACTTCTTAAAGGAATTAGTCACTATCCCCTTAATTCTCTATCGTGTGCCAAAAGTTAGGTTCCAAGTAGGTGTTAAGCTTTGGTGCTCAAACAGAAATTAAGTGCCAAAACAGGATGAAACAGCAGTTAGGCACCTAGTGCTCTTAGGTGCTATTCTATAACTGGGCTCTTATGTGCTGCAGCGCATAACTGCGAAGGGGGCGTTCACGTGGGCGGGTTGTGAACATTCTATTTCAGCACACACACTTTATTGAATACTGTCAGGCGCCTACTGCTGCGTGTAGGTGCCTCCTTTATGACCTGTCATAGAGCAGCATTAAGTCGTGGTGCCTAAATTTGGGCACCTAACTGCTGACTTATGCTAGTATTCTATAACACTTTGGGAGCACAAATTTGCTGTTGTGGAATACTAGCTTAACGTCTAGATTTTGGACACTTAACTTTTAGTGCCCTTTGTAGACTTGCCCACCATATGTGCATGTATCCATTCCCCCGCTAAATTTTAAGACTCCAGAAATGTAATATTGAAAAAAGTAAGTTTTTTTTTAACCCTTTTCAAAACATCCCAACTGAATCTCTAATCAAAGATGTTGCAGGAAAGAGCTCCAAAGAGCAGGAGCCAAAAAGAAAACAGCCGAATATCTTGTAAAGTCCAATCTAGGTTGTGACAATAGTGGAGTAACAAAAAGATTCTGTTCCTGTCATTGAGGAACCTGGCTGGGGTATACAAAATTAACAAATCTGACAAATACTCAGGTAGTCCAGAATAGAAATATTTGTGGGCTAACACTAATATTTTGAACTTCGTCCGATAATAACATGGCAACCAATGAGCTTTGTTTGTGACCCAATCATATTTTCTAGCACCTGTAATTTAATTGCCACATTCTGAACTGTTTGTGACCTGTTGATAATATACTTCAGCAAAATAGTCCAGTGGTTCCCAAACTGTGTGTCATGGCACCACTGCCAACTTACAGGGGAGCTGTGGCATATTTTAAGACCCCCTTCAAAATTGTGGCATCCACAGAATGGCTGGTGGGGATGTCCAAGCCCTGCCAGCTGAAGCAGTCCACTGCCTGAGTAAGTCAACGGCATGCTTCTGTTGCTGATGCCAGCACTCCCATGCATGCTCAGGGGAGAAGGCCTAATATGAAGTGTGTGGTCTAGGGACACTGAAAAAATAAACACTAAGGGTGCCATGAACCGAGAAAGTATGGGAACCACTGACATAGTCTAATCTGCTTATCACCAATGCATGCACAAATGAACAGACTGCTCTTATCTATCCAAGAGCACCAAACCATGAACAGATTACTAATGCAATAAGAGCCTCAAATGTCAAGCATGAATCAAGAATGACAAAGAATGGCCTAGCAACGCAAGGGAAACAGTAGGTTAAAAAAGCCCTATTCCTTAGCATCAGGTCCACCGTTCTCCACAAGTGGGTTTATCCCCTTCCACCAGTAGATGGAAGTAGAGAAAACTGAGTTTTACAAGTGACCTCACCGGCATTAGCTGGTGGTGCTCTCTAATGATCCAGTATTTTCTCTACCTCAGCAAATGGTAGGTCATGTTGTTTGGTGTTCCTGTCCCGCCTAGCTCCTCGCTGTGCCGGCCATGGCCACACAGCTTGGTTAAGCCTAAGGGTCGCTTCCAGGTTATCCAGTCCTACAGCCATTAAAACAAATTAATGCATGAGCAATTACCAACACCTATTTTGTAGGTGGTAAGCGCTCACATGATACTCATGTGCTAATCAGTGCGTGGTGCACTAACTGATGAATGCTGACATGCCCACTTTCTGCCTCCAACATGCCCCCTCTGCCAAAATGAAAATATTTTTTATCACGCAGTTTGCGCATGCTAATCTCAGACAACTGCAGGAGCTTCCATGTTAAGCCCTTTTAAGCTGCAGTAAATGGTAAGTTTGATAAGTAAATCAAAAGGTACAGCAGTTGGGGGGACGTCTGTGGTGCTGGATATTGTCAATTCATATGTTGCAAATCTATCTGATAAGATTGTATTGCTTTGGAATTGATATATATAGGATATCTTTATGATATGGTATAGAAATTTTGATAGTTTAAGTTCTTACAGCTGGTTTAATTTAAGATATTCAAATTTAAAACATAAATCTCCTTTTAAGACATCACCATAAATTATGAGAATGGCAGATGTCATACAAGTATATATCATAAGCTACTTACTGTGAGTAAAGTGCTACATTTTTAAAGCTCGTATAAATATAGAAACTCAGTCTAACAATAAGTAGGCATTAATTATTCATTTATAAAGGAGGAAAAATGCCTCGAGAAGCACCTCTACCATGACTGAACTGGCTGAGGGATAGGGCTTCTTCATCATAGGCCCTTCATGCGACCGTCGGCAGAGTGAACGGATTCATGAGATCAGTGGTTCTGAAGCAGCTAAGGCAAAACAGGGCCTGTTGACCACAATCCTATTTGAAGAGCGAGCCTGCCTAAGTTAAGTAAAAGAGTTTTCAATGCAAGAAAGCAGTGCCTAGTATTGTATTTAGCTAAAACGGTTGAGTTTAATGAAGAAGGAGGTTTTTTTTTTAGCCTATGATGAAGAAGCCCTAGCCCTCCGCCAGTTCAGTTATGGTAGAGGTGCTTCTCGAGGCACTTTTTCCTCCTTTATAAATGAATAATTAATGCATATTTATTGTTAGACTGAGTTTCTATATTTATACGTGTTTATTTGAGGAAACCAGTTCCCCTGTATACGTATAGTTAATCTCTACTAGACATTTTTAAAGCTGCCACAGTTGGGCCTTGAAAGAAAATCTTCCTTGGGTCATATTTTATCATTTTTAATCAGTAATAATTGTGTCCTAGCTGTGAATTTTACAATTATTAAAGACTTAAATACAAACCTTTAATTTGTGAGTTTTTATTTATGCAATTCTGTATCCACCTTCATTATCTACTTTAGTTGACCATTGGTTTCTGTAGACACTAATCTCTCTTCTTGGTCCTAATTTTATAAAAGGCCTTTATGCCTGCAAATCAACATTTGCACGTGATTTAGGTTTATAAAATTACCTCATAGTGTCCAAATATTGCTCTTATATGAATAATTTATGTAGTTCCCCCCTCCCTCTACCTCTTAGCTATACACATAGGAGGCAATTCTGCAACTGAGTGCCTCCTGTGGCTGGCATGCAATGAGCACCAGTTCTTTGACATCCGCGCCAAGGTATTGTTATAGAATACTAGCATAAATCAGCAGCAATAAGTTTGCATTTAGGCACTTAACAGTTATGCCAGGTCCATGGTTGGTGTAAATGTTTGAGCCTAAATGCAGTACTGATGTAAATAATTTGCAGCATTGTGAAAGTATGTAAATATTGGCCTCACCTCTGCCCTGTCCATGACCCTCCTCTGCAGTGGTGTGCTGGTAAATTTTTAACAACAAGCTCTCTCCCTGGTCCACCTCGGTGCCCCCCCATCCACCTCGCCGCCCCCCCCCCCCCCCAAATTGCAGAGCTGGTTATAGCTGGGGGGAGGGCAATGCATTACTCTCTCCAGGAAAAAAAATTAAATGATCCCAGGTTCCAATGTAATTCATGTTTAATATGGGATAAAATGTCATAAATAAATATAAACTTTTTAACGTTCAGCACCTGATTTCCAAAGTGGACATATTCCAAACACTATAATGAAAATAAAATTATTTTTTTCTACCTTTGTTGTCTGGTGACTTTGTTTCTCTGATCATGCTGGCCCAGTATCTGATTCTGCTGCTCTCTATCTGTTCCCTTGACTCTGTTTCCAGGGCTTCCTTTCCATTTATTTTATTTCTTTTCTTTCCTCCTTTCTTCTTCATTTCTGGTCCTCCGCAGACTTGACTGTACAGTGGATCCAGCTTCTGCCTATTTTCTCCATCCATGTGCAGTTTCTCTCCTCACTTCCTTTTCCCTCATCTAATCTCCTTCATCTATCTTCCCTCCATGTCCAGCATTTCTTCTCTCTCCCTTCCCTCCCCTCCATCCATGTCCAGAATTTCTCTTGCCCTCCCTTCCATCCATGTCCTGAAACTCTCCCCTGTCCCCCTCTATCCATCCATGCCCAGCAATTGTCTTCTCTCCCCTGCCCCCCTCTACCCATCCATGCCCAGCAATTCTCCTCCCTCCCCTGCCCTCCCCTCCCGCTCCCAAACATGTCCAGTGATTCTCCTCCCTCTCGCTCCCAAACATGTCCAGCGATTGTCCTCCATCGCCACCCTCCCATCCATCTTTTTTTATTACCTCTCCGTTGAAGCGCCACGTTATTTAAAGCCCTGCTGCCCGTCTCCAGCCTTCCCTGTTTGCTTCTGAGTTTGTTCGTGCCCTTAGTCCCGCCTTCATAGGCGCCCGGTATCAGAGGCTTGGGGAGGCTAAGCCTCCCCAGCCGAAGGATCGATGTCAATGACGTCAGTTTCGCGCAACACCGGTAATGCCTACACGACCCAGTTTCCCCCCCTCCCCTCCCGGGCCGCGCCGCTTAGCTCAGCCGCAGCCAGGATCTGTTTAGGATCGACGACGCGACCACACGCCCATCCCATCATCAGCACAGTTGTCGAGTTCCGCCCGCCCGGGGCTCACCGTTCAGGCCAGTGTTGCCAGGTGGAAAATTTTTTTCCCACCCAATCCAGCACAAAAACCGCCCAAAACCCGCCCAAACTCAAACCCCGCCCCTGACACCCCCACCCCCGCGTCATCACCCTCGCCCCCGCCGTCATCAACCCCGCCGTCACCGGCCCCGCCTCCCCCGTCACCGGCCCCGCCTCCCCCGTCATCGGCCCCCGCCTCCTACGTCACTAACCCCGCCCCCCGCGGCCGAAAAAGCCGCCCAAAAAACCGCCCTGAAGCCCAAAAAGCAGCCCAAAAAACCGCAACCCGCCGCGGGCAAAAATTTCCCACGGCGGGTCACGGAAAACCGCCCAATTGGGCGGTAAAACCGCCCACCTGGCAACACTGGTTCGGGCTCTCATGCCGGCACGCCGCAGTCCTGTGCCTCTGCAGTGCTTCTTCGCCTCACCCTGCC
Source organism: Microcaecilia unicolor (assembly GCF_901765095.1). Classification (NCBI taxonomy): domain Eukaryota; kingdom Metazoa; phylum Chordata; class Amphibia; order Gymnophiona; family Siphonopidae; genus Microcaecilia; species Microcaecilia unicolor. The sequence continues at coordinate 50,337,616 of NC_044036.1, forward strand.
CCTCGCCCTCAGGCAGCCAATCAGGAGTCAGCCTTCCCTACTACGAGTGCTTGCTGCCTCGCTCCCGTCCCTCCGTATAGGCGGGAACGCGCGGGAGTCGGGAGAGGCCTCACGTAGGGGAGAACAAGAAGAGAGACAGAGTGTCTGGTCTGGGACCCTTCAGTAAGTTGTTGAACAAAAATAATGCTCTAGTTAAATTGCTTTTTGTAAAATAACAGAACCAATTCAAATGTCATAGAAATCCATTTCTTAAAAATTCAATTATTTTTATTTTTTTAGACAAGGTTCCAGGAAGTGAAATACCAGAATATAAGCTGCAATGCAGAGGCCATGAAAGAACAATCAGCTTAGATTAAATAAAATTTATCACATTTCCAATTAATGGTATTTTTAGGCAAGCCTCAGTTCCACTGCCTTTCAAACTGTGGTCAGGGTGTTCACTAACAATTTACAGACATAATTCCTAGTATCTAACAGGAGGTGCACCCACAGAATCCAAAGAAAATCAGAACAAAGTTGTTTGGAATAAACAGTTCCCTCCAGTCCCTAATGCTAGCCATAGTTCAGAGTTAACTGGCCATGGGACCTCCATGGAAGGTGGATTAAAAAAACAGAAAAGAGAGAGAGCGAGTGTGTGTGTGGGGGGGGGGGATAGGTAACAAATTCTTTAAAAATTCCTGTTCCTTCATTTTTCCCCAGTAAAACGAGGATGTTGTAGACTGCTGAAAAGTTGCTTTTGGTCTAGCAAGAAACTACAAAACTTAAGTTACCTGTAAATTGCATGGTGGGGAAATAGCCCCAGATCTGGATAACACAAGGAAGCTGTTTCTCTAATCCCAGCCTGCAGTCCAAATGAAATTATCTATGTAATTGAATTTTAGATATATTCTGATCACCCTTCCTTCCTGCAACCCAAATAAAATAAAACCTTTTTGATAGTGACTTAGCTTACTAAAATCTTTATTATTGAGTTTGCATGAGTTACAGTCATAGGAGCTTGAGCACCCCCAATATTGAGAATATTCCTTGTATGTGTCCAAGGAAAGATTATTTCCACTGGGCTTAGCACCCCCAAAATTTTTGAAAAGTTGGCTCCGATGGTTACAGTTCTTATTCTGAGGGCACGCCGCACATACGTTGGATTTCAGGAGGAGAGGTGCTGACTCTGAGGCAGGTTTAGTTTTATATTATTAGTCAAAATAAAAAAAATATTTTCTTTCATGCAGATCTCTTTTTTAAAAACATAGTTAAATGGGCTGTAAGCCCCTAATGCAGTCCATTGGTTTTCTTATATTTTGTTTGTGATGACTTATACTGTGCCAAAATTGAAATTTGAAAACTCTTATCTCTATGGTCGTTAAAAGAAACTCATTGTGAATACTATCCACCCAGTAGCTGTCTGAGCTTGAATACTAGTGATCCCAGACTTACTATCAAATTCAAAAGGAAATCGTGGCACGCCGCACGTTGGATTTCAGAAGAGGTGCTGACTCTGAGACAGGTTTTAGATTATAAATCAAAATAAAAAATAAAATATTTTGTTTCATGCAGATCTCTTTTGTTTAAACATAACTAAATGGGCTATAAGCCCCTAATGCAGTCCATTGGTTTTCTTATATTTTTTTTGTGATGACATACTGTGCCAAAATTGAAATTTGAAAATTCTTCTCTATCTGGTCATTAATAAAAGGAGCTCATTGTGAATACTATCCACCCTAAAAGGATGTTTTGTGGCTGTACATGAGAATTGTGATATGATCCCTTGTTTCATATTGTTGACGGTCTGTGATGTTATCTGTATGGGTGGTATATTGGTGTATTAGGGTCTGCCCAGTGTAATATTTATGGTACAGTAAGGTTCTGAGTGTGTTTTTGCACAAATTTGTGCATAGTGTTTTGCAGTTGAGCGATTGTGGTTAGAATATGCTTTGAGCAACCACTTTATTCTTTGACATATGATACATATCTAATATCTAAATTTAATAAATGGTATTAATTGTGACTTTTATTTTTACTTATTTTTTTTTCTGACAATTATGAATGTAAGCTCCACCCCTGGCCCCACCCCTAACCCCGCCCCTTTAGCATCCCCAAACAGTTGGGCCACCGACCGCCTATGCCCGCCTTCTGACGTGTGTGAGTGAACATACTTGTAGAAATGAAAGCAGAGGCTGGCCAACAGACACTCCAACACAGGAAGTAGTGCTTAAAGGATGCTTCATTCACTGCTTGGACAAAAGGACCTGACATGGCCCGTGTTTTGGCGCAATCAAACACCTGCTTCAGAGGTCACAATAATGCTCAAGCTAGACTTGAACAAACAAAACAGCCCAATGAACTCCGTGAGAAAATCCAAACACAGCATGTGTACCTTTACTGGAATTGCCTGTGTATGAGCTGTATCCTTGTTATAGGGCCCAGCTGATAGGGTTGTGATGGATCCCTTTGTGAGAGTGGATCAGCATCTTCCATGGTGCACTGACTTGCCATAACTGCTCCCTCTGGCAGGGGCTGTATCACATTTGTACAAGATTGTGAAGCATGCGGCAGGCCATTGAGATTTGACAGACCTTTTCTGATCTATATAGCAGTCCCTCCCCTCTCCATAGATCAGACCAGGCTACAGAATTGTTTTTTATAGGGGGGTGGGGGTTCAGAATGCCAATTGTATGCTCTAAGATGGCTCTGGTGGGCTCCATTGTATTTCTCCTCTGCATCACAGTACAGGACCATAATGGGTTATCCTCTTGTCTCCTGTGTGGGGTAGAAAGCAGCAGAGATCAGTCAAGTTTCACTGAGGCAGAAAGCTGGGAATAGATGGCTGTCTCTGCATATATGCTGGCAGTTCCACCATATGTTGACAGAGATGTAAGTGTGATTAAGTGCAGATTTTACCGAGCAGCCAGCCACCAGCAAAACTCCCATAAATCTGTGAGGGTTGCAGGATGTAGGAATCATAACAGGATTCACGGAAGTTGGGGAAGACATCAGTGATCTCGGCATTGCAAACCACTAGCAAGTGAAATGCCTTCGTGTTCCAGTAGGTGGGTTTAATCTCTCTAGAAGGCCTAAGGGCCACATGGGTGCTGTCTATGAACCCCAGGACAGAGGGGAAGTGGGCCATTTCATACAACTGAGACATGGTTACCTGCCTCAGTTGTGGGGAAAGGCTGTGTAGTTAGAGATGTGGACAAGAAAGGCTGAAAGGAATTGGGTGATATGGTAGGAGATGGAAGTCACAAGAGGCCTCAATCAATAAATTAAGATGGACTTGAAACTCCCACTGGCAAAATAGGATAGAGTAGTTGTGATCTTGAGGTGCACAAGCACAGGTTGTCCACTGTGTGTGCTGGCACAGAAAAGAGGCTCTGGCTCTTGGTAACAACACTAGCTGGCTGCCTTACAGAAACAATACCTATTGAGGCAAGCACAAGTGGACAGATACTGACTGGCACAGGGTGCGCTCATGGATGAGGGTAGAGGTTGGCAGGGAAGGGTTGAGAGAGGCCACAGGGGAGTGGTGGGCACAGGTGACTTATACGAGGAGGTTCAGAGGCTCAGGAGAGGGCTGAGGCACTGTAGATTATCAAATGACAGACCTGCATGGACAGTGACAGCAATCTGACCAATAGCTTGCTGTCAGTTTTCCTGCAGTCAAGCACAAGGTTCACAGTCCAAATAGGTGGAGTCATTGTTAGGACATCTTTTATCTGAGGCTTAAATGGTGACAATAACAGTTCCTGACCTGAAAGTTGACACTCTATGTGTAATCATCACTGAACATCTATGATGCTGTACCATCCATGTAAGCCATTGCTCTTTCAATGTTGATGGAGGAAGAACGTTCTAAGTAGTGATTCTGCATGCAAAATAAATGTGCAAAAGCCATGTTCATTTCATGAATGGTGCTTCTAAAATGACTGCTATAACATCCTTTAAAAGTTTATCCCATAGGTTTTGTATTGTGCATTATTATGCAAGAGGGAGTGGTCTGCGAGTTGCAGACCTGGGGAAGCAGGTTCGATGCCTGCTGCTGCCTAATAGCAGTGGGTTGAAATCCTGGGGGACCAGGTTCAATTCCCTCTGCAGCTCCTTGTGACCCCTGGGAAGTCAGTTAGCCCTCCATTGCCCCAGGTACAATATATAACTAGATTATGAGCCCATTAGGGACAGTTCAAAGTACCTGTAATAAAAATTGCAAACCGCATAGTCACCTCAGGGGTCACTTGCGGTATATCAAGTGATGAAAATAAATATTATGAAGATAATTGTGTCACTCCTAGACATATATCCCCAGATTCTATATATGGCTCCCAGAATTGCATACTCAAATTTGGGCATGTGCAAATTAAGTAGCCAGCCAATTAGCATCAATAATTGGGTGCTAACAACAACTTTTTGCTATTCTAACTCAAAAGGAGGCATGGCCATCGCTTTGTCAGGGGTGTTCTGAAAAGTTGCATGTGGAATTATAAAATACAGCCTCAGCACGCCTAACTTGGGTGCCAGTATTTACACCAGATTTCAGCAGGCTTAAGTCTGGCACCTAAAGATGGGTATGAAAATCGGTGCTATGCGCAATTCCATAAAGCATCGAGTTTTTAATCCAGACCAAAGCCTAAAACTGGAAATAATAGTGTGATGATGCAGAATCAATTACCGAGGAGAGTGAGGTTATCCCATACCAGAGCAGCACAGGACCAATATAAAGAAGTCAATCTCTAAGCACATGCACACGCTCACTTCAAATTTTACTTTAAATCACACACAGTGGTTTATTCTATGAAGAATTCAGTACTAAATAAAATATAACATTTAAACATTTAGGGCCCTGTTTACTAAGCTGCGTTATAGGCAAGTTAACATTTTTAACGTGTGTTAACTGTGTACGCACCTACAATATCCATATTAGCACCTACACAGCGTGTGCGCTAATTGTAGGCATGTTAAAAATGTTAACGCACCTTAGTAAGCAAGGCCCTTAACAATTCAAACTGTAGGCCCTGTCTACTAAGCCACTCTGTAGCTGCGCACACTTTTTAGTGCACACTAAAAATTAGCACACGCTAATTGTAGAGACACCCATTATATTCCTATGGGTGTCTCTAGCAGCGCACGCTAAAACGTGTGCATGCCTACAGCGCAGCTTAGTAAACAGGGCCTTGTATTTTATTGAGAGTGGTGTTTGCTTTCTTAATATAAACCATAGCTTTAGTGAACTGATAAGAGCAAAATAGGAGGACAAAGATCTTAGTATATATACTATGGAAAAAAAAGGTAAACGAGGGGAGATATGATAGAGGCATTTAAATACCTCAATGGCATAAATGCACAAGAGGCAAGTCTCTATTAATTGAAAGGAAGCTCTGGAATGAGCATAGGATGAAGGTGAAAGGTGATAGCATCTAAAGAAATACGTCTTTACAGAAAAAGCGATAGATGCATGGAATGGCCTCCAAGTGGAGGTGATGGAGACAAACACTATCTAAATTCAAGAAAGCATGGGACAAGTACACAGGATCTCTAAGGGCAAGTAGGGGGATGGTGGATGGTATGGATAAACAAATGAGGCAGGCTTTCCACTGAGTGGATGAACACTAAATCCCATGAGGTATAGATGCACAAAAACAAGTGGGAAGTGGACCAATGACTTCAGGACGTAGAGACTATGATGGTGTGTAAAAGAGTAAACTTTATTGATGACTCGACACATTACTCTGTTTCGGCCACAGGCCTGCCTCAGGAGTCTTAATTGGAGTAAAAAAAAGTGTTTGGATACTTGTCTGTCTAAAGCGATACAGAAAGAAGTATACCAAGGAAATGTTCAATACTTTGAAGACTTAACGATCATCAAACTCAAGTATAGTGAAACGACAAAATGGATAGGCAGAATTGATGGGCCATATGTTCTTTGCCATTATTTTCTCTGTTTCTATGTAATATTTATTCCTGAGCCCAACTCTCCAGTGTAACTCTACACAGCTTCTATGTTTTCACCTACAAAGCACATTCTGTATGCAGTTAATAAATATCATTGGGTTGCATGCACCTAATCCTCAGACACCTTTCTTTTACAATATGAAAATCCAAATTAAAATTCTGAAAATATAATTCCTCCAAGTATTTTCTCTTAATTTCAGTTGGGAAGTGTTCATTTATCTAACTTTTGTAAAAATTAATTCATCATAGCTGCTGCACCCAATGGACAATTGTAATCTTTTAGTACGTGCTTATTAAGAATATAAATTAATAAGACAGATGCCTGCACTTGTAAAAAAAAATACAATGAAATTAGTGTATTTTTTAGTCTTCAGATGTACTAGAAACTACCAGTTTATCTTTCAACTAGCAGGTGTGCGGGTGTTTTTAGATAAATTATATTATTATACTGTTATAATGTATTTGTTGCAAACCATTTTGATTATTTGAAGGCAGATTTCAGATAATAGGTTAATAGAGGAATTCACACATCCAGGCCATGACACAAGGATACCCATACTATTTTACAAGAGCCCCTGCCAAAGGTAAAATAAGTGTAAGACTGCACATAAGAATAGCCATACTGGGTCAGACCAATGGTCCATCTAGCCCAGTATTCTGTTTCCAACAGTGGCTAATCCAGGTCACAAGTACCTGGCAGAAACCCAAACAGTAGTAACATTCCATGCTACCAATCCTAGGGCAAGCAGTGACTTCCCCTTGTCTGTCTCAATAGTAGACTATGCACTTTTCCCCCAGGAACCCAGATACGCTATGGTTACCACATCCTCCGGCAATGAGTTTCAGAGCTTAACTATTCATTGTAAAAATATATTCATGTAATTTCATTGAGTGTCCCCTAGTCTTTGTACTTGTTGAAAGAGTAAAAAATCAATTCACTTCTTCTCGTTCTACACCACTCAGCATTTTATAGACCTCAATCAATTCTTCTCTCAGTTGTCTCTTTTCCAAGCTGAAGAGCCCTAACCTCTTTAGCCTTTCCTCATATGATAGGCCCCACCTCCTATTAGGCTGCACACTATTATGGGCATAATCGAAAGAGAAGGGCGCCCATCTTTCGACACAAATCAGGAGATGGGCGTCCTTCTCCCAAGGTCGCCCAAATCAGCATAACTGAAAGCTGATTTTGGGCGTCCTCAACTGCTTTCCGTCATGGGGACGACCAAAGTTCCCGGGGGCATGTCAGCAGCGTACCGAAGGCGGGACGGGGGCGTTCTTAAGAGATGGGCGTACTCGGCCGATAATAGAAAAAAGAAGGGCATCCCTGATGAGCATTTGGCCGACTTGGTCCATTTTTTTTCACGACCAAGCCTCGAAAAAAGTGCCTGAACTGACCCGATGACCACCGGAGGGAATCGGGGATGACCTCCCCTTACTCACCCAGTGGTTACCAACCCCCTCCCACCCAAAAAAAACAATTAAAAACATTTTTCCAGCCTCTATGCCAGCCTCAAATGTCATACCCAGCTCCATGACAACAGTATGCAGGTCCCTGGAGCAGTTTTTAGTGGGTGCAGTGCACTTCAGGCAGGCGGACCCAGGCCCATCCCCCCCTACCTTTAACACTTGTGCTGATAAATGTGAGCCCTTCAAAACCCACCACAAAACCACTGTACCCACATCTAGGTGCCCCTCTTCATCCCTAAGGGTATGGTAGTGGTGTACATTTGTGGGGAATGGGGTTTGGGGGGCTCAGCACACAAGGTAAGGGAGCTATGCACCTGGGAACAATTTGTGAAGTCCACTACAGTGCCCCCTAGGGTGCCTGGTTGGTGTCCTGGCATGTGAGGGGGACCAGTGCACTACAAATGCTGGCTCCTCCCATGACCAAAGGGCTTGAATTTGATCATTTTTGAGATGGGTGTCCTCGGTTTCCGTTATTGGCAAAAAACAAGATCACCCATCTCTAAGGTCGACGATTTCAACATTTAGGTCGACTATCTCTTAGGGCAACCTAAATATTGAGATTTGGGCGCCCCCGACTGTATTATCGAAACGAAAGATGGATGCCCATCTTGTTTCGATAATATGGGTTGCCCTGCCCCTTCGTGGCGCCGTCCTTAGAGATGGGCGCCCTTAGAGATGGTTGCCCCATTTGATTATCCCCTCCATGGGGCCCTTTTACAAAGGCATGCCAAAAAGTGGGCTGCGGTAGTGTGGGCATAGGCGCCGACTCCGTGGGTGCTGTGGGTGCTTGAGCACCCCCAATATTTTGAAACCTGCCCTCGTTGCCTTCCTGCTGCCCAGCCAGCTCTTAAAACTAATTTTACTTGAGTGAACGGTACGGCAGTGAAACAAGAAGAGTACAGCTGGCTCTGTCTTCAGCTTCTCCTTCCCTCTCAGCGTCCCGCCCTTGCATAAACAGGAAATGAGGGCGGGTCCACAGCTGAGCTAAGAGGGAAGGAGAAGCAGAAGACGGAGCCAGCTGTACTCTTCTTGTTTCACTGCCGTTCACTCGGGTAAAATTAGTTTTAACTAGTCAAGGCTTTTTGATTTCATATTTTGATGTCACATAAATCAGTTAAAACAAGCTGATAGTTTAATGCATTTTGAATTAAATATGTTTTTTTTAGACAACAGTAAAATATTTACAAGGGTGTGAAGACTTTTGCACGGCCCTGTATCCTCCACCCCTCTAACTGTTCTGACCTGAGGAAAGAGGTTTTGGCCTTTGAAAGCTAATTGAAAAATGTATTTAGTCCACTAAAATGATATATTTTCCATTTTTTGTTGTATTTGTATTTGTTAACCTATAGTATAGTGATTGAAATATGTCAGTTTTTGAAATTTGCATCTCTTTATATTTGCACAGTATAGGGGGACTGAGGGGTGGGACTGTTCAGGGAAGAAGTCCTGGTGCAGGTTGCAGGCAGCCTATGAGCGGTGCTGCCACTGCTCAGGTGAAGACTGCAGTAGACAGAATTTTAAGGTATTGGGGGGGGGGGGGGGGGGACGCACTGCTTGTAAAAAAAAAAAAAATTTCAGCACCCCCAATCATTTTGAAAAGTTGGCTCCTATGAGTGTGGGCACGTGTATTGGATGCACGCTGGACCGTTTCTCCAATGCATCTGGAAAAAAGGTTTTTTGGGGGGGCTGCGAAATGGACGTGGAGCAAAATGAAAACCAGCATGTGTCTATTTATGGCCTGAGCCCTTAATGCCACCCATTGACTTAGCGGTAAGGGCTCACACGTTACCTGTGCAGTAACCGTCCAGCACGAACTAACTGCCGATTACCACTGGGAACGCCCCTGCAGTAGAAAATAGAAAAATATTTTCTACCGTGTGTTTTCAGCACATGCCAAACTCAGAATTACTGCCCGGCGCATGCGCTAGCCGGGCAGTAATGCTGATTTGATGCATGCTGCATGTGTGTAGGCCCTTATGTGCCTTCGTTAAAGGGCCCCTATGGGATTTAGGCGCCCAAGGTTATAGAATAACATACTTATACAAATGTTGCCAATTAATGTCATTTGATTGTTAGCATCCAGTTATTGACTGTAATTGGTTTGTTAACTAAGTTATGTGTACATCTCGGTATCGTGCCCAATTTTGGGCGATCTTTATAGAATCCAGGGATTGTATTTATTGTGCATAATAGCAATACAAACTTCGATAGGGTTAAATGCAACTGAAAATTAGTGGTTTCTATATCTGAAGTAAGATGATGATTTACTGCAAATAAGTGATAGCATAAATACTTTCATTTGAGTGCTATAATTATATCCATCTGATTAAAATGTTTTGTTGATTAAGTGCCTGTCTTTCTCAAAAACTGTAAATCACTTCTTTTTATTCAAAATATAATGATTGTTTGTTTCTAAACTGAGACTACCATCATCAAGAAGCAATAAATATAAAATTTAAAATAAATCTTTAATACATTATTACAAAAATGCATTAATTTAATATAATATAACATATGGAACAAGGATTTTTTTTATTTGAGGGTAATTCTAATGTTTATGTCTGGAGGGAAAAAAATTAAATTTTAATCCACTGTAGCATATCCAAACCCAAGGCCTTGATTATTCAAGAATAGGATGGCCACATGATTTTTCTTTGGATTCGGATTTGGATTTAGCTCACACCTTTTCCAAAGTAGGTCAAGCTGAGTTACCTTCAGGTACAATAAGTATTTCCCTGTCCCCAGAAGGCTTAGGTTTGCGTAAAGGTTAGATTTACTAAAGGGCACTACAGAGATATCCACTGCTTTGCAATGGAGCGAAGGGTGACTAAAATGATAGCGGGGATGGGATGACTTCCCTATGAAGAAAGACTAAGGAAGCTAGGGCTTTTCAGCTTGGAGAAGAGACGGCTAAGGGGAGACATGATAGAGGTATATAAAATAATGAGTGGAGTTGAACAGGTGGATGTGAAGCGTCTGTTCATGCTTTCCAAAAATACTAGGACTAGGGGGCATGCGATGAAACTACAGTGTAATAATTTTAAAACAAATTGGAGAAAATATTTCTTCACCCAACGCATAATTAAACTCTGGAATTCATTGCCAGAGAACGTGGTGAAGGTGGTTAGCTTGGCAGAGTTTAAAAAAGGGTTAGACGGTTTCATAAAGGACAAGTCCATAAACCACTACTAAATGGACTTGAGAAAAAAAACACAATTCCAGGAATAACATGTATAGAATGTTTGTACGTTTGGGAACCTTGCCAGGTGCCCTTGGCCTGGATTGGCCGCTGTCGTGGACGGGATGCTGGGCTCGATGGACCCTTGGTCTTTTCCCAGTGTGGCATTACTTATGTACTTATGTAATAACATGTAAACTTTATTAGTACACTTTAGCAAATTTAACCCTAAGCTTGTATCTGAAGCAATGACAGGTTAAGGGGGGCATTTAAAAAAAAAGTCTAAGTCCAAAAATACATCCTGCTCATAACCTCCCCTCCCCCCCAAAAAATAGCCAAGCCATAGCCATAATCAACAGGAAAAACGACTAGATTTCCTGTTCGATAATGGCTGTGAGATGGACCTTTTTTGCACTGAAAATGTCCAAAAAGAATAGCCATTTTCCAGAGTGCAACTCCCAAGGACATGAACATCTGCCTGGCATCATTTTCAAAAATGGGGCTACACAGCTGTCTCTGTGGGGAAGAGGAGTAGCCTTGTGGTTAGTGTAGTAGACTCTAATCCAAGGGACATAGGTTCAAATCCCACTATAACTCCTTTTTTTTTCTTTTTGTAAATGTAATCCCTCCAGGTCCTGAAAAATACCTGCAATACCTGAATGTACATCACTTCAGTAGCCTTCAGGCTTGCAGGTATCATATATATTTAGGTACAATAAGTATTTTTCTGTTTCTGTAACTTGGAGTGCTGATATCCTTTATAATAATTCTCACCTCCAACAGTCTGAGGCTGCCTGGAACCGTGGATCCCTTGGAGGTGGTCTGGAGTTGGAGTAGATAATAGTGACGTCACACAACCCACACCAGATTGGCCAGTAGAAGGGAGAGGGGCAGAGCCATGATAAAGGGAGCAGCGAATCAGCGCAACACGGGGAATGCACAGCAGCAGGAACAGAACGCTCTCTCACACAGTCACTCTCACAAACATACACAATCAGAGGAAAACCTTGCTAGCGCCCGTTTCCTTTCAAACAGAAATGGGCCTTTTTTACTAGTATTTCATATTTTGTAAGTCCTTGCTTTTCACTTTCTCAGAGCATTCAAACATAGACATTTGTCTAAGTTGATGGGAATAGCTGAGTGTTGCTAAACGCTGTCTATTTATTTATTTTTTATTTGTAGTATTTATACCCTGCTCTTTCCCGCTCAGTAGCAGGTTCAGTGCGGCTTACAAAGTATGACACAAGTTATCACAAGATAATACAAAGTATGGTACAGAGTATCATTGAGATATACAGTTATATAGATTAAGAACAATTGTAAGAGATGTGGGGAAGGATTGGAGTATGGGTGGTTCTTGTGGTGTGGATTAGGTTCGAGAATTAAGTAGGGTCATTTGGGTAGGCTTGTTTGAAGAGGTAAGTCTTCAGCAGCTACAGTATGTTCATGTCCTCCTGTAGCTTGGGGTTTTGATATGGTTACTTTTGTTTACCAACCATGCTTTTCACTTCCTCAGAACACTGAAACAGACATTTGTCTAGGTTGATGGGAAGAGCTGGGTGTTCTTGATTTGGCTTCACCTTTCTAAGAGGCATCTCCACCCCCCTCCCCAGGAAGAAGTAGGCTAGTGGTTAGAACCCATGATTTATCAGTCAAGGGTGACCAGTTCAAATCCTTGCACTAATAACTATGACCCAGAGCTGTTTACTTGACCTGCTTGAGTTCTGTTCTTCTCTACCCCTCCCCACTCCACTTCCAGGGAGGTAGGCTTCACCATTCCAAGAGGCATCTCCATCCCCAGGAGGAGGTAAGTTAGTGATTAGAACACATGACTCATTATTTAGGGGTAGCCGGTTCAAATCCCTGCACTAGTAACCAGACCTGCCAAGTCTCCTGCATTCAGTGGGAGACTCCCGCCTTGGGTCATCTGCTGCACTCCCACCAAAGTAGGAAAGTCTCCCGCTGAGACACACTGTGTGCCAGGGGATCTGCAGCAAAACAAGTGCAGGGCCACAGCAGCCTTCAGGCATGTGCTGTCGGCTCTGCCTATCCTCTGTAACCCAGAATGGGAACCTGACATCAGTGGGGACAGAGGACGGCAGAGCCAACAGCACATGTCCAAAGGCTGCTGCTACAGCCCCATGCTTGCTTTTCTTGTTTTGCCGTGCCCGCTGCTGCTCATCAGGAGAAGCAGCAGCAGCCAGGAAACACTGGGTACTGGGTGGGAGGGGTAGGGGAATGGGGAAAGAGTGTGGAGAGGGAGGCAGGAGGTGATAAATGGAGAGAGCAGAGATGAGAAAAAGAAAGAAGAATGGGCATGCTGAATGGAAGAGGGGTACAGAGAGAGAGACAGACAGGTGAGTGGAAAGATGGGGAGAGAAAGATGGGACATGGAAAAGAACAGGAAAGAGAGAGTAGCTGCTGGAGAGAAGCATGGGGAGAAACTGAGGGAGATCCTAGCTGGTCAGATGGAGAAATACTGGATGAAAGGAGGGAGATAGAGGGAAAATGCTGGAAGGAGGGGGCAGAAAGAGGGAAGGCGCTGGATGGATAGGGAGGGAGAGAGGACATGCTGAATGGAAAAGGGTAGAGAGAGAGACAACTGGCTGGAAGGAAGGGGAGATAGAGGGAGACAATGAATGGAAAGATGGGGAGAGAAAGAGGGAAGACACTGGATGGAAGGGTAGGAGAGAAAAAGGGAAGATGCTGAATGGAAGGATAGGGAGAGAAAGAGGAGATGCTGGATGGAAGGATGCAGAGAGAAAAAGGGGGAGACACTGGAAGGAGGGGGAGTTAAAGAGGGGAAATGCTAGATGGAAAGGGGGAGAAGATAGAGTTAGTGAAAGGCTGGAGACTAAGAGAAAGGGGGATAGGGAGAACAAAAGTGAGGAAAAGATGAAAAGACATAGGTAGAAGAAGTAAAAAGAGGGAAATTAAAGAACAGATAGTAAGAATGAATTAAATCTGGAGAGAAAAATGACAAATGGACATGAAACCCTGGCAAGAGCATTAAGAGAAGATGAAGAAAAGCAGAATCATGAGACTGGGATCAACACAATTAGAAAAAGTAAATGGCCAGACAACAAAGGTATAGAAAATATTTTATTTTTAATTTAGGATAAAGTAATGTGGTAGCTACAGTATGTTAATAAAGGTTAATAAATGCAAATAAAACATAAAATAGAAAATAAGATGGTACCTCTATATTGGACTGATTTTAATACATTTTTTATTAGCCTTCAGAGACCAGCACTTCTTCCTCAGGTCAGGAAAGGATATCTTAACAGCAGTATACTGTCCTGACCTGACCTGAGGCAGGAGGTTTGGGCCTCTGAAAGCTAATTGAAAAGGGTACTAGGCTAGTAAATAAAATATTTTCTGGGATGGCCGTGGGATTGAGGTGTGCCAGGGGGCGGAGCCATGTAGAGTAGGTGGAACCAAGGCAGAGTAGGGTTGGGCTGGGACATGTACTAAAATTTCCCTCTCAAAAATTGGGACCCCTTGGTAGCTCTGAGTAACTAAGACCTAGGGCTGCATATATATGTGTTATGACATGGATAGAGAGGCTGTTGTGATTGTTAATCTGAATTGAACCTGATGGTATTTGCAGAGTATATAAGACTAATTTGTGTTTCTATGAGATGGAGTACAGGAGGAGGCCTAGTGGTTAGAACACATGCCTTATTCTTCTGGGGTGGGGCGTTCAAATCTTGTCCCTGGTTCCTGCCCCCCCCCCCAACCTACATGCATTTTGCACGCACCTCCTTAGGGATGCAGGCTCTAAGAAAGAGTTCTAAACAGGGAAAGAGGTGGCAGAATGGTTAGAACACTTGCTGTATCCTTCTGGGATGGGGAGTTCAAATCCTGCCTCTGGTTCCTGTCCCAACCTGCATGCACTTTGCACATGCCTCCTCAGGCTTTCCCATTATAAGAGGAATTGCTACATAGGGAAGGAGGTGACAGAGTGGTTAGAACACTTACCTTATCCTTCTGAAGTGGGGGGGGGTCCTCAAATCCTCTAACTGATGCCTGCCCCTCTCCCCCAACCTGCATACATTCTGCCTAATAGGCATTGCTAAGCAGGGGAGGAAGTAAACCATTACAATCAATGAACATAATTTTTGCACAGTACTTAGTATACATACATCTCTGGGGAAGAAGGCTTGGGAGTTGCAGAACAAGGTGAGTCTTTCCCAGGCCCTCCTATACCACAGACTGGACCCTCTTGGCCTGGGAGGATAAAGTACCACTTCTCTTTCCTGAGAAACAGTTTGTCCTCAAAGAAAAAATTGGTTGCCTCCTTCTTAAAGCCATTTTCCTAAAGTCCCCGCACACATCCCATCATGACATCATGATGTTTTAACACACTAGACGTCAAATGGGCACTGATCAATTTCTATACATTGCACGGAAATTTAGGCGTATTCTAGATACTGTACGGAACAAGGCAGGCATAGAATTGTAGGCATAATCTATGGAACTAAACCGCTGAGTGGGATTTTGTAAAGGCTACACGAACTTTACAGATTTCTGCTCAATGTGCTTTTATTTGATGCCAATTTTTTAGGCGCTATGTAGAATCTAGTCCTATATATGCATCTTTCAAAAAGAAGACTAAAGAGATTTCAGTTGCCATAAAATATCATGCATTACAACTTTAACTGCCATTTTATTATTGAGCATTCGTTACATATATTCTTCTGTAATTATTAATTGTATCTTCACTCTGCTATAGCAATAACCAGGGCGGAATATTGTAAGCCACATTGAGCCTGCAAATAGGTGGGAAAATGTGGGATACAAGTGCAACAAATAAATAAATAAATCATGGCAAGAAAAATAGGAGTTTTGGGTCCTAGACAACATAAGTCACATTGCTTATGCAACTACACTAACTTCCATTGGAATACCAGGTAAAGTTTAAAATATTAGCTCTGATATTCAAGGCACAACAGGATTTAGGTACAACTTATTTACAAAATAAAATTAGTGGATATATTTCCCTTTGTAGTTTATGACCAGAAGACGAAGAGCTGTTGGAGGTAGCAAATCTTAAGGGATATTGACTGCAGATGATTCAAGGACATGTTTTCTCATTCTCAGTGATTTGACCCTGGTTATGGAATCATCTACACCTGAGAGGTTTAGACAGGAACAAGAAAATGTGGCATTTAGAAAACTGCTTAAGGCATCGATGTTGCAAGAAGCTGTTGGCTAAGTTGGTGAGGGAGGAAGGGTATTAATTTTTCAATATTTGATACATTATGTTGAAAAAAAATAGATTATAATTATAATCTCAATCTTCACCTCCCCAACTGCAAAGGCCTCAAATACAAAATCTACTATGCTTCCAACTTCTCCGTAATAGGCAGTCAACTCTGGAACGCCATACCAAAATACATCCGAGCAACCAACGAACTCCTACCCTTCCGAAAGCTGCTGAAAACATACCTCTTCAAACAAGCCTATCCGAGCGACCCAACTTAATTTACTAACACCACTAGCATTAACCATACCTCTATCCTGCCCCCATTTCTTCATCCTATCGTTTACTACACAACTTGTTATCTCTACTACACTTTGTTTCCATACATTGTATTACAAACTATCATTCTCTACACAACTTGTTATCTCTACTACACTTTGTTTCCATACATTGTATTACAAACTATTATTCTCTACACAACTTGTTATCTATATCAGTCTTTGTATCCATACACTGTGTTACATATTTTGTATCCATACTTTGTGCTATATACTATGTAACCATACATCGTGTTATCTCTGTAATACCTTGTATCCATGCTTTGTAAGCCGCATTGAACCTGCTATTCAGCGGGAAAGAGCGGTATATAAATGCTACAAATAAATAAAAATACATCATCAGGAGTAGAGATAAAGAAATGGTTTTGAATAAATAAATAAATATGCTCGCTCTCATAATCGAGACTTAAGCATGTTATGAAACTGTTCTAAAGTTATCCAGCTAAACTTAACCAGGTATTTTCAAAAGCCCAGACTAAACCAGATATCCCTCTGGAAGGAGTTATCCTTTGGGGAGTGTAAAGATGACCTTAAAACCTACTTCTTGTGGCTTTTTGATACTGACAGTCCCTGGAGACAATTGAGTGTGGCTAGCAAGTGAGATGAACAGATGCTACTTATTGCCTGCAACATCTGCTTCTATGCTTTTTATACTTTCCTGTTTTAATGGCATTCCCTATTTTTTCCTGATTTTATCTGTGTTGTGTTGTAAACTGCTTTGTTGCTACTGATGAAAGGTCATATAGCAAATACAATAAACATCACATTTTCAACACATTTTTAAACCTTAATTCATGTTGAACTTTATGTGACTTTTTGAGCATGGATAATTTCTGTACCATTATTCAGGTGTTTGTGTTTCCTTTGTTCAGTTTATTGAAATGTTCTGTTCTGTTCTGATGAGATTACTTTGAGTTTTACAGGTGGCACAAAATATAACAGCTCGTCTGATTTCAGGTGTCTCCCACTATGAACATATTTCTCTGGTCCTTAAACAATTATATTGGCTACCATTTGTTTTAAAATCATGATGTCGACTTGTAAAGCCTTTCACAATGAATCTCCACCATGTATTGCTGCCACTCTCAAGATCTATACACCATCTTGAGCCTTAAGGTCTGCTGATAAATGTTTACTTGATGTCCCTTCTTTTAAGCAGGTGAAACTGGAGAAGTAAGGTATAGATGCCAAGCTACCCAGTTCAAAGCTGAAAAATTTGGGACAGTTCTGGTTTTGAACTTACAGTCCAAAGCAGTGTGAGATATATAGTGCCTGATTCTGCCCATTAAAATTTGTGTTGCAAGTCCCATAATGCACCAGGATAGGGTGGTCAGAAATCCAGGACTGGACTAAAATCTCCAGCATGGAACTGAGTACATTTATGATTGCAAGTCCTAAGCTCTGGAACACACTGCCTTTGAAATCTACAATAGTGCACATCATTTCTCACTTTTTAAAGAGGCATTTTCAGGCACTTGAGTTACTATTTGTAATTTTGCACTGTTCCTGTATTGAACTGTATGCAACATATTTTAATGATATATGTATTTTGTACACTGGCCGGATTTGGAGATAAGAGTGGTTTATAAGATCTACTAAATAAATAATGAAAGTCCTTTATTTCTAACCAGATTTCATTGGGCAGACCAGGGCTTTCTTTGAGGGGGTGCTGAGTACCAGCACCTTTTCCATTGTCTGCTAAAACTTTGACCCATGGACTCCAAGTTTTAATGAAAGAGCTCAGACTCTACACACCAATTCTGCCTTGTCATAGATTCTGTGACTGGTTGCAGGAGGCCTGGTTATTGTGGGGTGGGTCCCTCAGTGATCAACTCACCCCTGAAGGGTGACCTGGCATTTGAGGACCAGCACCTTTTTTGCTAGAAAAAATGCACTGGGGCAGACTATTCTAAACTGTACAGAAAAATGCTGTACTAATCAGCTGCAAGGGGACAAGTGACTAACAGAACTTGCTGAGCAGGAACTCAGGGGGTCTTTTACTATGGCGCACTCATGTTTTTAGTGCACGCTAAAATTGGGTATGCGCTAAATGTTAGACGCCCATAGGAATGCATTGGTGTCTCTAATGTTTAGTGCATGCCCAATTATAGTGCATGCTAAAAACATGAGCGCACCTTAGTAAAAGGGGGTTCTCAGTGTTCGTTTTGCTTCATAACACAGTATATGCAATAAGACATACATGTGAATTATTTTATATCAGTCGAAATATGTGACGGTGACCTGGTGTGCTAGATTACAAGCCCATATTTATTTCATGAAAACAAGCTGGTATTGAATGATTTCTAATGTATTTTCTGAACTGTGTTTGAACAAGCGGATTAAGTACCTTTTATATGATTTTACACTTGGGAGCCCACACAGTTATGCTCTGTGTCATTGTTGCATGACATTCCATTTAGTGCACGGTTTATTTTTAGCTGGTGACTCTCAGGTCTTTTTTCAGTAGCACCGCCAGTGCAGGACCACAAAAGAAAAGAATCATATTACTGGAAGAACCTTGCTGAAACAAAGAAGAGACACGCAAGAAATGGGGAACTATAAATCTAGACCCACCCAAACCTGTACTGGTAAATAGCTTTTGCTTTCTCTATATGTGCTTGTCATGCAGCTGCAAACAGCCAATGTTATGCTCTGAGTAAATGCACAGTTTTTGCTAGTTTATTGCTGGGAAGCAGAATTAAATTCAAAATGCCAATAGTGTTATAATAGAACAGATGAAGTGAAAGTGCATGAAATGGATGTGCAGAACACTAACCGAAGATCTCCCTTTCCCCATAAAAACATAAAAATCTTCGTAACATCTTTTATCTGACTGAAGAACATATGATAGCAGAGAGAAAAGTGAATCCTGATTTGTACACATGTTATATTGGCATTCCCAAACCTACAAAGCCAACCACTATGTAGTAAAATAGTTTGTATTGCTGACTCATGTGCAGTATTTCTTTCGTATTGCCGCACTAGTCTGAAACTTGAAGGACCTCAAAGTCTTGTCTCTCATGTACCAAGAATGCTACACTGATAGGACATTTGCTAATTGAATTTATTTATTTATTTATTTATGTTAGATGAATGGAAGAAAAAAGTAAGTGAATCCTATGCAGCAATTATAGAAAGACTGGAAGATGACCTGCAGATCAAAGAAAAGGAGCTGACAGAACTAAAACATGTTTTTAGGTACAGTGTGCAAAATCTATCAGCTAACTGGATTAAAAACAGATGACTAAAATTACCAGGTTTGAAAGATACTTGTACACTTCAGGGGGAGAAAAAAAGTTGTCTGTGCATTTCAGAGCTCTGTGGGAAGTGAGACCAGCAAGCAGAGCTGGCTCAAGGGAATGTGGTGCCCCGAGTCCGACCCAACTTGCTTTGGTGATGCCTCCCCCACCATGGTTTCAGCATCTCTCCCTCCCTCCTTTAGGCAGACATTTCACCCCCCCCCCCCCCAGTCCAGTGTCTCTTTCCCCCTTCTCTGGCCCCCTTCCCGTATCTCTGCGAGTCTGGCACTGCTCCCTCTCCTCTCTCACTTTCCTGAGGTCCTGTAAAGTTTATGTCGGTCACTGTGGCAGCAGTAGCAGCATGATAGGCTGCCTTCGGCCAGCCCCTGGGACTTCCCTCTGCCACATCCCGCCCATAGGAAATTGCATCAGAGGAGGCAGGATGCAACAGCCGGAAGACCCAGGGGATGGCCAAAGGCAGCTTGTCATGTTGCTGCTGTTGCCAGTTAGTAGTACCAAAATCAAAAGCAGCTAACTTGTTGGCAATCCAGGGTTGGAGTCAGGTTAATTGCAGATAAGCCCTCACTGCATAAATAAACTGCTTAAATCAAGCTGCATAAATAGCACTCCGATCTTTAAGCAGTTTGGCTTCTGCAGCGAGGGGCGGCATATTGACATAACCAGCTATCTGTTAGCCAGCTCAGAAGAAAAGACTATTCAAAGACAAGCCCAAACAGGTCCTAGCGCTGAGTATCTGGGAATAACTCCGGTTGCGGTCAGCAAAATGCTCACTGCCACTGGCTGAACGTTGGCTGGACTGTATTTATAAATATGGTCAAAACATGAATCCTGTTTGTCAGCCTGAAAACCTGGCCACAACAGCATAACCAGACACATTCCCCACACTGAAAATGTAAGTAGAGGATGAGTATATCACCTGCAATCATTATAGCACAAATTATACTCTTTTAAATGTGAGAGAGAAAAAAAAACTGTCTGTGCCAGAAACATAGCTCAAAAAGTGTCATTTTCAGTTACACCTAGGAGAGCTGATATGTATAGAGGGATAATTTATAAAAAGGGGGAGAAAAAGCCTCACATTATAAGGGAACACTCCGTCGTTGGTAAACCAGCATTAGGGAGGTCCCTTAAATCATCATGGGCAAAAACCTCCTTTCATTATTTCTAAAGTATGGCTACTGCTCAGTATACTTAAATAAATGAACCGTCTATATTTAATCAACGGATCGTATGCACTTATGTTTTTACTCAACAATCTCATAGACACCTTCCAAGGCCCGACTTCGGCCTAAGTTTCGAATCCTTCCTCAGGGTCCGTGGTGTCTGACTCTCAAGATCTGTTTAAGAAAACAAACAACATCAGCTGAATTTCTCTAGAACATAACTTCAAAAATTATTCACTTAGCTTAGCTTCATGATTCTTACAAGGTGCTCCGTGATCTCTTCACTTCAGCTTAGCCCTGCTCACAAACATGGCCGCGCTTTATCTACGTTGACGTCAGACGCCTCTAAACGAAACCCTCCCTTAGAGGTGTCAATCAAATGACGTAATGAAGGTGTCTATGAGATTGTTGAGTAAAAAGATAAGTGCATACGATCCGTTGATTAAATATAGACGGTTCATTTATTTAAGTATACTGAGCAGTAGAGCAGTAGCCATACTTTAGAAATAATGAATGGAGGTTTTTGCCCATGATGATTTAAGGGACCCCCCTAATGCTGGTTTACCAACAACGGAGTGTTCCCTTATAATGTGAGGCTTTTTCTCCTCCTTTTTATAAATTATTTTGTTACATCAGAAGATTCAAGGATATTATATAGAGCTATATAAGTTGTCATTTATTGAAAAATATCCTATAGAGCTCTTTTTTGGAGATTTAGATATGTATAGAGGGATACCAACAGAAAATCTTTTTAAAAACCAAACCTAATGATACTTAAAATGATCACATTCCAGTTTACTACTGTAAAGAAGAGATGCACTGCCATAAAATTAACATATAACTGCTATATTCACAATTTTGCATAGGTCACCTGATAGAAAATGGGACGCCCAAGATGAGACTTTTGAAATTATATATATATTTGTATTTTATCAAAGTTGGACATGCGTAACCTTTTGTAAAATACTTCTAAAGCTATAATCAATATAAATTTACTTAGTAGCATGTACTCTAGAAATAACCATTTTACAAAAATAAGCGGGGGGAGGCTATAAGGGTTTTGTTTTGCTATTTTATTTCAGTTTTTATTGATTTTGTACCATGCTTTGAGTGATTTAACATTGAGGTGTGTAATCAAGGGGAAAGAATGAATGAATATTTGAATGTATACACACAGATCTTACAACCAACACATGTAAATGTTGGATTTCACAAAACTGCACCTCCAAAGGGAACTCATTAAAGAGCCAAGCTACAAAATTCAAAATCTAGGAATTTTCAGGTGATTATGAACACCACAGACAGAATTCTCCAGTTATTATGTCCTCCAAATGACCAGTGATAGCAAGTAGATAACTAACACTTATGTATGCCTTGGAGCAGGTATAAATGCCAGTTGAGGTACATGTGTATTTCCATTGCAAAATGTGAAATACACATATACTTTTCATGCCTACCCAAACCACTTCTAAAACACACCCATTTCAAAATGCAGATATAAACATAGTAACATAGTAGATGACAGCAGATAAAGACCTGTACGGTCCATCCAGTCTGCCCAACAAGATAAACTCATATGTGCTACTTTATATGTATACCTGACCTTGATTTATCCTTGCCATTTTCGGAGCATAGACCATAGAATTTCTGCCCAGTACTTGCCCCATCTCCCAACCACCGGTGCTGCCACCCAATCACCGCTAAGCTTCCGAGGATCCATTCCTTCTGAACAGGATTCCTTTATGTTTATCCCACACATTTTTGAATTCCGTTACTGTTAACATGCAAGTAACAACTTTCTAAAATGGCTACTAACATCTGTATAGCCATTTACATGTAAATTGGCTTCTTACACTTATAAATGGCACCTAAACCTTCTAAAATGAGTTCCTAAATCTGAAAGTTAACTACCAAATGCATTTCCAGTAAAGAATATTGTTTTCTGTTGGGTTTCTGTAGTATAGTGGAGTAGTAGCCTAGTGGTTGGTGCAGTGGACCTTGTTCCTGGGGAACTGCGTTCAACTCCTACTGCAGCTCCTTGCGACTCTGGACAAGTCACTTAACCCTCCATTGCCCCAGGTACAAATAAGTACCTATATATACTATGTAAACCACTTTGAATGTAGTTGCAAAAGGCAGTATATCAAGTCCAATTCCCTTTTCACACATTTATATGGGGTGTAATAACTACCAAGCAATACCTATATCAAATTACAGCTCATACAGACCATTTTATTTTCACTTTGGACAACAAATCCATCATGTTTGGTAACATCTGCTCTTGCAAGTTCTAAGCATGCCAGGTGGACAAGCTGCACAGCCATTTGAGCTGAATGATAATCATATTATATGCTCAAAATAGCTTCTGGAACCTCTCATTAAATAAAGGAATATCTTACCATGTGGAGGAGTACTGATGAAATTCCCCAGAAGAGAAATTGAAAGAGGCAAGAGCCCAGTAATAAGAAGGTTGATAAGAATATAAGAGCAGTCAAACTGGGTCAGACCAATGGCCCATCTAGCCCAGGGGTAGGCAACTCTAGTCCTCAAATACTGCAAATTGGTCAGGTTTTCAAAATATCTGTATTGAATATGAATGAAATGCTTTTCTCATGCACTGCCTCCATTGTATGCAAATGAATCTTATGCATATTTATTCTGGATACCTAGAAACCCTGCTTAGTTTGCAACATCTGAGAACCAGAGCTGCCTACCTCTGATCTACTCAAACACCCTGGGCAGGTATTTTGGCAAAGAGCATATGAATATTAATTATGCCCATGTCTAACATAAATTATGATTTATAACTGTGTGTGTAATGACACCATACAAATAGTGTTTCCTAAACATTACAATGAGGAGAAAGTTCACATAGAGATGACTGGATATATCAGTGTCACACAAAAGCAACTGGTCCCTAAAATAACAAGGTAATTTTGTTGCTGAGTCAGTATTAAGTGTCACCCATTGTGTAGATCCTAATGATCCAAGACAGATGTTTGCATCTGAAATTGCACTGATGTGGATGCCTCAGCAAGCAATAAGCCCCGCAATTTGCAACAGTGTCAAGTAGCCTGGCAAGTTGGTCTGTCACATCTTAATGGAATGAAAGACCTTCTCAAAATTTGTTTTAATTAAATTAAGGCACTGGAGCGGAGGACATGTCCTAATTTGTGTGGGTTCATAAACCCAGCTGAACAGATCTGAGCGTATATGCCAAGTTGAATGCCTGGATGAAAGATAGCAACAGATCAAAAGAATATTACAGAAATAAGAGACTTATTTCAGTTCTTCACAAATCCTTTTGTGCTTTACTGGCACAAAGAGGTGACCTATTTCTGTCAATATTAATGAGATGATTTGCAGCCAATGTCGGCATTATACTGATTTTGCAATTCTTAAAGCACTTCAGTGTAGTCAAAATATTTCCCCCCGGGTATGTTAACCTTTACTTTTTAGAGTGCAAAATGCAAATAGGTAGCACTTTATGTCCTTTGAGAAACCAAATCTTAATCCAGACTTGAAGGAAATAAGCAAAAAGATGCTCTGCAATGCATGACATGGATCTCTCCTTTGCAGTAGTTATCAATCCTCTTTGGGGGTGCTTGGATTCCGTTACAAAATAGGCTCCTACCGTCCCCTCTCAGAGCAGCTAAATGGAAGTGCTCAGTTATGGAATTCCTCATTAATGTCTTGCTCCATTTCATTTAGGGCTTTTTCCCCATTCCTGCTACATAGTTTATAATAGCTCAACATAATATTTGCTTTCCTATTTTCTTGTGTTTTGCTTTACTGTCTTTTAATATCTCTGAAGCTCATCTCTAAGATCCATGAGGGCTGTGGAGTTTCCTTTTAACATGTCTTTTAGTCCCAGTAGTTCTGTCGTGATACTTTGAAGGGTAATTTCAGAACTGTCATGTGTCACCATCTTGTTATGACCTGCAATGAGAGTGTCTTACCTGCTGCTGAAGCTTTTTTTTCAATTCCGTATATAAAGAAAAAGGGAGTTGTTTGGGACATTCTCTCTGCAGCCCATACTGCTCCCATTCAGCAGTCAATCTCATGGTATGCAATGACTACCCCATTTTGAGAACTGGAGAGTGGGGCCCAGTGATAGTAGAGGGGAAAGGAGAGCCCTCTTCTCTTGGGCCACATGTTTATTTATTTATTGCATTTGTATCTCACGTTTTCCCACCTCTTTGCAGGCTCAATGTGGCTTACAATATATCATGGATACTGGAAATGAGAAGAGGATGTACATTTGGTTTTACAGAAGGATTTTGGGTTACATGGTCATGAAATATAAGATAGTTGTATTGCAGAACACATTAACAAACATTAGGAATATAGATAGTGGTATAGCAGAAGACATTATAAGACATTAGACGCGTTAAGGAGTTTCTGGGTATGTTTAGAAATTTTTGCATGTTTTGAACTTGTGGGATATATTTTCAAAGAGATAAGTCTTTAGTAATTTACGGAAGTTGGCCAGTTCGTTGGTCGCTTTCAAATTGCGTGGTAACACGTTCCAGAGTTGCGTGCTCAAATAAGAGAAGGTAGAGGCGTGCATTAGTTTGTATTTCAGACCTTTGCAGTTGGGAAAATGAAGATTAAGGAATGTTCGAGAAGATTTTTTTTGCATTCCTGGGTGGCAGGTCTATTAGGTCTGACATGTAGGCTGGGGCATCTCCATGGATAATTTTATGAACTAGGGTGCATACTTTGAACGTGAACTTGCTCAACCGTTACAGCCCACAGAATCGGCAGCGGTGATAGTGGTAACCCCAGTGGAAGGCGCTAGTGGGAGGCCCTGTTTTGAGGGTGGGTCAGCTGCTGAAACGGTTGTGGAGAAGAGAAAGAGCCAGCTACTTACGCTGCAACTATATGAGTATTTAACGTCGTCATTGGAGAATGGAGAGTTCTCCAAAAATTGGATGTCTCAGCTGAGAAAACATCAAAAGAAGTCACTGCTCTTGTGAGTAATATTGATGAGCTTTCTAAGACTTTGAATGAAATAACTAGAGACTTTTCTGAGTAGGTTTCAGCAATAAAGGTTGAAGTAAAGTCATTGCAAGAAGTCTCCTCTGGTTTTGTTAAAGATAAAACGTTTCTTCATAGGAATGTTGAGCAGATTGAAAATTTCAAAAATTGAATCTACACAGTTTAAATTTTCCCAAGGCTACTAGAATTTCACATCTTGATTGCTTTAGAAAATACTTGATGGATGTTCTTAAATTTTCTTTAGAATCTATTCCTCCATTGCATAGAATTTATTATATTCCTCTTAAATCTGTGGCGGGAACTTGTGGCCTTATGCAACAGAAAGAACTATTAGAGGGCCTGACTTCCCTGGATGAGAATTCTAAACATTCTTTATTAATTGCCTCATTTGTGCTTGAGCAAGACCTTAACGCTGATATGAGGTTATTTTTTTTTTTAATTTCTCAGATACTATTTTGTGGAAAGAAAGTTTGGATTTTTCTAGATGTTACAAAACAGAGACAGGATCGCAAGAAGACCTTTTCAGGATACGTTATCATTGGGTGCCACTTTTCTTTTGGCCTATCCTTGTAAACGTATTGTGAAGTATATGGGGATTAAATATACTTTTTTCCAGCCTGAGCAGTTAAAAGCCTTCTTAGATATTAAGAAGATCACCCATGGGACTCCATGATCATTGCAAGTTGTAATGGGGTGTTTCACGTTAATGGCCTTTTCTACATGTTCTTTTTTTCTTATATTTTAGATCGCCTTGTATTTTCTGCTACTACCCCTAATGTATAGTGCTCTAAGAAGGAATGTTTATTTTCTTGAGTGTATTTGATACCTTGATTACTGAACTTTTTCCTTCCAATTTTCTGTATCAAGTATTATACTTGTATTGTAATTTGATAAACTGAAAATTAAATTTTAAAAAATGCAGTTAGTTTCATCTCAAGAGGAGGTACTAGCTACAGCCATGCTACCAGAAGTCCAATAGCATGACCATAGCTCGGACAGCAAGAACTCCTGTACCCCCTCCAATTTGAACCACTCCAAGGTTGCTCGCCCAATCTGATCCTCATCAATCCATCTGATCCAATCCCTTCCCCAAGATCAGCCCCCCCCCCCCCATAAGATTGCCTTCATCCAACCAATTAAGAACATAAGAACAGCCATTCTGGGTCAGACCAATAGTCCATCCAGTCCAGTATCCTGCTTCTAGCAGTGGCCAATCCAGGTCACAAGTACCTGGCAAAAAAACACAATTAGTAGCACCATTCCACACCATTCCCCAGGACAAGCAGTGGCTTTCCCTATGTCCATCTCAATAGCAGACTATGGACTTGTCCTGTAGGAACTTGTTCAAACCTTTTTTTTAAACCCAGATACACCAACCACCGTTACCACATCTTCTGACAATGAGTTCCACAGCTTAACTATTCTTTGAGTGAAAAAATATTTCCTCCTATTTGTTTTAAAAGTATTTCCATGCAATTTCATTGAATGTCCCCTGGACTTTGTACTTTTTGAATGACAGAAAAACCGATTCACCTCCACCCATTCCACTCCACTCAGGATTTTGTAGACCTTAATCATATCCCCCCTCAGATGTCTTTTTTCCATGCTGAAGAGCCCTAACCTCTTTAGCCTTTCCTCATATGGGATCAGTTCCAATCCCCGCTATAATTTTGGTTGCTCTTCTTTGAACCTTTTCTAATTCCACTATATCTTTTTTGAGATACGGCGACCAGAATTGAACATAATATTCAAGGTGAGGTTGCACCATGGAACGATACTGAGACATTATAGTATTTTTGGTCCTTCTCAAACCCTTTCATCTAACAGAAAGCAGACCCCCCCGCCTAGAGAAACCCAGGACTTACCCAGGGGCCATTCCTGGTGGGCTAGTGAGACAGGGCAGAAGTGGTCCCCCTCTGCTCCAGCCCTGTCTGGCTCCAGCAAAAGATTGACTGCCAGATTCCTGGTGATAGTCTTGCAGTACTACCGCTAGGGGGCATCCTTTCATATAAGGAGAGGTGCCATTCTCATATTTTCTTCTTTTAAAATATCACTGGTCAGTCTTATCAGTTGGAATGGGAATGTCCCACGTAATCACAATCTCTTCATTCTCTATAATTCTTTTGTAAACATGGTGTGGATGAAGTTTACCTGCAATCTGACAGGGCTGATTCAGCCTCTCACAATTTCATAACCAGGGTAAGGGCATAGAATATGATCCTTGCAACAAAGTTCCCTATTTTTAGTGGAATCACTATGGAAGACCATGGGCAGGAAGGGTGTATCAGCGGTGGTGGTGGCAGATGACACATCGCTCCCCTCTTAACTGACTTTAGCTTGCTGGCTGAAGAAGAATAGTGAGAGCGTGGTACATCATGCTCCCTCCTTCTTTGCTGCTTGGGGCTGATCCAACACTCCAGTATCCAAACAGGTTCAAAGTGTGACAGTCCAACACAAGAGCTGTATTACTTTTGTCTTCCTTCTACCACCAAGTAGGGACCATAGGGTGGAGATTGAAGAGCACAAGATGTGAGTGAGGGGATCAGAGGAGGTCCAGAGGGAGTGAGTGAATAAGTGAGGGGATTGGAGGGTAAAGGTAATGGCAGGATGAGGAGGGAGCCATGGATGTGGGCAGAGCATGAGTGAAGAGATCAAAGGAGTTGCCTTTCAAACGTCTTGTTAAGCAGTTTTAATAAAGGTTGCTGTTTTCAAGCTGTGACTATTAAGAAGAGTTTGTCTGTTTTGTTTTGTTTTTTTATAGTAGATAATCTAGCTTGGGAACTTGAGATATATTCATTCATTCATTCTTGTATCCCACAACTATCCAAACGCAAGTTTCAGTTCAATATGGCTTACATTTAAATGGTTTGGGAGTTCTACATTGTTGTTGTGCAGTTACAATATAGTGTGAAACATTGTTGCTGTACAATTACAGTACAATATAGTATAGTGCATTTATTTGTTGTGTGATTAGTCAAGAAATTTCTTGAAAAGGTATGTGTTTAGTTCTTTTCTATATTGGAGCTAGTTGTTGATGTTTCTTATGACTTTGGGTATTGAGTTCCACCATTTGGAGCCCAAGTAGTTAAATCCTGTGGTGAAACTGGATTTGTAGGTTATGTTTCTACATTTAGGTAGGTGATGGGCTTGATAAACTTGATGGGCTGAAAATAGGACCCGATGTGGTAAACTGGATTAGAAACTGGTTGACAGACAAACGCCAGAGGGTGGTGGTAAATGGAATTCGCTCGGAGGAGGGGAAGGTGAGTAGTGGAGTGCCTCAGGGATCGGTGCTGGGGCCGATTCTGTTCAATATATTTGTGAGTGACATTGCCGAAGGGTTAGAAGGTAAAGTTTGCCTTTTTGCGGATGATACTAAAATTTGTACCAGAGTGGACACCCGGGAGGGAGTGGAAAACATGAAAAAGGACGTATGGAAGCTAGAAAAATTGTCTAAGGTTTGGCAATTAAAATTCAATGTGAAGAAATGCAAAGTGATGCACTTAGGGTGTAGAAATCCCCGGGAGATGTATGTGTTAGGCGGTGAGAGTCTGATATGTACAGAAGGGGAGAGGGATCTTGGGGTGATAGTAGCTGAGGATCTGAAGGCAACGAAACAGTGTGACAAGGCGGTGGCCGTAGCTAGAAGGTTGCTAGGATGTATAGAGAGAGTTGTAACCAGCAGAAGAAAAGAGGTTTTGATGCCCATGTACAAGTCATTGGTGAGGCCACACCTGGAGTATTGTGTTCAGTTTTGGAGGCCGTATCTTGCTAAGGATGTAAAAAGAATTGAAGCGGTGCAAAGAAAAGCTACGAAAATAGTATGGGATTTGCGTTACAAGACATATGAGGAGAGACTTGCGCACCCGAACATGTATACCCTGGGGGAAAGGAGAAACAGGGGTGATATGATTCAGACGTTCAAATATTTGAAAGGTATAAATCCGCAAACTAAC
Source organism: Microcaecilia unicolor (assembly GCF_901765095.1). Taxonomy (NCBI): domain Eukaryota; kingdom Metazoa; phylum Chordata; class Amphibia; order Gymnophiona; family Siphonopidae; genus Microcaecilia; species Microcaecilia unicolor. The sequence goes on from NC_044036.1 coordinate 50,367,125, forward strand.
CTTTTCTGGAGATGGGAAGGCGGTAAAACGAGAGGACATGAAATGAGATTGAAGGGGGGCAGACTCAAGAAAAATGTCAGGAAGTATTTTTTCAAGGAGAGAGTGGTGGATACTTGGAATGCCCTCCCGCGGGAGGTGGTGGAGAGGAAAACCGTAACGGAATTCAAAAATGCGTGGGATAAACATAAAGGAATCCTGTTCGGAAGGAATGGATCCACAGAAGCTTAGCCGAATTGGGTGGCAGAGCCGGTGCGTGGAGGCGGGGCTGGTGGTTGGGAGGTGGGAGGTGGGCCTTGTTCTGGGCAGACTTCTACGGTCTGTGCCCTGAAAATGGCAGAAACAAATCAAGGTCAGGTATACACATAAAGTAGCATATATGAGTTTAAATTGTTGGGCAGACTAGATGGACCGTGCAGGTCTTTTTCTGCCGTCCTCTACTATGTTACTATGAAGCAGTAGGTATTCTCTGGCGTTTCTCAGTGATAATTCAGTCAGGTCTGACATGTATTCAGGAGCCATACCAAACAGTATTTTGAAGATTAACATGGCAGTTTTAAAGAATAGTCTGGCCTTTATTGGGAGCCAGTACAACAAGATTAGTACTGGGGTTACTCTGTCATATTTCAACCTTTTGAATATTGATCTTACTGCCGTGTTTTGAGTGGTCTGCAGTGATTTCAGCGTGCTTTCTTTACATCCTATGTATGCTACATGTTTGTCTGAGAAAATAGTCTTTGATCCTTCTCAGATTCCATAGAGTTTTGAAGCTCTTTGATGTGATGGCTGAGACCTGATTTTCGAGTGATAGGTGTTTATCAAGGATGATTCCCAGAATTTTTAGTGTGAGCTGAATAGTACCAGGAATTTGGTTTAAACTCTGTTAAGTCTTTGAAAATTTTGGCCCAATTTTCCGTAATGTCTAAACCTTCTTTGCTCTTGTCCGATGTCTCTGTGATGGTGTTACTGAAAATTATGTATATAGTGACATTGTCGGCATATATTTATTTTATTTTTGTTACATTTGTACCCCGTTCTTTCCCACTCATGGCAGGCTCAATGCTGCTTACATGGGGCAATGGAGGGTTACGTGACTTGCCCAGAGTCACAAGGAGCTGCCTGTGCCTGAAGTGGGAATCGAACTCAGTTCCTCAGTTCCCCAGGACCAAAGTCCACCACCCTAACCACTATATATATATATATAGTTCCCAAGCTAGATTATCTACTAGAGATTCCCTTTGGCAACTGAGATGTAGAAAGAATATCATATAGCAGGATCTTGCACCTTGTTGTTAACTGTGGACATATGACTAATAGAGTATTTTTATACTGATTGTCCCATAATTCACTTTCTTATATAGAATTTCTTCAGTCTTTGTTGTTTAAAAGAGGAGTTATAAACTAGGAAAGCCCATAAAGACTAAATATTCAGATTTCTCTGAGTTTTTCAAATGAAGCAAAAGATAATGAATAATAAAGGTTGTGCTGTGATCATCCATTAAATTTCTCTTTACAGTTCTGATGAAGCTTTCAGTAAAGTCAATTTAAATTATCGCACAGAACATGGGTTATCTCTTCTCCATTTGTGTTGTATTTGTGGTGGTAAGTATGGAAACACCATTACAGCATGGTATTCATATGTTCATCAGTTTTAATAATTCCTGTATTTCAGGGAGCTGAAGTGTTAGAAATATAATATTTTCTTTTATAGTTCAGATTTTTAAATTTATCAACACTCTTCATTTCAAGATAAATTTCAGTTTTTATCATTAAGCTGGCACAAACACAACATAGTGTTCTATTCCTCTGTGGGCACCAGTGTGACCTGATATTATTTTACAGTCATATGCCACCTTTTATCTGAAGAGGGTCCAAAAATATAATGATAGTCAGAGTACCTTAGACACAGTTCCATTTTATTTAATTATGGCACTTGTACCCCACATTATCCCAAACAAGTTTGGATCCAATGTGACTTACAACAAACTTTTAAAGCAAAGTACAATAAGAGAACTATAACAAAAATATAAAACAATAATAGATAAAAACATCCAAGCAGAAAGATGACTTATTTTGAAATAACAGAGTAACTAAAAGATGTAACCAAAGAGCGTAATGGACATTACCTGACTTCTCCCCCTCCCTCCCTCCCTCCCTAAATTCCCCCCAATTGTACCTACCATACATGTACCTTATCTACCACTATATCACCTTGTATTCATTCACACCATGTATTTGTTCAAACTGGAATCGGCTAACGCCATTAACGGTAATATGTAAGCCACATTGAGCCTGCAAAAAGGTGGGAAAATGTGGGATACAAATGCAACAAATAAAATAAATAAATAATCACCAACAATGGTGAGGAATTCACTAAATAAGAATGCTTTCAACAATTTAGAAAAATTCAAGTATTCAGTAACATAGCTGAGTGACTTTGGAAGGGAATTCCATTTCCTAGTAGCTTGGTATGTAAAGCTTGCATCACGAATAGATCAGTAATGAAGATTTTTTTTTTACATCACCGGAAATGGAGAAGATAGTCTCTCAGTGTTGGATGAGGATTATGTAAAGGTAATTCTAACAAGTATTGCATATGGTCAGGTAAAAGAGCAAATAAAATTTGATAAACAAGTACACATAGTTTAAAGGTAACTCTTGTATTTATTGGAAGCCAATGCAGTTTGATTAAAAGAGGAGCTGACTTGGTAAATCGAGGGGTTTTACATATGAGACAAGCTGCAGTATTCTGAACTGTTTGAAGTTTTTTGATAAGAGAGACTTTTAGGCCTAAATAAACAGCATTACAATAGTCAAATTTGGATTGCACTAATGATTGAACTAAAGAGCGAAAAAGTGAGTTAGAAAAGAAAGGCCTCAGTTTTTCAATCTCCACAGAGAATTAAAGATACTAAAAATCACCACAGAAACCTGAGGTTCATATGATAGGTATTGATCGATAGTTATTCCCAAGATTTTCATGGTGGTAGAAAAAATGTAGGACACATTATCAATAATAAAGTTTTTATTAGTCATTGGGTGGGCAGAATTGGTTAGGATTATGAACTTGCTTTTATTCTTATTCAGTTTTAATTTAAAATTGGTAGCTCAAGATTCCATCAGATCCAAGTAGGACTTAATTTTAGGCAAGATTTCATCTAAGTTTTCTTTAATAGTATGTGGACCATCATCAGTGTAAATAAAGGTATTGAACCATTTGATTCCAACAATCTACCTAATGGGACCACCATTATATTAAACAGAATGGGAGAAAGGGGGGAACCCTGGGGTACCCCACACACAGAGAGCCAGGGTGAATAAATGTTAGCAGATAACCTTACTTGATATTGTCTTGACTTTAAGAAACTATTAAACCATTGCAGAACTTCACCACAAATACCAAAGTGATCCATCAGACTCAATAAAATATTATAGTCAACAGTATCAAAAGCACTGGACGTATCAAATTGTAAAATCAGAATTTTCAGGCCCTGATTTAGGTTCATCCTGAAATTGGTTATTAAGGTGGTAAGCACTTTCTCTGTACTATATATGGGTCTAAACTCCGATTGAGAACTATTTAACAGACTGTTTAATTATTTAATATATCGCAAATAAACATTTAAGTGGTTTACAAATCAAAATTTATTACAGTTGAAATGGGAAGATGGGAAAATTAATACAAATCTAAATAAGGAACTAAAATATAATTATAGTTCATTAATTAACCAGGGAAGGACACAAAAGGTAGGGGGGGACAATGGAAAGGTAACTCTCACTGCAAAGAGGGTACCATTATCATCTAGGGTCAAGGACGAATGCTGTTGAAAAAAAGTGGGCTTTAAGGATGCTTTAAACTTTAGGAATGAAAGTTCAATTCATAAGTGATGAGGACTATTACTCCATAAAGTAGGAGAAACACCTGAAAACGGTGTGGTCCTTGTAGAATGTGAGCATACTTGAAAATATGAAGGCACTACTAAAAGGTGTTGTTGGAAGGAGCATGGGGTACATGTTAGAGAATAAGGGCTGAAGTGTTTGAATAAAGAGAGGGGAAGACCAGAGTGAAAGGCTTGGAGAGTAATAATATAGACCTTACTGGGAGAATGCAATGTCTATTGACTCATTATTTATACCATGATGATTACAACACTTATTTCTGTTGCCTATTTGCAACTGAGCAAACTTATATGGGAAGAGAAAGGGGACAATGTTCTAAAACGTGCATTAAGTGCATGTAGCAGGCTAACTGATGGCTAAGCATCCCTAAGGACCTCATGAAAATGATTCAAAATTTATGTGGATTTTATTCCCTAGACAAGAAAATAGCATAAAAGCCCTGAAGAGAAAACAGTGCACACAGCGAGCAATACATTAACAAACTACAAAAAATCTAGATCTACGTGAACACTGGCTGTTTACATGTTAATAGCTCCCTTGCTACAAGCAGCAAGCTAAACTTGTTAGTACAGGTAAAATCTCAAGAAACAGCACTGTTTTAAATTATTTTCCTCCTGACGGAAGCCTTCTCTAGGGGCTTTTTCCTCTCAGCTTCATTCTCCCATTTCCGTGTCCTGAATCATCCTTTATATTCTGCAAACCATTTGAGTTACAAGTGAGCCATGGTTCTGAGGGCCATACCTTCCAATTAGGAACATATACTCCTTCACAGCACAGTAGTCTCCATACATACCATAATATTTCAAAGGTCCTAATGGAGGTGAAAACAGGCCTAAGTCCTGCCCATGCTCTACCCCTGTGTATGCCCCCTTTTAAAAATGCAATAGTAAATGAAGTGGGTATTTGCAGAATAGCACTTAGGCACAGTACTAGCATTTACTCGGGAATGTGTACATATGCACATGTAAGCTCTAGTAAATATGTATACATGTAATGCACTTGTTAATCTGAACACCTCAGTTGTATAGAATTGACTTATATAAGTTCCAGCTCCGCTTTTGTCCCTCCTCAATTTTGGCCTCTTCTTATATTGAAAAAAAATTGGCCGTTTAGGGGGTCTTTTTACTAAAACTTAGGTCAAGTTATCTGTAGCAGGGCCCATTTTATTCCTATGGGCCGTGCTGCAGATATCTCAAGCTAAACTTTAGTAAAAGACCCCCTTAGCCAGTAAAACAGAAAGATGGTATCCATGACCCTTTAACAGCTTGATTTGAATTGTACAAGGGCTGACAATATACACATACACAAGTTGCATGTTCACCATCTTCCATCACATACAGAACTCAGTTTGAATGTTAGGCCCAATTGATTTAGCACATATGCAGGTGCCACAAATTTTAACATACCCATATATAGAACACTCAGATACCAAGTTCTTCATCTTATTAATCATTATCATGCTATGTATTAAGATCTGGAATTAGGAGCAATGTTTAAAATGCACTTTTAGGAGGTAATTTTATAAATATTTCTGTGCATAAAATCGCTTTGATAAAATTACTATTTGCTTAAAAATATGTGCAGTGCAATAAGGCACATGCTTGTAAGTAACTTTAGAGTAGGTATGTTCAAGGGAAGAGTTTCTGTGGATTAAGGGCATGGTCACACCTACCACTCTGTGCAGGTTTACATTCCTTCATGACTGAACATTGGCATCACAACCAGGGCAGTTGGCAATTTGTCACCATGCCTATCACATATAGGCAATTGTATGCAATGTCATAATATCACAACACCATGCCAATAGTCTGAAGCCTGGTTATATTATTATGGCCTCAAATACAAGTGGCAGAAATTGTCCCTCCCTTCTAGGCGTGAACAGTTATGCTTGTTCTTGAACATAGATTATGACCTCTGTGTATACCTGCAAGCTCCGCCCACAATCCACCCAAACTCCACCCCTGTGCATGCCTGCTGGCAAAGTATATGCCATCATATCTTGGTGGATACTTTTGTGCTAATCTTATAAGAGGCATTTTATGCACACATGTGGTTACATATGTGTTCAGATGATGTCATAAAACTACCCCCTCATTCTATAACAAGTTGCCTAAAGTTAGGTGCCAATTGCATGTGTAAGTTAGAGAATACTAGCACTTACACACATAACTGTAACAGTTAGGCGCATGTGTGCTAGGCAAGTGTTCTGCAGTGTTCTGTAACTTTAGTGTGCAGCTGCCTTAGTGTGTTAATACAAGGGTGCATTCAGAGGGGGAGGAGCATGCTCTGGCCATGACCGCGTCTTCCGTTTATGCATATAATTTACAGAATACCATCAGTTTGCATGAAAGTAGGAAATCACAGAGCGGAAGAGGCCCAAGTAGACGTGAACCACAGGTGCAAATATGATGTCTTTATTTAATGGCTGACCCGACACAGCCGTGTTTCAGCACAATGCCTGTGTCAGGGGTCGTTGCCTGTATCAAAAGACCATTTATGCAGTATTCACAGTGTCCAGGTGGCAGATAAAGCAGCAAAAATGTATCTAATTGCTGGGAGTAGTGCACAGGTACACCTGCTATTGACTTGGCGTAAATGGGCATGCCTAAATATAGGCACGTAACTGCCGGCTTACACTATTATTCTGTAACAGAAATTTTGCTTGTAGTTGCCATTGTAGAATAGACTCACAACCAATGTAAAGTGGGCACCTAAATCATAATGTCCAGTTAGGGGGGAATTCTATATATGTCGCCGAAAAAATCAGCGCAGAAAAAATCCACACTTAGTGCTATTCTATAAACCTACCCTAATTTTAGGCACGGTTTATAGAATTCACATAGCGCTGTTCCCATGACTATAATTTAGGCACGGCCAACTATACCAAATAAAACCTGGTGTAAATGGCCATGCCTAACTTTGGCATGGATTGGGCATATTCTATAACAGTGCATGTAATTTTTAGGAATGTCCAAGCCCCCTTTTGAGCTCCCTGCATTAGATTTCATGTGTACCACTTTATAGAATACACTTAGAAAGTTGTGCGTGTAAATTCTAATTAGTGCCAATTAGTGCTGATGATTGCTTGTTATTGCCAATTATCGGCATTGATTGGTCAGACACAACTTTAGTTGCCATACGTGGAGGGGCATAATGGAACAGAAACGCCTATCTCCATGGGCGTTAATCTCCGAGAACGGGTCCGTGAAGGGGCGGACCAAACTGTATTTACGAAAAAAATAGACGCCCATGTTTTATTCGCCAATGTGTGAGCTGGGCGTTTTTGCTTTTCAGCGATAACGGAGAATGAAAGCGCCCAGCTCAAAAACGAATAACTCCAAGGCATTTGTTCGTGGGAGGGGCCAGGATTCGTAGTGCACTGGTCCCCCTCACATGCCAGGACACCAACCGGGCACCCTAGGGGGCACTTTTACAAAAACAAAAAAACAGGTAAAAGAGCTCCCAGGTGCATAGCACCCTTCCATTGTGTGTTGAGCCCCCCCAAATCCCCCTCAAAACCCACTGCCCACAAGTCTACACCATTACTATAGCCCTAAGGGGTGAAGGGGGCCACCTACATGTGGGTACAGTGGGTTTGGGGGGGTTGGACGACTAATAAGCATTAAGCAGCACAATTGTAACAGGTAGGGGGGATGGGCCTGGGTCCACCTGCCTGACGTCCACTGCACCCCCTAACAACTGCTCCAGGGACCTGCATACTGCTGCCTGGGAGGAGGGTATGACATTTGAGGGTGAAAATAAAAAGTTGTGAAACATCATTTTTTTGTGGTGGGAGGGGGTTAGTGACCACTGGGGGAGTCAGGGGAGGTCATCCCCGATTCCCTCCAGTGGTCATCTGGTCATTTAGGGCACTTTTTGGGGCCTTATTCGTGAAAAAACAGGGTCCAGGAAAAGTGCCCTAAATTCTAGCTACAAACGCATCCATTATCGGCGAAGGGCGCCCATCTCTGTTCGGGTGATAACCACGCCCCAGTTCCGCCTTCGACACGCCTTCGACACGCCCCCGTCCACTTTGTCCGCATCCGCGACGGAGTGCAGTTGAAAGCGACCCAAATTCGGCTTTTGATTATACCGCGTTATTCGTTTTTGTGAGATAAACGCCCATCTCCCGATTTAGGTCGGAACTTGGGCGTTTTTCTCGTTCGATTATAAGCTGGATAGAATTCCTCCCCCCCCCCCCTTAGTGTGTGAAATTTGGTGCCAGTGAGGTATATTAAGAGTTCTTTAATGGAGAAGACAATATCCTGGGATTTCACCACACCCACTGTAACACCCTCTTCCTTCTACCCAACATACTGCCCTCTTACAAACCCTTCCACCACCCTCTTACCTTTCCCTACCAGCAGCATCAGGATTCCCCAAGCCACTAAAAGATAAGATTTTGTCTCCAGTGTCAATTTAGCACTGCAACTGAGCAGCTGAAATGTCAGAGCACTATGAGGCAGTACTACACTGTTTGATGTATTAACATATTGTACATCACTTGAGCATGTTCTGGAGAAGCAATTCAGAAAAGTAGCAAGCAATAAATAAAATAAATTGATGCCGGAGGATTAATCAGCAGGAAGGAGGATGCTATCCTTCTGAAGGGAGGTTCTCATGGGTTGTAAAAACCCTCTAACTATCATCGGGTTAGCATGGGGAAATCTGAAGGATATATACATGCTTTATTTAACAAAACCCTTTGAATAGTATGTAATCTGCATACCATTGTAATAAATCAGTCACTAAAACCAGGTGTATTGAATGCAGGAAAAAAAGCAGGTTAAAGTAGTCACTGTTGATTTAGGAGTTTTCAGCACTTAACTGCTATGCTTAACTGATACAAAGAAATGATTGTACTGTTGACGAAGCATTTTTTTCCTTTTCTTCTAATTCTTATTATAAAGGCAACAAATCACATATTAGAACTCTAATGCTAAAAGGGTTGCGTCCATCCAGATTAACAAAAAATGGATTTACTGCTCTGCATCTAGCAGCCTATAAGGTAAGAAATTCTAAAGCATGATAAAGAGAATAAAATTGGGTTAGGAAAAAGAAAATATAAGTCCAAAGAATTGCAACGATCACAGATTTCTACCTTGTCTCCCCCATTCCCCATAGCCTCATAAATTACCTCACCAACTCACCCAATCATTACAGTCCACCTATACCTTGCCTTTTCTCTTCCCTCTCCTAATCTTTGAACATTACTAATTGTTTCTGTTTTCATGGAATGATTATGTCATAACCAAACTCTGTAAGCCACATTGAGCCTGCAAGTAGGTGGGAAAATGTGGGATACAAATGCAATAAATAAATAAATAAATAATAATTTTATTGTAATTTTTGCCCATTTTATTTCCCCTACTTGTTCATTGTTTGTTTTAATAATTTTTGTCTCTGTTCTCCCCATTTCCTGATATTTTCTTTTGGGGGGAGGAGGGTATTTACCATTTTAAATGTTGTAAACTGCCTAGGTATCTTTAACTTGAACTTGGACAATCCTGTCAGAAACCAAAGAAGACAGTTACTCGCGCTAGAAGTCTCAGAACCAGTTAAGATTAGTTGAAATATCATGTTGAACTGTATGCAAAAGGCTGTAGTTTGAAATGATTTAATTCAGCTTCCTCCCATTTCCTGTATCCTAACACCAGCATAGTCATTACCCAGTGGGTAGCTTGATATAATTAAGCCAGTCATGCAACAAATTAAGAAATCAACTATACTATGGATGTTACTCCATCTACACTGATTGTTAATTTCATTTTGGACCCTGATCATGGCTAGGTACTAAATCTCTTCTTTCATTATTGAGACATCTTATTCCTGAATTGTAAAATTAGAGCACATCCTGATGTAGCTAGGAATACTCAGAAAGACTTCAGATATTTCTGAAGTTAAAATCACAAGTGCTTCAGCTAACAGGTATTGTTTTGGTTAAAATTTCCTTGTAATTTGAGCTATAAAATTGAATTATTTTAAGTACATGTTTTATGACTTTCAAAAATGTATTCATTTTCAGTATTTATATACTGCCTAGACCTAAGCGGTTTACAGTTTTCTTTTCGGGTACTGTACCTAATGGGCTCACAATCTAGTATTATATTGTACCTGGGGCTAAGTGACTTGCCCAGGGTCACATGGAGCTGCAAAGAGAATTGAACCCAGTTCCCCAGGATCTCAACCCACTTCTGGCCGTTAAGCAACAGTGGGAATCAAACCCAATTCCCCAGGTCCACAACCCACTGCACTAACCATTAGGCCACTCTTCTTTTTTTTAAATTGTAAGGGGTCCTTTTACAATGCTTCAGTAAAAATTGCCCTTTGTGCACCCTTACCTGGGTTTTTCATGCGTGTTAAGGCAATTTTTACTGTGACCATACAAACTCTGATTTTTTTTCCCTATTAATGGCCGTGCAGTAATGTTGCCATTAGCGCACAGCCATTTAAAAATATTACTGCAGGAGCATTTCCACCACCTATTTTGTAAGTGGTAAGAGCTCTTGTACTCTCACTATCTGTGAACCAACCAATTAGCACGCAGTAATGTAACTGTGCTAACTGGTTAGCACAGGAACACCCACTCTTCACCCACAGACACATCCCTCAAAAAATTCAAAAAAATATATTTACTGCACAGTTACCATGTGAACATTCCAAAACTAAGTTGTGGCGCTTCAGCATGTCCCACTTTAAGCCATTTTTGACTGTTCAGCACCTTAATCAACTTAGTAAAAAAAAAAAAAACTAAGTCTGTTGGTTCACCAGGAGGGGCATAATTGAAAGGGACGCCCAGGTTCTGTTGAGGATGTCCTCGTGAAATGTCCCGATGGAGGGGCAGGGAAACCCGTATTATCGAAACAAGATGGACGTCCATCTTTCGTTTCGATAATACGGTCGGGGATGCCCAAATCTTGAAATTTTGGTTGTCCTTAGAGATGGTCGTCTCTAGACTTGGTCGTTTCTGATTTTCGGCGGTAATGGTAACCAAAGATGCCCATCTCAGAAATGACCAAATGCAAGCCCTTTGGTCATGGGAGGAGCCAGCATTTCTAGTGCACCGGTCCCCCTGACATGCCAGGACACCAACCAGGCACCCTATGGGGCACTGCAGTGGACTTATCTTGTGTGCTGAGCCCCCCACCCCCCCTAAAACCCACTACCTACAACTGTACACCACGACCATATGGGTGAAGGGGGGCACCTAGATGTGGATACAGTGGGTTTCTGGTGGGTTTTGGAGGGCTCGCTGTTTCCTCCACAAATGTAACAGGTAGGGAGGGGGATGGGCCTGGGTCCACCTGCCTGAAGTGCACTGCACCCACTAAAACTGCTCCAGGTACCTGCATACTGCTGTGATGGACCTGAGTATGACATCTGAGGCTGGCAAAAAATATTTTTAAAGATATTTTTTGAGGGTAGGAGGGGGTTAGTGACCACTGGGGGAGTAATGGGAGGTCATGCATGATTCTCTTCGGTGGTCATCTGGTCATTTCAGCCACTTTTTATGCCTTGGTCATAAGAAAAACACGACCAGGTAAAGTTGTCCAAGTGCTCATCAGGGACACCCTTTTTTCCCATTATGGGTCGAGAACGTCGATGTGTTAGGCACGCCCAAGTCCCACCTTCACTACGCCTCTGATACGCCACCTTGAAATTTGGCCATCCCTGCAACGGAAAGCAGTTGGGGATGTCCAAAATCGGCTTTCGATTATACCGATTTGGACGACCCTAGGAGAAGGACATCCATCTTCCAATTTGTGTCGAAAGATGGGCGTCCTTCTCTTTCGAAAATGAGCCCACAGCTCATCTACTGGTACTTCCATCTACATCTAATCCAGAGAATTTATATACCGCAGAATCCAAAAAGTCCTAAGCGGTTTACATGCTTACAAAGCTTACAAAAGAATAGCAGCTTACATACAATAAAGTCACTGACTAAAAAATAAGAATTATTCAATTAGAAATTCATTAAAAAGATAGGTCTTCAGTTTCTTCCTAAAAGAAGAATAAGACCTATCACACCTAAGCTCACTAGGTAATATATTCCAGAGAGACAGAGAGAAAACAGAAAATGATCCTTTCCAAAATTTACCACACTTTAAACCAACCGGAGAAGAAAGAGATCACAAACAGTGATCCCTAGAGCGTTGTGTATTAGCGAAAGACTGAATTAAGCTACTTAATCAGAGCCTGGAGGTAAACCATAAATAGTTTTATGCAGGGGTGGACTGACAGTGCTCTGGGCCCCTGGGCAGTAAAGGTCATTGCCCTCCCCTCCCGCATCTATACATCACCAACCCCCCGCACACTAGTATGCCCTCCCTGGTTCTACCTTGAAGGACCCTGATGGTCTAGTGGCCTCTTCAGAGGCAGGAAAGATCCCCACTCTTTCCTGCCCATTGCCGCTGCTCTACCCGACACTTCCGTGTTTTCAAAATGGCTGCTGAGACTTCCTGCGGTAGCTTCACAAGTCTCAGTAGTTTCACAAGACTGCCGCAGGGAAATCTCAGCAGCCATTTTAAAAAGGCAGCAGCGCCGGGCAGAGTAGTGGCAGTGGACAGGAAAGAATGGGGGATCTTTCCTGCCCCCCGAAGAGGCCACTAGACAATCAGGGTCCTTTAAAGTGGAACCGGGGGTGGGGGGGGGGCTGTAGTTTGCAGACATGCCCAGTTACTCATATGGTCAGTCCAACCCTGGCTTTATGTATAAAACAAAGCCTTAAACCTCATTCTCTCAAACACAGGGAGCCAATGCAAGGAGTAACTCTCGCATATTTAGTGCAATGAAAGATCATCCTAGTGGCTGTGTTTTGCGGTAGTTTTAATCTGGTCATTAATTTCTGAGGTAGAGCAAAATATATAGAGTTGCAATAATCAAATCTGGGAATATTATTGCCTAAACACTTAAAGCAAAATCTTCCTCGTGAATGCTAGAGCGAATGTATCAGAATTATTTGAGTTAAAAAAAAACTGTCTTAATCAAGTTATTAACTTGAGTTTCAAAGCTCAAGGTTGTGTCTGTGCCATAATTTGACTAGTTTGGACCTAGTTCTTTCTCTCAGTATTTTATTATTAGTATAATTAGTGGAAACATTGTTTCCTTGATTTCTGTCTTGTCCCCCATTCTATCATGGACTAGTTTGATAGAGCAATAAATATTTTTTTCTATATGAAACCCCGCCTAAAGGGACAGGTTTTTGAGACACAGAAGGAGAGGAAGAAATCTCTGGTCAAAGAGGATATTGAAAAACGGGATAACTCTCTGACTGGGAGAGAAAGAGCATTCAAACTGAAGTTGGATTTCTACCTGGGTCCCTTGGGTTCCAGCCCATTGCACTAATCACTAGACTACTCTTCAGACCTGCTTCCTTCTTTTTAAACATGAGTGTTCCTTTCCCTTCAGTAATTGCTGTTGGACATCCGAACAATCAACGGCCTTTTGCCCTTCAGGAAAGCACTGAAGACCCATCTCTTCAAGATAGCCTACCCTAACGATTCAACCTAATCTAAAGCCTGCCCACATGATTCTTATCGACGATTGTTATACATTGACCATGTTTCCCATTATCCTTATTGCTATCCCATATCTATTCCTCTCCATCTTCCTACGCCTACCTTCTAACGCTCATTTCCTTCTGCACCCAATTCCTCCTATGTTCAAGTTACTTATCTGTTAACCCCATTAATATTGCGTTTACTACAAATTGTATATTCTTTTTTATGACTTTGTAATTCTTCATATTGTTACTATCCTGCTTATAATCGAAAGAGAAAAACGCCTATATTGTGACCCAAATCGGGAGATGGGCGTCTTTCTTCCGTGGGCGCCCAAATCAGTATAATTGAAAGCCGATTTTGGGCGTTTCTAACTGCAATCTGTCGCGGAAACGGGTAAAGTTGACGGGGGCGTGTTGGAGGCATGGTGAAGGCAGAACTGGGGCGTGGTTATCAGCCGAGGAGAGATGGGCGTCTTTAGCTGATAATCGAAAAAAAGGCGTTTTTACCGCAATTTTGGGTCACTTTTTTTGGACCCTTTTTTTTTCACGAACAGGTCCCAAAAAAGTGCCCCAACTGACCAGATGACCACTGGAGGGAATCAGGGATGACCTCCCCAGACTCCCCCAGTGGTCACTAACCCCCTCCCACCAAAAAGACCCTACTTTAAAAACTTTTTTTCCAGCCTGTATGCCAGCCTCAAATGCCGTACCCACCTCCATGACAGCAGAATGTGTTCTATCCTGTGACAGCCTTTCCCTGGTTCTGATGTGGCTCTCGGGTGAGTGTGACACCTTTTCTGTTATGCGCACTGCAGAGTCACATCAGCAATGCATTGTGGTGGGTGTAGGGTATTGGGCTCCGTGATTCCACTAGCTTGTGGCAAATGCTCACGATGTTGGTAGTTGGTAGGCTCTACTCCCATGGTGCTTTTCCCCCTGCTTACTGGGTCAGAGTGTGCCCTGTTTTGTTTCCGGTAGTCCATGTGGTAGTGGCCATTTTTGTAAGCCAGTTTTAGATCCCTTTCATGTGTTAGCCATGTTACAGAACTTAGTTCTTACCTTGAATGTGGCTGAAAGAGGGCCTTGTACACCATTCTGCCAGCTCGGACCTACTGCTCATCTCAGTACCAGAGAGACTCGTTGCCAGTGGGGCACAACCTCTGATCTGCAGTTAACTGTGAGTAAGCGTGCTTATTCCAATAAAGGACGTTTTCAGAGAGATTAGTCTTCAGGTGTCAACTGGTGTGCCAATGTTATATAGCAGCAACAAGTTCTAGAGTCCTGCGTGTATGCAGGTCCCTGGAGCACTGTTAGTGGGTACCGCATTGCACTTCATCCAGGTGGACCCAGGCCCATCCCGCCCCCACCTGTAACACTTGTGCTGGTAAATGGGAGGCCTCCAAAACCCACTGTTCCCACATGTAGGTGCCCCCTTCACCCCTAAGAGCTATGGTAGTGTTGTACATTTGTGGGTAGTGGGTTTTGGGGGAGGGGGGTTGGGTGCTCAGCACCCGTGGTAAGGGAGCTATGCATGTGGGAGCGTTGTCTGAAGTCCACCGCACTGACCTCTAGGGTGCCCAGTTGGTGTCCTGGCATGTCAGGAGGGCGAGTGTACTACGAATCGTGGCCCCTCCCATGACCAAATGGCTCGGATGAGGATGTTTTTGAGCTGGGCGTTTTTAGTTTCCTTTATCGCTAAAAAAAACAAATGCCCAGCTGAAAAACGTCCATTTTTTTGAAAATATGGTCTGTCCCGCCTCTTCACGTACCCGTTTTCGGACATAGACGCCCATGGAGATAGGCGTTCGCGTTCGATTATGCCCCTCCACGTAAGCCACATTGAGCCTGCCATGTGTGGGAAAGTGCGGGGTACAAATGTAATAAATAAATAAATTTCAGGCCATCCCTTGTCCCATCTACAACACGCCCGGAACACACCCCTTTGCTATTTAGATGAACTACAGTGTTGGATATTCCTATTCTGCCTTTGCAAAATCATGATTTGGATGTTTCAAGCACATAGACCTCCATTTCTGCCTTTTGGGACATCCATATGCTTTGAAAATGAGCGCCAAAAGGTGTTAGATGGGGGATTAAGGGGATCATTCTACTTAATCTCATGTGCTTTTTCGCCACTCTGAAATTAAATCACATTAAAATTGTGAGCTCGCTACTTGGTGGCACTTAAACATGTAAAATAGGGCAACTACACAAGTAAATTATGAGATCACCATTACCATGTGTAAGCGCTGACACCTCCACTTGGGACCCTCCACTTGGAAGCTACTAGGTCCCTGCTATTCATTTTTTTCAATGTGTATATTTCTAAAATGTATTTTAGAAAAGACTCACAGCAGATGCTTTTCTATAATACTGCTGGAACCAAGCACATCCCAACCTGGATATCTCAGTTATGATCTCTACATTATATGGGGCTTTGTGTATATTTTCTGCTTTCCTCCAAGATTTAGAAAAAGTGTTTAGAAACCTGCAGTGGAATCTCACCTACTCTGCATGCACACACCAATAAAATGCTAGGGTCTGAATTAGGAGTCACCGCCCAGGAAACAGATCTAGGTGTCATCGTGAATGATACATTGAAACCCTCTGCTCATTGTGCAACAGCAGCTAAGAAAGCAAATAGAACGTTAGGGATTATTAGGAAAGGAATGGAAGACAAAAATGAAACTATTATAATGCCTTTGTATCTCTCTATGGTACCTTTGTATCTGTCTATGGTGCATCTCAAATACTGTGTATTGTATCACCTTATCTCAAGATATAGCAGAATTAGAAAGGGCATAGAGGGCCCCCTTTTACCAAGCTGCCGCAAAAGGGGGCCTGCACTGGCATCAGCATGTGTTTTGGATGCGCTCCGAGGCCCCCTTTTACTGCAGCAGGTAAAAGGTAGGTCTTTCTTTTTTTTTTCAAGAAATGGCCATGCAGCAAGTGAAGCACCTGCCGCGTGGCCATTTTGAGGGGGAGCCCTTACCGCCACCCATTAGGTGGCGGTAAGGACTCCCGCGTTAACCCAGCAGTAACCGCTGGGTACACACCGCTGCTACAAAAATAAATACTCTTTGTAGCGCCAGATATAATGGCGCATTGGGCATGGGAACTACTGCCGGGCTACCGCAGTAGTCCGGCAGTAGTCCCACGCCCAACGCGCCATTATATCCGGTGCTACAAAAAGTATTTATTTTTGTACTGTGGTAGCCCGATGGTGCTTTGTTTTTAGTGCGCGGTAAGCCCGCATTGGACTTACTGCTGCTTTGTAAAAGGGGCCCAAAGGGGGATGCGATGACTTCCCTATCAGGAAAGGCTAAAGTGGCTAGGGTTCTTCAGCTTGGAGAAGACAAGGATAAGGGGAGATATGATAGAGGTCTATAATGAGTGGAGTGGAATGGGCAAATGTGATGTTTACTATTTCCAAAAAATATGCACACACACACACACACACACACACACACACATATATATATATATATATATATATATATATATATATATATATATATATATATATATATATATATATAGTCAAAAGCTGCAGATAGATCAAGAAGGATGAGGATAGATTAGAGACCTTTGAATCTGGCCAGGAACAGGTCATTGGAGACTAGTGCTAAATTACTTTCTAATTGATCAATCAGTAGAGCATGTACAACTTAAAAGTTTCATACTGGATCATTATGCAGAAGACCTGAAATTTGCCTCTGTTTAGGAGAACAGGTTTCCAGTGTTTATATCAGTCCTAGAAAAAAAAACATTGTGATAGTTTTTATTGGTTGAACATTAAAATTGTCAACAAAGATTAATGTATACCAGCTTTTGAGACCACAGTGGCCCGCTTCTTGAGATAGGATGGTAAGTCTATTTACATTGAGAAAGCCTGGAAGAGCAAACATGGTGGGGATTGCGGACTGTAACTGAATTCAGATCACCTAGCAACTGTTTAGCCACAGATGTAGGATGATCTGGGAGCAGGTTAAGGTGGGGAGAGAGATTAAATTAACACCTCTTGTCACATTCATAATTGGATGAAATGTTAAATTTAATACTTCCCTCTAAGTTTTCCTGATTTTTAACTCATCCAACACATTTTCAGTTGAGATTTGCACACTGACAACTAATTCACTCATCAAGTGCTGTCATCTAAAGATCTCTGTAGCATTAATTATTCCTGCACCACTCTCCCCCCCCCCCCCCCCCCCCCGCCCTTACTTATTCTCAGATCTGAAGATTAAAACTATGTGGTATTGAAAGCTCACATATAACAATTTCTTTGGATAATCTTTATCCTGTCCCTTTGTCTTGAAGAAAACTATTTTGATACCTGCATTGAAAATGATGAGCAGCAATTAGTTCTGTTTTTTGGATTGTATATTTTTGATAATATTTGAAAGTCTTAGCTATACTAGAGGCTACATTATATGATTCTTGTTAACTATCAAAATGTTTTTATTCTAGGACTGATAAACACTAGAAACCTGTTCTCCTAAACAGAGGCAAATTTCAGATCTTCTGCATAATGATCCAGTATGAAACTTTTAAGTTGGACATGCTCTACTGATTGATCAATTAGAAGGTAATTGAACACTAGTCTCCAATGACCTGTTCCTGGCCAGATTCAAAGGTCTCTAATCTATCCTCATCTTTCTTGATCTATCTGCTGCTTTTGACACTGTCGATAAGTACATAAGTACATAAGTAATGCCATACTGGGAAAAGACCAAGGGTCCATCGAGCCCAGCATCTTGTCCACAACAGCGGCCAATCCAGGCCAAGGGCACCTGGCAAGCTTCCCAACGTACAAACATTCTATACATGTTATTCCTGGAATTTTGGATTTTTCCAAGTCCGTTTAGTAGCGGTTTATGGACTTGTCCTTTAGGAAACCGTCTAACCCCTTTTTAAACTCTGCTAAGCTAACCGCCTTCACCACATTTTCCGGCAATTAATTCCAGAGTTTAATTACACGTTGGGTGAAGAAAGATTTTCTCCGATTTGTTTTAAATTTACTACACTGTAGTTTAATCGCATGCCCCCTAGTCCTAGTATTTTTGGAAAGCGTGAACAGACGCTTCACATCCACCGGTTCCACTCCACTCATTATTTTATATACCTCTATCATGTCTCCCCTCAGCCATCTCTTCTCCAAGCTGAATAGCCCTAGCCTCCTTAGTCTTTCTTCATAGGGAAGTCGTCCCATCCCCGCTATCATTTTAGTCGCCCTTCGCTGCACCTTTTCCAATTCTACTATTCACCGCCTATTCCTTGATACGCTGTCCTCACTTGGATTTCACTGCTCTGTTCTTTCCTGATTCTCTTCTTATCTTCCCCATTATACTTTTAGTGTATACTCTGGTGGATCCTCCTTCACTTCTATCCCACTATTAGTTGGTGTACCTCAGAGATCTGAGCCTGCCTGTCTGACATTGCGGTCTGGATGTCTCACCACCATCTGAAACTAAACATGACCAAGACTGAGTTTCTTATCTTTCCCCCTAAACCAATCTCTCCTCTTCCCCTATTCTTTGTCTCTTTGGATAACACTCTCATCTGCTCATAACTTTGGGGTCATGTTCGACTCCGCTCTCTCCGTTCTCTCCTTCTCTGCATATATTCAATAGACTGCTAAAACCTGTCATTTCTTTCTCTATAATATCACCAAAATTTGTCCTTTCCTTTCTGAGCACACTACCAGAATCCTTATCCACACTCTTATCACCTCTCGCTTAGACTGTTGCAACTTGTTTCTCACAGGTCTTCTACTAAGCTATCTCTCTTCTCTTCAATCTGTTCAAAATTCTGCTGCACCACTTATATTTTGCCAGTGTCGCTATGCTCACATTAGCCCTCTCCTCATGTCACTTCATTGGCTCCATATCTATTTCCGCATACAGTTCAAACTCCTCTTATTGACTTACAAGTGCACTCACTCTGCAGCAATTTAGTACCTCTCCACTCTTATCTCTCCCTACACTCCTCCCCAGGAACTCAGTTCACTGGGTAAATCTCTCTTATCTGCACCCTTTTCCACTGCTAACTCCAGACCCTGTTCCTTTTATCTTGCTGCACCATATGCCGGGTTTCGATTATACTGATTTGGACATCTCTGTGAGATGGACATCCACGTGCCAATTTATGTCACTTTTTGGACATCCATCTCTTTCAAAAATGAGCCTGATAATAACCTATGGAACTTTGTAAGCCTAAGTGCTTTGAAAATGAGCCCCATAGTGTCTGATGTAAATTGTAACACTTCTCCAGTTTTCCGTAACAAGCACTCTTTGAACAGTTTGCAACTCTCCAACCTGCTTTTCGAAGTTTCTCAAAACAATAGCAGAGTGACCCAAACCCTCCTTGGACTCTGTCACCTGTGATTGCATCTATTCAACTTTCTCACCAAACTTGTCCAAATGATCTGATATTGATTTCTCCAATTTTCCAATGGCCACCAGAACTTCTCTCCAGCCTACACCTGACACACCTGCATAAGTCTCTATAGGCCTTGAACCAACAGTGCTGGAGCTCTGGTCACTCCCAGAAAGCACACCATCTCTAGGGGTAGCCAATGTCCCAGGCAGCACAAGATCAATGACTGAAGCCGTTCCCATCATCAAGGTTGTCCCACTGTCCAAACCCAAGGCTCCGATGCCCTCCGATGAAGCACCAGTCAAGCTAACCTTGTTGGTGGCTTCACTTCTGGGTATTGGGGGAGTACAGTGTACCTCAGGACTGAAGGAGTAATCAATTCCTTCAACTTGCACAGGCTCTCCTGAACAGTGTCAAGAAATGAGGCAACCTCCAATGAGGGAACCACATATTGGTCTAGGGTCCGTTTCCCCATTGGGTTTGGCTCCACAGAGAAACAGCCCAAGCCAACAGAGCTCACTCCACCATGTTTATTCCAGTCACCATCACGTCCCCTCTAAGGCCACTTTTACCACAGTTTGGTAAAAGGGCCCCTAAATTGTTAGCTAGCACAACCTTTTCAATGTCCTAAATTTATCTGGGCACTTACCTAGGTTATGGACCACCTACTTGATTAACGGACCAATTAACATCAATAATAGAGCACTAACAACCAATTATTGTTATTAATTGGTACAATTAGGGGTTATGTGTGCATCTGGCTGTGCTATAACTCTGTGTGCCCAAACTGCATAGCATGGAACCCAAAAGGGGGCATGGCCATGGGAAGGACATGGGCAAGTCAGGGGTGTTCTCAAAAGATGCACACAGTATTATAGAATTCTGGGGATCCGCGCTCAACTTTCATGGCAGGATTTATACCAGGTTTCAGCTGGAGTAAGTCCTCATGCCCAAGGTTGGATGCAGGAATCCCCACTAGAGGCTAGATTCAGTTAATGGTGCTGAAAAATCAGCACCGAAAAAAGTAGGCACTCAATGCTATTCTATAATGGTCACTCAAAGATGAACGCCCATTAAAGATTAGCATTGAGTACAGATTATGGAGCCCAAATTTGGGTGCTAAGACTTCACCTGCTGAAACCAGATGTATTTCCCGGTGCCCAATTTGAGTATACATCCCTGGTATTTTATAACACTGTGCACAAATTTTAGGAATGCCCATGACCCCACCCATGCAACTCCCATGGCTACTCCCCATTTTGGGTTGTACGCTATCCCTCAGATTCTATTTAGTGTGCTTAGATTTAGGCATCAAAATTGGCACAAATTCTATAACAATGCGCATAACTTAATTGGCTTAACAAGCTAATGAGTGCTGATATCAGCACAACAAGCAATAATTGGCACTGATTATAATTTAGGCGCACAACTTGCTAAACGTATTCTGTAATGATGTGCGCCGAACTTCTAATGTGTGCAGTCAAAAAAGGGTGTGGTTATGGGCGGGTAAATAGGCGTTTTGTGGGTGTTCTGAAATTTAGGCACCTAGTTATAGAATATGGCCCAGTGTGCCTAAATCTATGTGCCGGGATTTACGCCATGTTTTAGTTGCTGTAAAAGGATGCACGCAGATTTAGGCACTGAAATATCAACTAAGTGTATTCTATAATTGGTGCCTGAATCTAGGTGCTGATTATAGAATATGCTTAGTCAACACTGATTTCAGCGCTGATTTTTTTTAGGTGCCATACATACAATCTCCTCGTATGTGATTTGGGTACACATTATTATAGAATAGCAAGATGTGTCCAAATTCAAATTGATGCCGATTAGTACCAATTACCACCCAATTATTGGCACTAATTGGCTCGTTAGCCAATTTAGTTGGCATACATCTTGGATCAGTACATATATAATCTGGGAGTAGGTGCTATTCTATAAAGGGTGCTCATCCTGGGGCACCCTTTATATAATAGCATTGAGTGCTGATTTTTCCCGCCACCATTTACTGATTCCAGTCCTTATTGCTTGCTGTGTTAGACAGCATGAATCGGGAAGGTTGTGAGCAGAGAATGGGCATGGATTACACACTGCAGTTAGTGCAGGATACATATAATGTACCAACAGTCATTTGTACAGTTAGCAGGGGTGTGCTTCCCACCTCTTCAAGAGAAATAGTTTCCGATTTATAGTCCAAGCCTTGATCTTGTTTACTTGATTTTTGTAACATAATCTACTTGGGAGCTCCAAAACAAATACTAAAGAAGCTTCATACCATCCAAAACATTTGATTTATTCACTAAAAAGATTTGATAGTGTTTCTTCGTATTATGAAACACTTCATTGGTGTCACGCATAGGAGCCACCTTTTTTATATTATTGGGGGTGCTACCCCAGTGGAAATAACCCCTCCCTGGACACATACAAGGAATTATATCAATATTGGGGGTGCTCAAGCACCCACAGCACCCACAGAGTCGGCTCCTATGAAAAACATGAGCTCTTGGGCCACTGCTGATGAATAGCACCAGCAGGCGAACCTTCCAACCAGGACTGGACTAAACAGGCAGGACCGGAATAGACTAGAAGTGCAAAAGCACTCAGGCAGGAACAGACCAGAAGTTCAATAAGCACACAGGCAATACTAAGAAACAGCACTTGGCTAGGCAGGAATGGGGTACACAGGAACTGAGCTTGGCAAGGGAGGAACAGGGTACACAAGTTCAAAGCTTGACTAGGCAGCAACAGAGTACACAGGTAAAGCTAGCAGAAAGGCACTCAAATGGGCCTCTGCACACCAGAGCCCTCTCATACGGGCTGCAAGGCTGAACGTGAACCCAAGCACAACGGCAGAAAGCAAAAGAGAAGGCACGCAAACACAGTCAGAGGCAAACACAAGAAGGCTGAACACATACAAGCAGCAAAACTACACTGGAGCCAACAGAAACACAAGGGCTAAAGGCAAGCCCGATCTCACACAAGCATATAGACAAGAACCTAGGCACAACAAACGAAGCAGAACACTAGGCAAAGAAGACTAGGCAAGACAGATAAGGCAGAAGACCTAAACCAGTACACTAGCAAACAAGCAAGGGACACAACAGAAATGCCAACCAGGCACACAGACAACAAGCAAAAATCAAGACAGAAGTGCTAACCCTAGCACACAAGCAAACAAATAAGAAACAAAGCAGAAAGACCACACAGGCACACTAGCAAACAAAGAAACAAAGCAGAAGTGCCCACACATGCATACAGGCAAGGACACAAGGCAGAAGTACTACACCAGCACACCGGCAAACTGACAAGGAACAAGGCAGAAGTGCTACAGGAACACAGGACCTTTGGCCTTGCAAAGGCCCTGAATGAATGTCCTCACCTTCCTTATGAGGGCCTTCACTGATGATCTCATGACTACAGGAAAGAGGCTTGAAACACACTGAATACCATCATGAGGCTTGAAGCACACAGAGTACCAGAGTGAGGCTTGAAACACAGAAGAAGTGGTAGCAGAGGCAACAATTCAAGGCAAAGACAGTCTGGAGCCACCTCTGAGGCTGACCATCGGAAGACAAGGTGAGACTGAAAGGGGGATCATGACCACAGTTGTGACAGCTGGCTTCCAATGCAGGCCAGGATATTGTTCAAATTTTCCTGCTTTACTTACAAAATTATGTATAGTTTAGCGCCATCATATCTCTTGGATCATTTTGTCTTTATGCAAAAATCTAGAGTTACCAGAGCATTGTACTTTTTCACTTTTCCTCATTTAAAGAATTTAAGAATCAGATTATTGAACACTCCTTTTTCATATCAAGCAGTTTGTCTGGATACGGCAATTAAAGATTTATTGTTGTCTAGGGTTACTTACGGTCAGTTCCATAAACATATTAAGACCTATTTATTCATTATAATGATTAGAATATTTATGTTACGCAGTATTTAATTTATTTTGCTTAATGTTTTGTATCTCCTGGGAATGCCTAGTTTTCTTAGAGCATGTGATCTGCATTGAACTGAAAGATATATGACGGAATATAAATTTATTGTTAATGTTAAAATGCATTTACACTAATTGCAAACAGTCGTAATGTGCGGTAAAGAAGATATCAGTGTTGTAACTGTAGAGAGCATGCTCCCGACAATAACCACAACTTTGCACTTACTGGGCATTAATGTTTGTTGTTAAAGCATGGAAAGTGCAAAACATATCACACTTTAGTAAAAGGGCCTCTTAATCTCTTTATCACAATAACATATTTGTTTTAAAAAAACTGAAATCCTTTTCATTGAACTTTGGCTACTTTGCCATTTCAATTACTATTGTTTTTGTAATCTTGTTGAGTTTCCTTTTGGATTGTTGATAATAAGAAGACTTTGACATGATTTAGTTTGATGGCTTACATAGTAGTTGTACTTCAAATTATGTGTCTCAAGATAAATTATGGCACAGGTTACAATATAGCTATTCTTAGATCAATCAACAGTAATTGTGTCCATTTATTTCATGCAGCTTTCTATATAAGCAATATAACTTGTGGCTGTTTGCCCAGCTTAATTGTGCTGTGAAACCTGATAGATTGTTCTGTAAAGGTCCTTGACATTGTAAACGATATAAAAAGAAAATGCTAGTGGGTCTAGTGGAATTTTAAATGCATACTTCAATGTTAGTTTGGAGACCCACAGTCTTCAAATGTAGAGACCTGGGGCTCAATTTATGAAAGGCTTTCAACTATTCCATACCTATTATAAATCAAGGCCTTGTGATTGTGTCCATCCAGTTCAACCTAATGTCATACAGCTTATTAGAAACCTAACAAAGTTAGTGTGAGATTGACATGATTCACTCCCTTTAAAATCCATCCCAACCTTCTTCTGCAGACTTCTCCCTTCCCACACCTCCCTCCTCCCTCCCCACTCCCACCTCCACATGCATCAGATCTTTAATATATCTTTTAAACCAGGGGTGGGCAACCTTGGTCCTCAACAGCCACAACCCAGTCGGGTTTTCATGATTTCCACAATGAATTTGCATGAGATCTATTAGCATACAATGGAAGCAGAACCATGCATATTCATTGTGGAAATCTTGAAAACCTGACTGGGTTGTGCCCTGAGCTCGTCTACTAACCGATATTTTCAGGATTTCCTCAATGAATATGCATGAGATCTATTTGAATGCATTGCCTCTATTGTATGCAAATAGATCTCATGCATATTGTGGAAATCCTGAAAACCCAACCTGGCAAGGGCCGAGGTTGGAGATCCCTGAACTAAGCCATTTACTTTGGCTCGTAAACAGCCCTTCAAGGCACTCCAAAAATAAGTAATGCAGCCTGCTCCTAGTTTCTAATAACAGCTTTCTTGTGTGAATACTAACCCAAAATTAGGGTATAGAGGGCAGCTAATTAGGACATAACCAAAACACAGATCAAGAAAACAGGGGGGGGGGGGGGGGGGAGAAACCTCAATAATACACAGAAGGATTAATTCCCTATCCTATACTGACAGTCCCACCATTCTATGCTACATATCAGAAAAGGGACATTATAAATCGGTCCATTTACACCAGTCAATTTTAAAGAGATCTTCAAGGGATGACCCTCCTTTAGGACAACATTTTGCTGGTGTCCTGCTTCTGCTACAGAAATGACATCAGTGGGAAGGAGATGGAGTCACAGCATGACTCAGTTGTGTCTAGGTAATGGAAGAGAGAAGATCAAGGTAACAGGAGGAAGGAGCATACTGGCAAAGGCCCCTCTCTTTTCTCACGCTTATGCCTATTTGTGTTTCTGATAAACTGTGAATCCTTTTGGATGAAAGGCACAATCCCACGGATTCTATAAGTGGTGCTCAATGTTGCACATATACATTTGGGCATGTAGTTTAATTGAGTAATGAGCCAATTAGTGCCAATAATTGGGTACTAACAATCAGTTATTGGCACTAATAGATTTGCATGTTCATCTTGCTAAGTGCTGTTCTATTAAGATGCATGTGCAAATCTTTTAGCGCGTAACTGAAATGGGAGTGTGACCATGGAAGGGGCATTGGCAGGCCAGAAGCATTCACTAAAGATGCATCAGTATTATAGAATTTGGGGTATCTGTGCCTAATTTACGTGCTTGGTTTTACACCAGGTTTCACTTGTGGTAATCCTTGTGCCCAAAGTTGGGTGTGGATCCTGGCACTATGCACTATTCTATAAACAGTTCCCATATTTGAGCGCCATTTACTGAATCTAGTCCAATATAAATGCACATTTTTATTCTTTGATTTTTGAGGTAGAAGTCTCTACATGGAATAACCTCACTTAGATATCTGTTGATGAACTGCTTCAAGCTGAACTGAATATACTTTTTTAAATGGCTGTGTTCTTATCTGTTGGAGAGATAATGATTCATAAATGCTGGTCAGCTTATGCAGATCATCTCACCAGGCTTATGTAGATCATTTCACCAGCTGTTGAACATCTTGCATAGTCTATTAGGAAGAAACAAACAAGTGATATTTCTGGTTATGAGGCGTTTAGGTATCCTTATATCCTGATGTACATTACTCCATGGAGGAGTGGCTTAATGGTTTGTGTAGCGGGCTTTGATCCTGGTGACCTGGGTTTTATTCCTACTGCAGCTCCTTGTGACCTTGGGCAAGTCACTTAACCCTCCATTGCCTCAGCTACAAAAACATAGGTTGTGAACTCTCTAAGGACAGATAAAGTACCTGCATATAATGAGGGGCATTTTCGAATGTGGACGACCATCTCTAAGGGTGCCTGTCTGTAAGGATGGTTCCACGAAGGGGTCGGGAAACCTGTATTATCTAAACAAGATGGGTGTCCATCTTTCGTTTCGATAATACGGTCGGGGCAGCCCAAATCTCAACATTTAGGTCGACCTTAGAGATTGTCGACCTAATGTTGAGATCATCGATCTTAGAGATGGTTGTCCCCAGTTTTCGGCGATAATGGAAACCGAGGACACCCATCTCAGAAATGACCAAATCCAAGCCCTTTGGTCATAGGAGGAGCCAGCATTCGTAGTGCACTGGTCCCCCTGACATGCCAGGACACCAACCGGGTACCCAAGGGGGCACTGCAGTGGACTTCAGAAATTGCTCCCAGGTACATAGCTCCCTTGTGAGCTGAGCCCCCCAAACTCCCCCCCAAAACCCACTCCCCACAACTGTACACCACTACCATAGCCCTTAGGGATGAAGGGGGGCACCTACATGTGGGTACAGTGGGTTTTGGGGGGGGTTGGAGGGCTCACATTTACCACCACATATTTACCACCACAAGTGTAAGAGGTAGGGGGGATGGGCCTGGGTCTGCCTGTCTGAAGTGCAGTGCACCCACTAAAAACTGCTCCAGGGACCTGCATACTGCTGTGATGGAGCTGGGTATGACATTTGAGGCTGGCATAGAGGCTGGCAAAAAATGTTTTTTTCATAATTTTTGTTTTGGGTGGGAGAGGGTTGGTGACCACTGGGGGAGTAAGGTGAGGGCATCCCCAATTCCCTCTGGTGGTCATCTGGTCAGTTTGGGCACCTTTTCAAGGCTTGGTCGTGAAAAAGAGGGACCAAGTAAAGTTGACTAAATGCTCGTGAGGGACGCCCTTCTTTTTTCCATTATCGGCTGAGGACGCCCATCTGTTAACCACGCCCTCGTCCCGCCTTCGGTACACTGCCAACACGCCCCCGTGAACTTTGGTCATCCCCACGACGGAAAGCAGTGGAGGATGCCCAAAATTGGCTTTCGATTATGCCGAATTGGGCGACCCCGAGAGAAGGACGCCCATCTCCCGAGTGTCGGAAGATGGGCGTCCTTCCTTTTCAAAAATAAGCCTGAATGTGTACATGCTGCATATGTCTAGTAGCACTTTATAGTAACATAGTAAATGACAGCAGATAAAGATCTGAATGGTCCATCTAGTCTGCACAACAGTCACACTTATTGTCAATTCATGATTAAACCAACAATGAATGTGGTATTATATACTTTATCATGAGTCTTCCCTAGGCATTTCAGGGACATAGACCATAGAGGTCTGCCTGGCTCTATTCTTATGTTCCATCTACAGGAGTCGCCATCAAAGCTCACTCCAGTCTATCAAAGCTGTCTTGTCATTGCGGGACCCAGACTGTAAATGTCTGTCCAGCATGATCCTTGGTTCCAGCTACTGAAGTTGCTATTGAAGTCCTTTTCAGCCTATGCTAAACTGGATTGCCATATACAGACACAGACCTACAAAGTCTGCCTAGCACCGGCCTTAGTTCTTCACAGCCAGAGTAGCCGTCCAAGTGTCACTGACACATCCACCCCCTTCAGCCATGTAAGAGGGTTTTTTTTTAACATTTATTTTTGTTTTCTACCATCTATTTTCTAAATAGGGTTCTTCTGTGTTCATCCCACGCCTTTTTGAATTCTGTCACTGTTTTTGTCTCTACCACCTCCCTTGGAAGGGCTTTCCAGGCATCATCCACCCTCTCAGTGAAAAATAATTTCCTGACATTACTCCTAAGTCTACCACCTGCTACCTCAGCTCATGTCCTCTAATTTTACCATTTCCCCTTCTCTGGAAGAGATTTGTTTCTATATTAATACCTTTCAATTATTTAAATGTCTATCATATGTCCCCTGCCCCTTCTTTCCTCTAGGCTATACATATTCAAGTCTTCCGGTCTCTTCTCATATGTCTTATGGTGCAGGCCCCATATAATTTTTGTTGCCTTTCTCTGGACCGATTCTAGTCTTTTTATATCCTTAGCAAGATACGGGCTCCAAAACTGAACATAGTACTCTAGGTGGGGCCTCACTATCAACTTTTACAGGGGCATCAACACCTCCTTTCTTTTGGTTACTCCTCTCTCAATGCAACCTAGCATCGTTCTGGCTACGGCCACTGCTATATCACACTGTTTTTTCACTTTAAGTTCCTTGGACACCATCACCCCAAGATCCCTCTCCCTTTCTGTGCATATCAGCCTCTCACCTCCTAGGACATACAGCTCCCTTGGGTTTCTACTCCCCAAATGCATCACTTTACACTTTTTGCATTAAATTTTAATTACCAAAATGTTAGACCATTCTCTTAACTTTTCCAGATCCCGTTTCATGTTTTCCACTCCCTCCAGGGTGTCGACTCTGTTACAAATCTTGGTGTCATCCAAAAAAGGCAAACCTTATCTTTTAATCCTTTTGCAATGTCACTCACAAATATATTGAACAGAATTGGCCACAGCACCGATCCCTGAGGCACCCCGCTACTCACCTTTCCTTCCTCCAAGTGAATTCCACCCTCTGGCGTCTGTCTATCAACCAGTTTCTATTCCAGTTCACCACTTTGGGTCCTAACTTCAGCCTTTCAAGTTTATTTAAGAGCCTTCAAATGCTTTGCTGAAATTCAGGTAGATTAAATCTAGCACACGTCCTTGATCCAGTTCTCTGGTCGCCCAGTCAAAGAATTCAATCAAATTCATTTGGCACGATTTATATTTAGTAAAACCATGTTGCCTCGGATCTTGTAACTCATTGGATTCCAGGAAATTCACTATCCTTTCCTTCAGCAACGCTTCCATTACTTTTCCAATAACCATAGTGAGGCTTACCAGCCTGCAGTTTCCCACTTCTTCTCTGTCACCACTTTTGTGAAGAGGGATCACATCCGCTCTTCTCCAGTCCCCCGGAACCTCTCCCATCTCTGAGGATTTATTAAACAAATCTTTAAGAGGACCTGCCAGAATCTCTTTAAGCTCAATATCCTGGGATGGATCCTATCCAGTCCCATGGCTTTGTCCATCTTCAGTTTTTCAAGTTGTTCATAAATGCATTTTTCTGTGAACAGTGTGATATCCACTCCATTCTTATATGTACCTTTACCAGGCATTCGTGGTCCTTTTCCAGGATTTTCTTCCGTGATCAGCATTAAAATTTTCAAGCTGTGCAGAACTCTATATACATAGGAATTAATATCAAATATATGCAGTACAGCAGTCCCACAATGTATGGAACAACTTTTCTGAATATTAAAATAAATTGTGTACATTGAATGATGCTATTAAGTACTAAATTTACAGCAATTCAAAAAAAAATATTTCTTCATGCAATGCATAATTACACTCTGGAATTTGTTGCCAGAGAATATGGTAAAAGCAGTTAGCTTAGCCAGGTTTAAAAATGGTTTGAACAATTTTCTAAAAGTCCATAAGCCATTATTAAGATAGACTCAGGAAAATCTACTGCTTATTTATTTCTAGGATGAGCAGCATGAAATCTGTTTTACTTAGATCTGGATTGGCCACTGCTGAAAAAACAGGATATTGGGCTTCATGGATCTTTGATCTTTCTCAGTATGGCAATGCTTATGCTTATGTTTTTATGAACCCAATTTTCCCCACTGACATCTATTAAAATCTGGAGATGAATGCCTTTTTGCATCTAATAAGGAACCTCTATATCAATTCTGCACAATAAGAAGTACCTACCATGGGATATAAATGAACTTAGAACATTATTTTCAGTTATTTTAAAAGTCTCCTTTGCTTCATTTTGTTACTTTTCATATTGCTTGTCTATTTTTTATTGTAAAAAAAAATGCTGTTATAATATGTCTTCATTCTGTAAATAAAATGTAGGACCCTAAACTAAAATTCCATTAAAGCAAAATATCATAGAGTTTTCATATAACTAGACACTACTGTATAGGAAAAGTGAAACAGAGTATACCGGTCTTACATAATCTCTCTCTCTGTACTGTAGGACAGTACAGAACTTTTAACTTCTTTGCTACATGGTGGAGCTGATATTCAACAAGTTGGGTATGGAGCACTTACGGCCCTTCACATTGCTACTATGGCTGGTCACCATGAGGTAAGCATTTATATTTCTGTGAGTGTTACTATATTTAGGAAACTTGGCTGTGTAGGTCATCATAGGCTTCATTAGTCTTACAAAATCTATTCATGTTTTTGTCTGATTTTATAGTTTTACATTAAGAGAAAGTATGAGTGCTTAGAGGAAGGAGTTATCAAGCTGTGTTAGGGCTTTAAGTTGTGCTCCTTGTCAACCATTCCAGACCATTCCAGAAGCTAACGCTTGGGTTATGCATGCCTCCCAGCAGATGGAGACTAAAAACACCCTAAGCTTTGAGTAGTAAAACACTCCTGTGCAGTTGCCAGGCAGCCAGTATGGTACTCAGTCTCCAGCAGATAATGGACATACAGCCTGTGCAGTCTGTATCTGGTAGGCCACACAGGAGGACAGTATTTTTGAGTTGTTGTAGGGCAGCCTTGTGGGTATGTTAATTACCAATAAAAAAAAAGACCTATGTACAGGCTGTTCTCTTGGCCTAATACTGCTAGCTCAGGTGTTGGTCCACGGGGGTCACAGGTACCACAGGGGTGTTACACCTGGGCAGCAAGGTCCCTCCCCTTCTTCCAGTCTCCCTTGTTGGGAGGACCACTGTGCCTCAGCTGTCATGTGTACCACAGGAGCCTTGAGTGCCATTTTATTTCAGCTAGCAGCTGGAGGTGAGAGTGTGCCGGTATTGTCCCAGGAGATGTCTTCTTTGTCACCCAGTCTGGTTTTGGCAGGATCTTCTGCCATTACAGATGTGGCCCAGGGTAAAGTGCTGTTTGCTTCTTTGGACATCTTGCATTTTTTTTAGGGGTGTCAAGCTTCTCAGATCTCCTCAGCACTCACTGGTGCCTCAGTGGGATTTGAACCTGATCCTATTGGTGTTGGTGTCATTGTCCTTTGAACAGTTGAGTTGTGTGCTGAAGGACCTTACCTTTAAGATGGTCTTCCTTATTGCTATTTCTTCAGCTAGGAGACTGTCAGAGCTTCAGATGTTATCATGCAGAGCTCCCTTCTTATTGATCTCTGCAGATAAGATAGTCTATTCCTTTTATGTGAGCTATCCTATTTCCCTCTCAGTTCTTGGAGATTCTGATGAAGACTGGGCGCAGTGACAGTTGGCATACCTAGATGATTGGCGGACTTTGTTATGTTATTTGCAGAAGATGGAGTTCTGTCAGATCGTGTGATTGTCCTGTTTTGGGGGCCACGACAAGGGAACTGCGACATCCAAAACAATCATAGCAAGGTGGTTAAAGGATACTATCACCTCAGCCTACATTCTCAAGGGGCGGCCAGTGCCTTCAAAGCTGAAAGCATATTTCATCAGAGAGGTGCAGCTTTGTGGGCAGAGAGCAGTTTGATTCAATCTCAGGATATCCGTAAAGTGGCGCGTTGGTCTTTGTTGCATACCTTCAAAAGTCATTATTAGTTGGATGTGCAAGCACGGCAAGACAGAGTCTTTGGTGTGGGAGTGTTGACTTTCAGGCTCTTACATGTGCGCACTACCTGTGTGCTAAAATACATATATATTTTTTAGCTCTAAGGCAGAGAGTGGCAGTGATCTGCGCTAACCATTTAGAGCAGCTACATGGATGAGAGCTAACCAATTAGCATGCGGTTAGCATGTGAGCCCTTACTGCCTATATAATGGATAGCGGTAGGGGCTCATGTGCTAATGGCCACGTGCTAATGGGAAAATTAGCAACGGCATTAATGGGGAAAATAGAAAAATTGGTTCGTTTACCCTGGCAGTAAATTGGCCTTAGCACATGGAAATGAGTGTTAGGCACGCCCAAGTCCCACCTTCGCTATGCCTCTGACACGCCCCCTTGAACTTTGGCCGTCCTTGCGATGGAGTGCAGTTGACATCCTAAATCGGGTTTCGATTATACCGATTTGGATGCCCCTGGGAGAAGGACGTCCATCTTCCGATTTATGTCGAAAGATGGACATCCTTCTCTTTCGAAAATGAGCCTGATAGTCTCAACAGCTGATGAAAAGACCACAATCAAAGTACCTCTAGCAGGGGAGTTCCAGGATAGTCTAGTCTAGACAGAAGAATTCAAACTTTCTGGATATATATTAGAGGAAACCTGCTGCTTAGACTCTCACAACTTTTCTTTCGAAAGTGAAATATAATAAACAGATTGCATAGACCTCAGAGCTATTTTCAAAATATCTGACATGTAGGTATTAAACATTATTTTACAGGATATACAAAAGCCGTTCTTGGGAAATTTATAACCCTCATATTCTTACTTCTTAAAATGTTATTCACCATTTCCAATTTTCCATGATGACTTTAATTGTTCTTCATCAAAACTGTTTTATTATGCTCCAGGAAGACATTTTCTGTAGTATGGCAGTGAACTGATCATTGTGATACTTGGAGGGGCATAAACGAACGGGGCCGGCCATCTATATGGGCGGCCATCTCTAAGGCCGGCCCCGTAAAGCGGCATACCCGACTGTATTATCGAAACAAGATGGCCGGCCATCTTTTGTTTCGATAATACGGTCGGGGCCGGCCGAATCTCAACATTTGGGCCGGCCTTAGAGATCGCCGCCATTGGTTTCCGCCGATAATGGAAACTAATGGCGGCCATCTCAAACCCGGCCAAATCCAAGGCATTTGGCCGTGGGAGGAGCCAGCATTTATAGTGCAGTGGTCTCCCTCACATGCTGGGACACCAACCGGGCACCCTAGGAGGACTGCAGTGGACTTCACAAATTGCTCCCAGGTGCATATACTTCTTTTTGAGTCGAAGTCTCAGCATTCAGATATTTCTCTTTTTAATCCTTTCCTATCACTTATAGAGTTCCTCTGGTTCCTTCTTTAACCCTTTCCTATCACTAATGGAGTTCCTTTAGTTCTTTCTCACTGCTTTAAATGTACTGCTAACATGTAGTGACTGTAAATTGCTCAGAAGGTTCTTGATGGGTGGTATATTAAATAATAAACTTGTTAACTTGGAAATACAGCTTTATAAAGACTATCAATCAACAACCATAAAGCCTCCAAAGTTATAATTTCTGGATTCTCAAAAGATACCATTGCCAGACCTGTAGATACAGTCTCAGATTTACTCACATCCAAAGCAGGGGCAACTCCGCTCATAGACAAACAACCATTCTATAATGGCTTAGGCCTAAGTGCTGTTATGGCATTGACGCTAAGTGCACTTCATTGAGGTGCTGTTATAGAATTGCCCCCTGGAGTACAAACACTCATTTATACTTTGGAGCAGGTGCTAATTTGTACAAGGGCATTTATGCTCTATGAGCAGTCATTGTATGAGCCTATTTTGTAAAGGCATATAGGCATTCTGTTGCCTCTATGAAACAGGTGCCTCTTTGGACTTTTCATTTGGGCACCCTTTTATAAAATTAGTCACTCAGAGCTTCCTGTCCACTTAAATCACCTATGGTCACCTAACCCACGATATTTAGTGGCACTAAACCGGGCAGTGCCACTGAATTTCAGCTCTGACTTGCCACAGAAAAAGTGGACAGGTCAGGGGTGGTACAGGGGGTGGCATTGGGGACGAGCCAGGGGTTATGCGGGTGCCGGAAATATACAGTGCCAGGACCTGCATAGCTAAACAGGTGAATTTAGGACAGCTCAAAAGCTGTCCTAAATTCACTACTTAGCTTGCAGACCCCGGCCTCCTGTGAAAAATTCCTGGATATGTTGCCGCCCCCCCCCCCCCCCCTCCATCTGTCAAGACACCAGAAGTGGGTTTTGAAGAGGCCAAAAGCCCTGTCTTTTATTTCCATGGTTTGACAGTGGATCCTGTTATACTGTTCCTTGATCTCTATCTCGGGTACCACTATTGGGATCATGATCCATCTCCTTTGTGGGTAACCCTATTACCTGTGCAGGAAAGAAAACAAAAGAAGACAGTCATGCATTGAGAGACAGGCTGGGGGCTGTGATGAGCAGAAACTGCACTAATGCATCAGGAAATGTTAAATGGAATGCCATGGAAGTATATCAAAAGAAATAAAATCCTTTCAAACATCTCCCATACTTTGCCTTGCATGAGCAGCACTGCAAATTAAGGAGGACCATTCCTCTTCCAACCAGCAAATTTCTGCATTCTAGAACTATGAAGCATCATTCTCTACTAGTTTAGCGAGCACTACCCTACATAGTACAATAGAGAGATCAACAGAGAACACAACATAGAATTCAAAAGCAAAGTTGGTGAATTGTGCATCTCTTAGGTGGAGAGAGTAAATTATTCTCCCCACATACCAAATCTGAGCAAGACAACACTACAGTGGAAGAGTGGTAGGAAGGAAAAAGAATACATGCTGGCTGCACATGGCCCTGGATAGAAAGAGGCCCACCATTAGCTTATACACTAGGGCTAAACATCGTGGTAGTAATAATACAAAGCCTTCAAGAGAAGATAACATTCTTAGGGTCCTGCACGCTGTAGGCGCGCTAGCAGTTTTAAGCGCTGAAAATTAGTACGCTTTAACGCTAGAGACACACATATATTCCTATGGGGGTGTTTGTAGCATTAGCGCATACTAATTTTTAGCATGTGAAAAAAACGCTAGCACACCTTAGTAAACAGGTTCATTAGGGCCTCCTTTACAAAAGCCGTGCTACCAATTCTCAGTGTGACAAATGAAAGGAAGTCCATTCAATTCCTATGGGCTTCCTCTCATAGTACCATAGTAAATGATGGCAAATAAAGACCTGTATGGTCCATCCAGTCTGCCCAATAAGACAAACTCATTTTACATGGTATGTGATACTTTATATGTATACCCAAGTTTGATTTGTCCTTGCCTTTCTCAGGGCACAGACCGTAGAAGTCTGCTGCCCAGTACTGTTCTTGTACTAAGTTCTGAAGCTAACGTCGAAGCCCCTTAAAATTTACATTCCAGTCCATCCCTATCTACTCTCATTAGCCTTGCAGGAATCGCTAGCATGGCTTTGTAAAAGAAGCCCTTAGAAAAACATCAAGGCAGACGAACCTCAAAATCCGATGTGGAGACAAACGAAGCTGATCAATCAATAGTACAAATAGGGTTAAAACCCAAAAGAACGCCCGACACAGGCAATACCGAAGTGTTTGGCTACCCGCAGTCACTTTCTGGAAAGTGATTCTACTGTTAACAAAGCATCTGTTTTGGGTTTTTTACATGGTATGGTGCCATAGTCCTTTGGCCATTAATTACATATGGTGGTAACTAGGCTATTTTATTGATGAAGATAATATTTTAGCCCCTGACACAGCCCCTTTGGGCGAAAGATGGCCCATGTCAGGTGTTCTTTTGGGGTTTAACCCTATAATAAAGTTTGATTTGCACTATTGACTGATCTGCTATGTTTGTCTCCACAAAGAAGCCATTAGTGCAGTAATAGGACATGATGGACTTGTTCATGGATTCAGAGCAGCAGGTGATAACCACACACATTGATGAGGAATTTCAGAGGACTAAAATCAGTTATATGGCTCCTAAAGATGAAAAGAAGATAATGTACTGTTACTATTTTGCCATAAACCCTGTATTGGAATATTAACAGAGCTCTCTACAAAAAAAAAAGCAGAAAGAACAAAAATATTGAAGGAAAAGCTGAAAATGCAGCCAGAGATAAAGAAAAAGCAACAGAAAAATTCAGAACTAGTCCCTATCAAGCTGGGTGCCACAGACCTGATTAAAAACAGTTTCCAAGTGCACCTTGATACGTTTCCTATACATATTATATACCCTGTGCATTCCAGAATGAAGCTCTTTTTGGCACAATGCAAATACTGAGGCGAGCATTAGCAATA
Organism: Microcaecilia unicolor; assembly: GCF_901765095.1. Classification (NCBI taxonomy): domain Eukaryota; kingdom Metazoa; phylum Chordata; class Amphibia; order Gymnophiona; family Siphonopidae; genus Microcaecilia; species Microcaecilia unicolor. Next base: position 50,403,555 of record NC_044036.1, read on the forward strand.
AATTTGAGAGGCTGAGGTTATGCTCCACATACCCTGGCATAGGAATGAGGTTCATTACTGTTATGGCAGAAGCAAAACTATCTCATTTGTAGACATTGGCCCTTGGAGAGAAAACACAATGGGCACAGGGAACAACATAGCTCTCTACATTCACACCTGAATTCTGAAAAATGAATTATGATTACAGTAAGTACTTTAGTATGAACTACATTCATGAATTTAATTGCATTACACTTACACTTAAGGCTTCCCTGTTAATAACCAGGCATCATAAAAACAAGGAGTATGTGTTATTACATTATATGGATAGAATGTTTGCACTTTATGCCCAGCCAATCATTATGAGCCTCTCATTGTTGTCTAATGAAGGAGAATGCTTTATAGAATTTTAAGTAGTCTTTGCAGACCCAGGACTGTAGGGACATCTGGAAACACAATCTTCTCATACAGTAAATCAATTTAGCAAGTACAAATCACGTACACCGACTAATTAAAAACAATGCAACATAGCTTTCCTTGTTTGAACCAGGTTTTTTTTTTCTTTTCTTTCTTTCTTTTTTTTAAACTTTTGCCAAGCACAACAAGTTTTAAATATGCCAGAATCTCATGCCCACCCACGGGAGGTCAAAAGAGCTCTGTTACTGGTATCTTGGTTAGAACCACATATCATCCACTTCATGTTTGGCTGTCTATATGGTTGACATGGTGGAGACTTTGACAACTAGCATTTAAGCATGGGTGACTGGGCCCTGCACAGAGTGACAGGTTCAGCTCTGGCCACCTGGTTGGGTAGATTGAATGGACCATGAAGTTCTTTATCTGCAGTCATTTACTGTAATACTGTGTTAAATCATCCAAAAAGAAGAGTACATTTATGCATCTTTGAACACTCTAGATGTGAATTAATGATGCGTATATATTTGGGGTAGTGGATATTTGTAATTATTACTTTTATATCTCATTTTTAGCTTCATGGTTCTGCTTTCCGGTATTCTGAGATATAACCCCAGGAATATGTCTAGTCTTATCCCTTACTGCCTACTGTATTTTGATGGATAAGTATTTGATTTTAATCTAGGTTCCTTTCGTTGTTTTCTTTAATTTTGTTTGTAGTTGTCTTCATTTTATTTTATTTTATGTACTGTAACCTACATAGATTTGTTCGCATACACGGTGAGGGGCATTTTCGACATGACGTCTAAACCTGACTTGGGACGTTTTGCTGAAAATGCCCAAAAATCAAGTGTTGAACATGGCCATTTCTGAACCTGAAAAACCTCTTTTTGTGTTGAAAATTGCCATTTCCAAGACATTTTCTAGACGTTTTGTGCTTAGTGCATTTATCTTTTTTTGGATCATTTTCAGAAAAAAAAATGTCCAAGTGAAAAATGCACAAAATCAAGCCATTGGGATGTAGGAGGAACCAGCATTCTTAGTAGACTGGCCACACAGACATTCCCGCAGAGCAGTGGGTCACCCTAGGAGGCACTGCAGTGGACTTCACATAAAAGGTCCTAGATACACATCTCACCCTTGCTCCCTTATATTGTAATGTGAGTCCTCCAAACCCCACCAAAAACTTACTACACCCAATTATACACCACTACAATAACCCTTATGGCTTCAGGTGTCACCTATATGTGGATACAGTAGGTTTCTGGTGGGTTTTGAGGGGCTGATGCTTTCCACCACAAGTGTACCAACCAGTTTGAGTAGATTATGGGCCTGGGTCCTCTTCTCCATAGTGCAGTACACCAACCACTAGGCTATTTCATGGACCTACTTGCTGATCCAATAAGACTTGCCATAATATCTGAAGCTGACATAGAGGCTGATATATACTGTTTCTTTCACATCTTTGGGGGTGGGAAGGGTCAGTGACCACTGGGGAAGTAAGGGGGCCATTCCTTTATTCCTTCAGTGGTCATCTGGTCATTTAGGGCACTTTGTTTTATAGCTTTGTCATTATTAAAACAGGTCTAGATCTAAACATCCAACTTTTAGCTCTGGACATTTTTGTTTTGTTCCATTATAGCAAAAAAAAAAAAAAAACGTCCAAGTGTTAGGAATGCCCAAATCCCACCCTTAACACACCCCTGACATGCCCCACTTGTGATTTAGATGCACTGCAGGAGAACAAAATGGAAAAATGTCTAAAAAAAATGGGTTTCAAAAATAGTGATTTGGACGATTTTGCAAGAAAAACGTCCATCTGCCAGTTTATGCCACTTTTTGGATGTTTTTCTCTTTCAAAAATGAGTCGTCGTCCCCCCCCCCCCCCCCCCCCCCAGTATTCAAAGATATTAAACTGGGTTAAATGCCACATACCCTATTATCCGCCGATATTCAGAGGGTCATGGCTGGCCATGTTCTGCTGAATATTGCCAGTTACTGGCTAGCAGATAGCTGGTTATATCGAGCAATATAATCAGCTATCCGTCAATTTTTGATGCATCGCCACGTAACTTTAGTGGCCATAGTTGGCTGCGTGCAATGCAGTCCTATCTTTGGCTGGTTTGACTTTGTCTGGCCAGCGCTGAATATCAGCATAGCTGGCCAAAGTAAAGCCAGTCAAAAGTAAACTGGATATTCAATGCTGGTCTCTGGAAATGGCCCGACATTGAATGTCTATTTTTAGTGCCTACCGCAGGAGTTAGCCCAGCTAACTCCTGTGATCTGAATATCGGCTTCCCAGTGCCTCAAATGTGAAAAGTGAAAATTTTGTAGACTGCCATCTCCAATGGATCGCTTACAACTAGCAACAATATAAAGCAATCATACAAATATTAAACAGCAGTGCATATAAAATAACATGTTGATATTCAGCAGCGGCAGTCAGCTTATTTTTTTTCTAAATGTGGCATAAAAAATAACATCTAGAAAAGATTCTTGGGCAGATCTCCAAGTTAACCATAACATCTATTCCGTTAATCTTTCAAGAAATCACCCTCCCCTCACCTATCCACACCCACCCTGTTAGAATATCAATGATATGCTTTGATGTCCCCATGCATACTTCCTACCCACCCCCATCCTCCCACCCTGTCAGACTGTCATAGTAATGCTTGAATGTTATCACTTATATACACTGTCAGCTAGCACATTTGCTTATTTCCGATCTGACGAAGAAGGGCAACCTTCGAAAGCTAATCAAGAAATGTATTAAGTTATGTCCAATAAAAAAGGTATCATCTTATTTTCTTTTCCATGTTTTATTTTGTTTGATTTCTATTGATAACCTTAAGAGTGGACTAACATGGCTACCACACTCCTCTACTTAAGAAGTTCACTGTAACCCTGACATCACAATGCCTTGAATACTAACATATGCAGCTTAAACTGGCATTGAAAACAGGAGAATGCAGCTAAATTGTTATTTCATTTTCTTATTTCTTTCCTGTGCCTTTTTTCCTTTTATTCCTTTTTTTTTTTTTTTGTTTCATGTCATTTCCATATTTTGACTCACACTAAAATATCTCATCCCCAGATCCAACATTTCTCCCTTCCTTCCTTCCTTCCATCCCTCTCCTCTTCCCTAAGGTCCATTATCTCTTTCTTTTCTGGAGTCCATCATCTCTCTTTCTTCCCTCCTTCATTGTCTAGCACCTCTCCCCCCCCCCCCCCCTTCCCTCCCCTCCACCCACATGAGCAGCAATACAAACTTGGTGGTGAGCAGCATCAAGTTTTTCTCATGGCTGCTGGAGCTCACCCATAGCTTCGACCAGTGGCCCCTCCAGTTCTGCTCACTGGTCTGCCGCTCACTCCCCTCCCCCTACCCAGGGTTCAGCATCTGCCCCCCCCCCCCCTCAACCCCTTCTCCCTGCCGGTCTATCTTAAGGGTGGTCTTCTGTTGGGCCACGGAAGTGGCAGTGTTGCACATACGCTGCCTTTGGCCTGCTCCAAAACTTCCCTCTGGCCTGTCCCGCCTCCTCTGACATCACTTTCTCCTTCTGCATGGGTGAGTCAAGTCAGAGGAAAAGCTTTGGAGCAGGCCACAGGCAGGATATATGCAATGCTGTGCTGTTAGGGACCAACAGAAGACCAACTTTAAGGTAGACCTGTGCGAGGGTAGGGAGATATTGAATTGTGATTGAGGGGGAGGGGGGGAAGATGTTAGGTCATGCTGAGGACAGGGGTTGGGAGTGAAAGCAGAAGAGACGATAGGAGACAGGAGATGCTGAAACATGATTAATTTTTAAAATTGTAATTAATAATGCATTAATTGCAGTTAACAACAATTAACATGCAGCCCTAGTATTTACCTGTGTATGCAATACACACAGATAAATGCCATTATTTAAACATGGATATGTTTCTAAACTAATGGCCATAGACACCTATATATCTTTATAAAATACCACATAACTTGGGTTATTCTATCAATTATACATTTAAGTCCTGCCAGTTCTCTATGTGTATGCCCAACTACAAATTACATGCTATCATCAGTAATTTGTTTCCTATCAACACACACATACATTACACTCCTCACAAGAACATCGTCTTGAGCATCCCTCCCCAGCTTTGGCTCATTTGGAGGTTACTAGCTGTAGGGCCTTTTTCTTTTTGGCATCCTGGCTGTGGAACCAGTTGCCTAGGAACCTTTGTGCTGAGGGCTCAATGGTTTGATTTAAAGCACTTCTGAAGGCTTATTACTTTACAATGGCATTTGGATAACTGGTCTTGGGGTGGAGCTGGTCAGTGATATGAACTTGCATGCTGTGTGTTTGTTTTGTTTTTCTAAATTCTTTTTCTTCTTTTCTTTGGAATGCATGGATCTCTGTCCTATATCATTTGTAGTTCTTTTCTTTTCCTGCAGTTTGAATATTATTGTAATGTGCCCTGGCTTGCATGGCATTGAAGGGCAATATATTAACTAAAGCTAGCCTAACCTAACCATATGTGCATAGTCACAGAATAGCATTTAACTGGATTATGAACACATGCCAGTGCTCTGTCATTTACATGCATAATTAGTGCATAAATGTTGACTCCCACTTTTTAGAATTTGGTGAGCAGCTAGCGCCCATCACCCCAAAATCCAGAGAGCCAGAGGAGAGAAATTCTCAAACAGACTCCTATGATGTCATCAGATACATTCCTCATCCCCTGTCCTCTTGAGAACAGAGATCCAATCACAGTGGAGGAGGAGGAGGACAGACATTAGTTCCCATGGAGACATATAAATTTGCCAGAGACAACTGAAAGGGAAGGTTATTTCCACCAGGGCAAGCACAGACCCAGTTGTTAGTTTTTTAGTGTATAAAATGCCATGGGGTGGAGGACAGTACATGAGTGCTTTCTTGTTTTAACTATCCTGAGAGAAGGAACTGTTGAAGACTGGGCTGCCTAAAACTGTATTTGAGATAAGGCCAGCCAGACTTTAAGCTCTAGATAAATGATTAATTAAAGAACTGCATAAGGATGTGACTGAACTTTAAAGATCTGTGTCCCAGAAGGAAATTTGGGCATTTCTTACCCTGCAAGTTTCCATTAAGGGGCTTGAGTAATTCAATTTCCTATCAAGGAACAGAGAGACAGAATTATGAGAGCTGTTAGAACATTGATTGCCAAAGCCTGAGGTGTCTAGTAGAACTAATTTGCATATGTGCTTATCTATTCCAATCTGACTTGTTTCTGTTCCTATTTATGAGGGAAAAGAAGCTCTGGAAATTATTAAGAACCGAGAAATATCCTAGAATCATCTCAGCAGTTACTTTCCTATTCTACAGTTGATTGTTTAGAATTGATATGAATTTTACTCTGAGTACTGAAGGGAGTGAAATTAGACTTCTGTAGCTGTGGCACCTGTGCTTGTGGATTTTTCTGTCTTCATGGGAGTTCAGTCCTTAAACTTTCTACCCTGCTGTGCCTGTGGCTGATACGCTTGGCATAGTGGGGGATGCCTAGTCTATGGCTATTTTTAAGCACCTATTTTAATTATGTAAAAAGAAATAAGCACCTACTTATATTAATTAAATGTTACTGTAAGTGGTAGAACTGTGCCCTGGAGCAGGTATAAATGTCTGTACCTATAATTTTTAAGTACATGAGTAGACTAGTGTATGTGTGCTCTATCCATACGCCAGTCAAACTTTGCCCAGTACAAGATGCCATTTGCACTTGTATGTGGCCACATAACACAAGAAGATGAGTTTATAAAATTATCAGTCAAAAAGTTCCTTTTATGCAAAATAATTCACTTATCTCACTTCTTCTGCGGTACTGCCAAAATGCAGCAGCCTTACATCTGTCACACTTTTCCTACAGCATCTAAATCACTGTTATCTTGACAAGGATTTAATAGATCGTCATTCAAATCACCCAATGAAAAGTGAGACGTGATCAGCATGGATCATTAACAACTTCCCTTTTTTTTTTATAAGGAAATATTGAAACAAAATTTCAAACATTTAATCTGTGTGGAGCTATTGTGTTTAAATGAAAAATATATCTTTGCTCCAGTCTTTATAGGACTAAATCATGACCCCCCCTCCCCCCACCCACAGACTTTCATATACTTAATAGAGCTAAACCATGATCAAACCCTCGTGGAATTTCACAAACTTGAACTATTATATAACATTGGAACTCATAGAAAGCATACTTCATCTTGATAGAATGACAGACCAATGGAGTTTCTACTTTGCTTAAGTCAGTATTTATTTATTTATTTATTTATTTAGATTTTGCTTACACCTTTTTCAGTAGTAGCTCAAGGTGAGTTACATTCAGGTACCCTGGATATTTCTCTGTCCCAGGAGGGCTCACAATCTAAGTTTGTACCTGAGGCAATGGAGGATTAAGTTGAGGCAATGGAGGATTAAGGCCCTCATGATCAAAAGCAAACTCCAGCGCTAGAGGCTGTTAACACCATACTAGCGCCAGAGTTTGCAGCCGACCCATGATCAGAGCCCTCGAGCGCCTGAAACAGCGCACTCGAGGGCTCTTAGCGCAAGTAGCATGCAAATGTATGCTAAACAGGGCTTGTAGCGCAATTAGCATGCAAATGCATGCTAATCAGTGCTTAACGCATTCATCCCCAATGATCAGCGGCCAGCGCGCCAAAGATTGGGTCGCTGGCCGCGGCAAAATCAACGCCAGCTCTGAGCTGGCGTTAGACTTTTGGGATCATTGGGGAGGAATGGTGAGCCCTGTCCGTCCAGCATGCAGTTGCATGCTGGCAGGCGCCCCTTCCCCCCCAAGGCAAACGCGAACGGGGGGGACGACGTTCCCCCCCCCCATGTTCACGGAGGGCTGGAGATCCGGAGGAACCCCCTACCTTTTGTTGGAGGGACGCAGCCTGCCTGCCTCCCTCCTCTTCCAGTCAGTCGATGCCCAATATGGCGGTGCCCAGCCCCGCCCACTGCATCCTTACATTCCCTTACATGGTCTGTAGCCCCTGCAATGGGCGGGGCTGGGTGCCGCCATTTTGGGTTCGACTGACTGGAAGAGGAGGGAGGCAGGCAGGCTGCGTCCCTCCTCCAACAAAAGGTAGGGGGGCCGGGAGGGGGGTGTCACCACACCACACCACGGACCACCAGGGAATCTAAGGACAACGCTGGGGGGGAGGAGATGGGGTGGGCTGGAGGTCCACCGGACCTCCAGCCCCCCCCCCCCCCCCCATCGCTGGGGGGGGGGGGGGGAGATGGTTTGCGTGGCGGTGGCGGCCTCGTTGTTCGGCATGCTGTTTGACAGGTTTGGGCGTTTGACAGCCCAGACCTGTCAAACAAGTGCGGGAGGATTGGCACAATTATCCCGCACTTTAAACATGATAATCAAAGATAATAGCGCTGCTTAGATTTGCATGCATTATCTTTGATCATCGATGCAGAAAAGCCCTGCGCTGTCCCGGCGCTATTTTTAGGGTGCTGTTTGGAACAGCGCAGGGCTTTTGATCATGAGGGCCTAAGTGACTTGCCCAAGATCACAAGGAGGAGTAGCAGTGGGATTTGAACCAGCCACCTCTGGATTGCACGACCAGTGCTCTAACCACTAGGCCACTCGACAACTGTTCACATTCTGGGAGCTGGGAGGGAGAGAAGGTCAGAAAGGGGGGGAGGTTGTTGATGTTCCAGGGGAGTGGGAGAAAGCGATAGAGGGAGGATTGGAAGCAGGTTGTTGATTTTCTGGGGGTGGGAAAGAGGATCAGAAAGGGAGAGGGGATTGGAACAATTCAGGCCGATACCTAGAAATTATGCGACTGCCAGGCAATATTCAGTGCCGGTGCTCGCATATCTAAGTGGATATAGGACTGCTTTTTGCCAGTTATTGTAATTCATATCCACTTTCTCTTCCCCATCACCTACCTGTTAAATAATCACAACAGTTTTACATATGTATGCACCAAAACCTAGAACTCTCTACCAAAAGACTTAAAAGGAATGAACAATTACCTAACATTCTGAAAACAATTGAAAGCTCATCTCTTCAGGAAGTTCCTTCCCAATGAAATTACATAGCCAAGGAGATCCCGGCCACCACACCACATCACACAATCACAGACATAATTGGAACCAGGCTTGCAATGACCCTCACTACTTGATACTTGTCGACCTAAGCTAATTGTAAGCCACATTGAACTTACCACTAGGCTGGAAAATGGGGGGTACAAATGCAGAAAATAAATAAATAACATGAATAGTTTGACCGATATTCAAAGCGAGTTAACCAGCCAGGAACTGTTGCTGAACGGTTAACTTGTTTATATGTGGCTATCTGCTCATTTTCAGCAGCACTTAGTGGCACAGAAAACAACAGGCACTGCTAGTGGTGTCTAAAAATCAGGAACCTCTTTGGCCACCAGCATAAGGGGGGGGCCTGGGCATTTGAGGCCCCCACCCCCATAGCTACGCCACTGGTGTTGACATTTGCAGCTACTCTGAGGCAGGTCTAGTTTATAGTTTTTTTGCATCTATACCGCCTTTACTAACTGGCAGGGCAAATCAATTTACAATTTAGGTGAGACTTCCTTTTTACCAGCTGCAGTAAAAGAGGGCATCGGCGTGCATGTAAAACACGTACCGACGCCAGCACCAGCCCCCTTTTCCCACAGCTTGGTAAAAGGGGCTCATAAATTTTACTGTTTTACAATCTCCACGCATACTTACGTATATACTCACACACTGATCAGTAAAGTACACAGCTTATGTCAAAACATGAGTTTTGTACTGATCAGTATTTTGAAAAAGGTCATTTACACTTGTGTGTGTGGCTACATCCAGGTAAAAATGAGTAAAGTACTACTAAAGTGAGTGTGTACTTTACCACTTAAAGTACACACCTTCTTATAAAATTAACCTCGTGGACCATAATTCTATAAACTTATTTAAGTGTCTACAATGCACCTACTTGGAGCCTATCCTTTAAAGAAAAGCAAGCACCTTCTTTTCTTCACAGTATGTCAGCGTAACATGCTAAGAGCACCGGTTAAATCGCTTTGAAATCAACCCCTTCGATTACTGCATTATTGTCCTTTCTGCTGTCCTTTAATCCAAGCAACACATCAGCATCTTGTAGGCCAGACTACCTGCTCTTCATGAGTTTTTACTACAAGTTATAAATTGTCTTTTATATGAGAAATTGTAGAAGAATTAGAGTTCTATATTTCGATAATGGTTGACAGCTAAAGGCCAGGTTTAAAACTAGTTTCCTTATTCAGTCAAGAAGAGTTTTGATACTAGCAAAGCAAGGTAAGGTTTTGTTTTTACCACCTAGATGCTTTCTAAAATCCTTATTTTAGGTGCAGTGCTATTTATTTTAATATGGCTTATTTCCACGTACTGCTTCTAATATAATGTTTTTGTTCCTAGGCAGTTGACATTCTGTTGCAGCATGGAGCCTATGTAAATATTCAAGATGCAGTGTTTTTCACACCTTTACATATTGCATCATACCACGGTCATGAACAGGTAAACCGTGAAGTTAATGTTAATTAGTGCAAATACTTCTCAAAGAGTGCACATTATATACGAAGAGCATACAGTATTATAGTATACACTCTTTTGAAACAATGGAAGTTTTTACAGAAGAGTGAACACATTTTTATATCACTCCCATAACAAAAAAAATTAAACAAACAAACCAGGAATGTGTCTCAGTTCCCCACTTAATGATATAGAGCATTCTTTGTTTAAAAACATGCCTAAAGCTCCGTTTGGCTTTACCAGCTGCTTTGTGTTCCCATCCAGTAATTTTAGCTACATACTGGGTATTACGGATGTTGGATCAAAGGTCAGACGTCCTTTGGAGGAAATCAAGGACAATGCCTCTTTGGTGTAGTACTGGATTTTGTATCCAATGGAAAAGTTTAAGTTGAACCTGGCAACGCAGAGACATTTAGATCTTAGACTGTATATTGAAAGGTGATTACGTAATATTTTCCCCTATCTTCAGGCTAAATTTATCTTCAAAATGCTATTCCTAATGGTTACAATCAGGGCTTTTTTTGAGGGGGTACTGAGTACTGGCAGCTTTTCCATTGCCTGCTAAAATTGACCCATGAACCTCTAGTTTTAATGAAAGAGCTCAGGCTCTACACACCAATTCTGCCGTCAGAGATTCTGTGACTGGTTGCAGGGGGCCTGGCTATTGTCGGGTGGGTCCCTCATTGATCTCTCCACCCTTGAAGGGTGGCCTAGCATTTGAGTACCAGCACCTTTTTTGCTAGAAAAAATGCACTGGTTACAATTATTAAATTGTATATGGAGTGCCAACATATTAATCCTAACTTTGGAAGGTGTACCAGGAATTATGTCCATTTGTAGGAAAGTTTTGGTATCCTCTATGGTTGCTTCTAATTTTTATACAATGCTTTGTACGGCAGCTACCAAACCCTGTATTCGCACTGAAAATGTTTGGAAAAAGGATTGTGATGGTGTGCTTGATACTACTACTTGGGATTGGATCTGGAAAAGTTCAATTCAGTCCTTATTATGTATCTTCTGTTCTTAACACAGACATCTTTCTTTATTCTGCATAGAGCAGTTTGGACGACCTATAAAGTTGCCAAGTTGTCAGGCCAAACTAATGCTCAATATTGGTTTTGTCAACATGAGATAGGAATATTCTTTCATATGTTATGTTACTGTTCTCTGCTTTGAGGATATTGGCAGAGAATATAGGGGAAGCGTAGTGCTATTTTTCAGCTTACTGAACCAATACATTTTAATTTGGAAATCCTCTGGCTTGTCACAGAGTATTGCCAAACTTTATTGAAGACTTTTTGATTCATTAATCGCCTTGGCTCTTCAAGTTATTTTACTCAATTGAAAAGACATTTTGGCTATTGATTATATTATATGATGGAATATGGTTTGTCATACTGCTAAATGTAAAGCTGTAGCTGCTGATTGTCTCAATCACATTCAGTGCTATCACAAGATGTGGGAACACTTAAATGTTATTTTTAAATTGCCTTCACCTCACTTGTAATGTTCATTCGCAATTTCTGTGCACATTTTACTTGCTATGTTATGGGTTATTTATTATTGTTGCGTGCATTTCTAATAAAATGTGGAACTAAAATCAAACAAATAAAACAAAAATTCTCTTAGACAACATAGAAAACAAGAAACAAAATGAAATATTTTGGGCTACTTACCCCTAGTGGCTACCTCTTCTCCAGAATTGCCTCAGATGGAAAAGGGAATTCCCAGCTTGGCAAACCTACTAGATATGATGCCTAAACTGTGCTTCTTTTTATGGGCTAGTAGAGATTATGGATTGATGATTCATGCAATTCAAACAGCCTAATTTACAAAAGCTTTTTTTTTTTTTTTTCAAATGTTGTGACTATGGGGAAACAAAAAAGTTTAGTAAAGCAAAAACACTGGAACCTTGTTTTTAAGAAAATAAAAAGCAAAAGGAACAAAAGGAAACCAGTATTGCTACAAACACTGGTGAAGCCAGATCTCCAATTTCATGTGGACCTGCCACCAAAATATCCTCTTAGCAGCCTTTCCCCACCCCTGCCCCCCTCCCTTCACCAGTGAACTCCCCGACCCTAGCTCAACTGAAAATATTGAGGGGCCCTATTACAAAGTGGCGGTAAGCTCAACGCAGGCTTACTGCACATTAATCTGGAGCCACCGCTGGCCCAACATGGACACCAACGGTAGTTCCCAGCCTCAGTGCACACTATTTCCCGTGCTGGGGAAAATAGGGCTGTATTTTTTTAGCATCAGGCAGCACCGTGCGCTACCTGGTTACCACCGGGTTAGCGTGGGGAGCCCTTACTACCACCCCAATGGGTAAGTGCTCTCCCTCGAATGGCCACCTGGTAAAAGCAATTTTATCGCATGGCCATATTTTCAGCCTCTTTTACCCGCTGCAGTAAAAATGGCCACCGCGCACAGCGAAATCAGCCCCTGCTACTAGCGTAGGGCCCTTATTACTGCAATTTGGTAAAAGGACCCCTAAATACCTGAGCTGGCGGGAATCCCCTCCAGCTGAAGAGCTTCTCAAAGGTGTCCTGAACTTTCTCCCTCACATCTCAGCAGTTAGCAGCAGCTTTACCCCCCCCCCCCCCCTGTTTACTAAGCCACACTAGCCGCCGCCTCGTAGCAATGCCTACAGAGCCCAGTGAAAGTGAACGGGCTTGTCGGCATTAGTGCACAGCAGTTGCTAGCACAGCTTAGTAGATCGGGGGGGGGGGGGGTATGTGACTTGCATACTCGCTCAGTTTTCATGCATATAGCATGTACTAGCATCAGACATCTCATTAAAGCTGCCACTGACTGTTGAGCTGCGGAGGAGAAAGTTCAAGACACCCTTGAGGAGCTCTGCAGCTGGCAGGGCTTTAGCATCCCCACCAGCTGCAAGGACAGTGTGCACTTCATTTGTGGGTCTGAATCCAAAGTAGGTGGGCCCCAGCCCACCTGAGCCTACTGATGGCTACATCACTGGTTACAAAAGACTTTTGTGTTCAAAAGATATAAGACAATAGAGAGGGAAGAAGACAGGGGAGTATATCTGGAAAGGAAGAGTTAAACAGGTTAGGTAGTCAGAAGAGCAAAAGGGCAAATGGAGAATTAATCCACCTCGGGTAGAATCTGTCAGTACCTCAATACTAGGCACCTGGTGCCTCCACCTGAAGAAAAAGGATGTTAGCAGATAATCCAAATAAGTGTGACTGTGAACAAGGCTGGCAAAAAAAAGTTTAAAAGTTTATTCAACTTGCTTGGATTTATTAACTCTTTGAAATGTAATCATTTAAAAAACAAGGCTCTCTTATATTTCATTCGTATAAAACATCAGTTAATCATTCAGTCAATTTCGGTAACTATCGCAGTGTAATATTGCCAACTAAATAAGGAATAGTGATATTGGCCCTCATGTCTCATTATTTGACATCCCCATTCTTTTTCCCCACTATGCCCCAAGTCTCATCCATAAGTCTGACTACAACTGGACTGGTGGCTGCTGGGAGAATCTGTGGTGCCTGGCCTGGCCTGCCATTGTTGCCATGGTGTACCATTGCCTCTGCATCACCAGACATCCCTCCTGCCTGGAAGGGGTGATGCTCCATCGCCTTTCCATCACAAGGCTTCCCTCTCAACTAGATGGGGCAGAGGCTAGGTGTGGCACCATGGGAATGACTACAGTACGTTCTCTGCTTCCCCTGACTTCACAACCTGGCTACGCTTCTGAGATGGCATGTTTCCCTGCTGGGTCTGCTGCTGGAACCTGCAGCTCCACCCAAGTTGCCTGGGGCTGTCTGCCACTGCAGCCCTACCTCCAAGTTGTGTCCTCCAGGTGCCACCTCTTTGCTACTACAGCTCTACCTCTGGGCTGTGTCCTCCAGGTGCTGCTTCTCCACTGCTACAGCTCCACCTCTGGGTGCCACGTCTCTTTCTCGATAGCTCCACCTCTGTACTGTGTCCTATGGGGGCTGTCTCTCCTCCTTCAGGAGAGGTTTCTATTGGCATGGTCCAAGGCTCAGTATCTGTAGCTGTTTATTGGAGTCCAGCTCTTGATAATTCCACCTCACGATCTCGTGGAAAATAGTTCAGCTTTTCCAGCCTGGAGGAACTTCTACTCTCTCAGCCAAAATGTCAAGAGTCAGATAGAGACAACAGTACAAGGTTTAATTTTTTTTTGTTGTTTTTTTGAATACATTAATAGCTGTGCAGCCAAGGCAAAGAAGCCCTTATTTGTGGTGAAGTGTTTGCCCCCCCCCCCCCCCCCCCCCCATTGAATACATTTCTGCCATCTCCTTGAAATATAAATATATTCCAATACATACATTCTGATTCTTCACTCTTCAGCTTTAATGTTTATCATCATCTATGTGCTTAGATAATAGTAGTATGTGTTTTTCTCACAGCAGTGACAAGTCAGCAGTTTGCATGTTCCACCCCTGCTGTCCCCTCTACTCTGGCAACAACAATTACCTAGTGAGCCACTGATGTATCAGATTATAGCTTGCATCTTCTGCTCTCCTATGCTGGCAGTTTATTCCAACCTCTAGAACTGCCCTTTCCTTTACTTCCTCAAAATAGATTACTCCAGCAAAATAATCCTTCATCTTCCCAAAACCTCTGGGAGGGTGGGGGGTGAGGGGCTGGAGATACAGTTAGGTCTCAGGTCACCACATTTAATCAATGCAAGATTGTCAAACAGTGTGACAAGACAGAAGCATGAACCAGGGTACGTTACAGCATTCAAGAAAAAGGTATAGCCAGCAAAAAAAAGAAGATACCACATCTATTCTATAGTACTGTGTACAGTTCTGGAGGCTGCAGCAGCTCTGAAAGCAATCATACTAAGAACGTGTGGCATTTTTATGATAAGAGATTCTACTTTTAAATTGCCAGCTTGACTGCTTGCATCTTTGTCTATGGAATAGGGGCTCAAAATAGTTTTAGCAGACAGTAGCCTGGGGCTTCTTGGCACTGCAATCCATTTCACTGGAAAACAATGAGACAAAAACAGATGAAATTCATCCCTAACATAACATTTTCAAGGCAGTTAATTTTGCAGTTCTTGCTAAATTCTTGACTACTAACATACAGATTCTATATATGGCGACCAAAATTGTACACGCAAATTTGGGTGTATGCCCAATTTGAGCGTGCAGTTTAATTGAGTAATGAGCCGATAACTAGCAATAATTGGGTGCTAACAACAAATTATTACAGTTAATTGGTTCCAATTAGGATTTATGCATGCATTTTGCTAGTCCAAAGGTTTTCAGCCCAGTCCTTGGGATATCCTGAAAACCCCGACTGGCTAGGTGTGTCCCGAGGACTAGGTTGAAAACCTCTGTGCTGGTCTATAAGAAGAGTGCACAAATTGCGCAACTGAAAAGGGGGCATGGCCATGGAAGGGGCATGGGTGGGTCAAGGGCATGCACTAAAAAAGCGCAGTATTATAGATTATGGGGGATCTAAACCTAATTTACATGTGAAGATTTACACCAGCTTTCTGTTGGTATAAATCCTTGTGCCCAAAGTTGGGCATTTATCCCAACACTACGTGCTACTGTAAATGTTGCCCACCTCAGAGCGCCCTTTATAGAATAGCACTTAACCCCCCCCCCCCCGGATTCTATTTATCACGCCTAGTGTTCTGTGCTGAAATCTAAGTGTATTCTAAACAACGTGTGTAACTTAATTGGCTTAACAAGCTAATCAGCATTGATAGCAGCACTTAATGAGCAATAATGAGTACTAATTGGCAATAATTAGAATTTACACGCACAACTCGCTAAGCATATTCTGTAACACAAAGCACCTAAATTCTAATGTGTGCAGCCAAAAAGGGGTGTGGTTATGGGTGTTTCATGGGCATTCCAAAATTTACATGCACTGTTACAGAATATGCCCCTCTGCGCCTAAACCTACGTGCTGGTATTACACTATGTTTTCCTTGTTCTAAATGGATGCGCGTAATTCTAGGCACTGGGATATCAACTAAGCATATTCTACATACCGTGCCTAAATCTAGGTGCCGCTTATAGAATATGCTTAGGTGGAAATTTGTCCCGCGTGGATTTTTTCAGGCTCCATATATAGAATCTGGCCCTTAGCACGCATTTTTTTCAACGCCAAAATTTGAGCACTATTTACTGAATCTAGACCTAAAAGGGCAACTTTATAAAGAAGTATGTATGTTCGTTTTAGGGTATTTAAGTCATTTAGGCACAAATGTGGCCACATACATATCTAAATGAGTTCTTACAAAATACTGACCAGCTCAAAAGTACATGCTGTAAAATGATGGCACATAGGGTTTCTTTTACAAAGCCACGCTACCGATTCTCAGTGTGGCAAATGAGAGGAAGCCCATTCAATTCCTATGGGCTTCCTCTCATTTGCCGCGCAGGAATTGCTAGTGCGGCTTTGTAAAAGAAGCCAATAGTTTGCCAGAGGGGATGCACAGGGATGAAGTTTGGCTGGAGAATGGACAGTGTGCAAGTGTGTTGTCCATAGATTATAACTTACACTTGTACTTGAAAAATATTGATGTGGACATTTTCAACAGCCCCATTAAATGTCCATGCCTGCCTTTAGACTATTATTTTATACAGATAAGTAAGCACCTACTTCCTTAATAAAATGGGCTTAACGTGGGTACCTTAAAAGGTGCTTTATCTAAACACCCTCTTACAAAATTACTTTCAAAATGTTTGACTTGAATGTATACATGGTGGGAAGAAACTATCATCTCTTTTGTGAAATACTTGAGAGCTGCACTTTAATGCAAATTAATCACTGGATTTACTGAAACATTTAGGTTGCCCGTCTCCTGCTGAAGTTTGGTGCAGATGTGAATGTAAGTGGAGAGGTCGGAGACAGGCCCCTGCACTTAGCTTCAGCTAAAGGGTATCTCAGCATCGCAAAACTCTTAATGGAAGAAGGAAGCAAGGCAGACGGTAAGGCACTTGAGAAACACAACATTTTCACCATGTTTTTCAGAACCTTACAGGTTTTCTCATTTGGAATATTGGAATATGCCAACATGCTGTGCAAGACACTATAGTGCTTTTTTCAAGAAAGTCCTACTTTAATAGGCTACAAATGGTTGCACAGAATTGGTTTTGATCCCTCTCTTTGGAGCAGGGGCATAGCCAGACACCCGATTTTGGGTGGGCCTGGGCCCAAGATGGGTGGGCAGAAGTATTCCGCAAGTGATTTGGTCTCTCCCTCTCTCACCTGCATGCCATATGGTCTCTCACCCTGCCCCCCCCCCCCCAGCATACCTTTTAAATAGCAGATTTTCACTGGTAGCGAGCAGCAACTAATACACACTGCTCATGTTGGCCCCACACCCTTCCCTCTGATGCAACTTCCTGAGAATACATCATAGAAAAGGCTGTGGGGCCGGTGTGAACAGTATGTATCAGTCACTGCTCACTGCAGGCGGTGATCTGCTATTTACAAGGTATGCAGGAGAGACAGTTGTTGGGAGTTTTCAGCTGCTAGGGCTTGGGGAATCCCTGCTTGGGGATGTGCTGCTACTGGGTGGGCCTGAGCCCAAAATGGGTGGGCCTGGGCCCACCCGAGCCCACCCTTGGCTACGCCACTGCTTTGGAGACAAAGATCATTTGTTAAAACAATATACTTTAGAGTTTAAGGATGTGTAACTGGAAAAAAAAGCAGACTAAAGTGATTGTGTGTGTGTTTGATCAATAAATATAAATAGAAGTTTATGAAATCTGGGAACAGAAATCCTTCTCTTTAATGATCCAGTTAGTTATTATTTAGCCAGGGGTTCTCTGGACAAAATTTAAACATTTTAATATAGGACGGGAAAGAAGCATATCGGGGGAGTGATGCTATTTATTAATTTCATTGGTCAGTCAAGGTAGTTGGATTCAGTACAATAGGTAGAATTATTCACCTCTAAGGTGTCAATTCTGTAAACTGGCACCTCATTTTAGACACCAAAAAGGAGTGTGCTTAACCATTATAAAATACTAGAGCAAAGCCACATTGGCACGTCAGAAGTTGGGCATGCCTGCTTACAACAGATCAAGCAATGTAAGTGGGCAGCAAAAGGGGCCCTTTTACTAAGCAGTGGTAAGCCCACCATGAGCTTACCATGCACCAATCCAGAACTACCACCGGGCTACCACAGGAGCCCGACGGTAATTCCTACCCCTAGCGCGTGCCATTTCCGGCACTACAAAACTATCATCTATTTTGTAGCACCAGAACTTAACCGGCGGATATTGGTGCTGTCTGGTTACCATTGGGTTAGCGCGGGAGCCGTTACTGCCATCTTAGTGGGTGGGTATCAGTTGCACACGCATGCAGGGGCTTTGCTATGGGGGGGGGGGCCTGGGCCCTCGCAAATTTCATCCGGGCCCGTGGTTTGGCTGGCGGGGGTCCCCAACCCCCGCCAGCCGAAGCCTTCTTCAGCGCCAGTCTCCTGTGCAGCCGAGAGAGACTGACCAGGGGAAGGCTGGAGGGGGAGCATGAGAGAGACCGGGTGAAGGCGAGAGAGAGAGAGAGAGAGAGATGGGACCCAGGCCAAGGTGATAAGTGAAACAAAGAGGCAGTTGCCTCTTTGCTTCACCTATCAAGGTAGTGCTGTCAAACAGCTGTCAGAATGCTTTGGGAAGGGAGGCTGCTGTCTCTGCCAGTGATTTGCAAAGGCACCTTGAGGAACTGATTTACTAAAGTTTCTTTGCCCAGGGACACAGAATAGGAAATGAGCCTTAGTAAATTAGTTTCTGAAAGAGCTACTGCTGATCTGGCAGGGGATTCCCATCCCTATTCTCCCCCTGCCCTACCCACAAAGAAAAAAATAAAATTTATTGTGGACAATGTTGAAAGGACAGGAAGGAGATGCAAGAGGTCTCAGCTGCTGGCTGCTGTTTTGGGCTGGGTCCTAGATTTAATGAAAATTTGTCGAGGCCTGGTGTAGATTATTATTGGGTCTTCAGTTCTTCTCTCTAGTCATTAACTGATGGCTATGCCCTTTCTATCAGTCATTATTGCTTATTTAACTAAATAAAGTAGCAAGAAGGAATAATGTTCTGAAATACTGACCTTTTTAATGTTAGATATGTTGATTGGTTAGTCAATCTCAAATCAGTGAGATTATTAACTTGGAAACCACATCGTTAGAAAAGTTAGGTAATAAAATTGCTAAGGACTGTAAAGGTCAAAATGCTGAATTACTTTGATAAAATTCATGAAATCTTCACAGTTCCACTTCTTCACAACTGTGTCATAGACTGTAATAAAACCCAAAATATCCATCGTTGATTAATTTTCATTATAAAGATGTTACGCACAATACTGTGTTGCAATCTCTATATACTGCTATCTCATCCTTCTTCAACAATATGTTTATTAAAACAATTTGGAAGAAATCCTATTACAGCTATTCTACAAATTGGCACCCTAATACCATGTGCCTGGTGCCAATTCTATAATGGCATCTGGGTACCAAGATTTTATAATGGAGTACTAGCATAAGTCAACATTAGTGCACCCATGTTTAGGCGCTCATACTTACGCCATGTCATTAGCAGGCATAAATTGGCATGCCTAGGTGTTCTAAGTGACACACATAATTTATAGTGTTCACTAGGGGACACGCCCATGGCCCACCTGTGCTCTGCCTACATATTTGCCCCCTTCACAGTTAGGAGTTATGGCATTTAGGTGCTGCCTTATAGAATAGCTTCTAGTGCACGTGGAGGGGCATTTTCAATAGACCGTCTAAATCAGAATTTGGACGTTTTACACAGAACATTCAAATTCTGAACAGGAAAGAAGGTAATTTTTGAAAAAGATGAACGTCTATCTTTTGTTTTCGAAAATACTATGGACGATTTGTTTTTTTGAACGTTTTGTGATTTAGGCGTTTTGATTTTTGGGCTATTTAAAAAAAAAAAAAAAACGTCCAAGTGCAAAATGTCCAAAATCAAGCCATTGGGATGTAGGAGGAGCCAGCATTTTTAGTAGACTGGTCCCCCTGACATCCCAGGACAGCAATAGGGCACCCTAGGGGGCACTGCAGTGGACTTCATAAACTGCTCCCAAGTACACATCTGACTATTGCTCCCTTACCTTCTGTGCTGAGCCCCCCAAAACCCACCCCAAAAACACTACCCCCAACTGTATACCACTATCATAGTCCTTACAGGTGAAGGGGGCACCCATATGTAGGTACAGTGGGTTTCTGGTCAGTTTTAGAGGGCTCATAGTTTCCTCCACAGGTGTAACAAACAGGTAGGGGGAGGTAGGAGCCTGGGTCCACCTGTCTGAAGTGCACTGCACCTACTACTAAACTACTCCAGGTACCTACATGCTGCTGTAATGGACCTGAGTATGACATCTGACGCTGGCATAGAGGCTTGCAAGTAATGTTCTTAATCACAATTTTTTGAGGTGAGAGGGGGTTAGTGACCAGTGGGGGATTAAGGGGAGGTCATCCCTGATTCCCTTCAGTGGTCATCTGGTCATTTGGGTCACCTTTTTGTGCCTTATTCGTAATGAAAACAGGTCTAGCTCAAAACGTCTAAGTTCTAGTCTTGGACAATTTTGTTTTGTTCCATTATGGCTGAAAAACATCTAAGTCTTAGGAACGCCCAAGTTCCACCTTGAACACGCCCCTGGCACACCCCCTTGAGATTTAGACGTCCTTCTGACGGACCAGATAAAAATGTCTAAAAAGAGGTTTTGAAAATAGTGATTTGAACGTTTTTGTGACATAAACGTCCAAATGCAGACATGTCGCTTTTTGGACGTTTTTCTCTTTTGAAAATGAGCCCCAAAGGCACCTATCAATTAATGGTGCCTTTGACATGCATAAGTGGCACATATATTTAGATCACTATCCTGCTTATAATCGAACAAGAAAAACGCCCAAGTTCCGACCTAAATCGGGAGATGGACGTTTATCTCACAAAAACGAATAACGCGGTATAATCGAAAGCCGAACTTGGACGTTTTCAACTGCACTCCATCGCGGAAGCGTACAAAGTTGACGGGGGCGTGTCGGAGGCGTGGTGAACGCGGGACTGGGGCATGGTTATCACCCGAACAGAGATGGGCGCCTTTCGCCGATAATGGAAAAAAAGTATGCGTTTGTAGCTAGAATTTAGGGCACTTTTCCTGGACCCTGTTTTTTCACAAATAAGGCCCCCAAAAAGTGCCCTAAATGACCAGATTACCACCAGAGGGAATCGGGGATGACCTCCCCTGACTCCCCCAGTGGTCACTAACCCCCTCCCACCACAAAAAATGATGTTTCACAACTTTTTATTTTCACCCTCACATGTCATACCCACCTCCCTGGCAGCAGTATGCAGGTCCCTGGAGCAGTTGTTAGGGGGTGCAGTGGACTTCAGGCAGGTGGACCCAGGCCCATCCCTCCCCCTACCTGTTACAATTGTGCTGCTTAATGCTTAGTCGTCCAACCCCCCAAACCCACTGTACCCACATGTAGGTGCCCCCCTTCACCCCTTAGGGCTATAGTAATGGTGTAGACTTGTGGGCAGTGGGTTTTGGGGGGGATTTGGGGGGCTCAACACACAAGGGAAGGGTGCTATGCACCTGGGAGCTCTTTAACTTTTTTTGTTTTTTTTTGTAAAAGTGCCCCCTAGGGTGCCCGGTTGGTGTCCTGGCATGTGAGGGGGACCAGTGCACTACGAATCCTGGCCCCTCCCATGAACAAATGCCTTGGATTTATTCGTTTTTGAGCTAGGTGCTTTCATTTTCCATTATCGCTGAAAAACAAAAACGCCCAGCTCACAAATTGTCGAATAAAACATGGACGTCTATTTTTTTTGAAAATACGGTTCGGTCCGCCCCTTCACGGACCCGTTCTCGGAGATAAACGCCCATGGAGATAGACGTTTTCGTTCGATTATGCCCCTCCACATATAACAGGAAGAACAATACAGAAAAACAAAGTTAATCAACCTATATCTTACTATAAACTTGGAAACTCACTGTATCTATCTTTTTTGCTTATGCATTTATTCAGATATATTAATGTGTTATAAAATGTGCTCAGACCATACCCATTCAAACCATTATATCCCCAAGGGGAATATGTGGTAGTATCACAGATGGAACCATCATTGAACATTTAATGTCCCCCTCCAAAATATGTATGTACATACACCAAAGTCAACTCGAGAGTATTCACCACACATGTATATATAGCCAAATCCTGTATAATAAATTGCATGTATATTACGCTAAGCTGAATATAAAGCTACATGTGCTACATCTAAATATAGCTAAATACACAGAACTACTTTGCAGTATTGTACATTTCTAAATAAACACGCAGTGTTAAATAAAATATTAAGGAGATATGCAATGATAAGTAACAACCAAATAAACTCCCCACATATGCTGCTTTACCCCGACTACATGCAATATAATCGCTTATCTAACAGAGTAAATATAATCACTTCCCATGAGGATATTGTGCTCGTGTTTGTGCTTCAATAAAAACCATATCAGCTGTTCCCTTTAACTCTGGCCGAGTTTCACAGATCTTCGTCAGAAAGGGAAACTTCAGATACAAACTTCTAAACTCATAACGGACATCAAAACTCTCGGGCAGGAACCCATCTGGAATCCTCCATCGCAGCGATTATGTAGTCGGGGTAAAGCAGCATACATATTTTGGAGGGGGACATTAAATATATATATAAGCTAAATTTGATCAGAGGGCGCTTGGATGTTCACATTATGAGAATAATATGGATCTTCACTATGACAAAATGAATAAGGGTGGATAAAATTCCTTCCCTTGCCAGTGAGGAGGGGCACTTCTGTTTCTTGTGCTGTGGTGAGAGTGCAACCCTATCTGCACACATGGGTATGCACAAGCCTACAGAAGGAATTCTTACTGGCAAGTTCAGTGCCGTCTCCATCTATCAAGACACTGGATCATACACCAGTCACAAGACTCTTTTCCATCTCTCTCTAGGACCTAAGGTAGGACTGTAGCAGATAAGGAGGGGTTCCTTGTCATGCCCACCTTAATCTTCTCTTTTGGAGGGATAAGGGAGGCAGATGAGTTTCTATAGACTTACATTGGTCATATCTGATCTTCTGGCCATTTGCTGTTCTCCTTTGGACTTTCTGGATCTTGGCTCTTCTGACTCACCTTGGTGTTTTCTGATGAAGCCCCCTTCTCCTTTTGTGTTACACATATCTGAATAATTAGCAAGCACAATATTTTCCATGACTATGAACAGAAACACTTTCTGTCAGTTATCCTATAGATATTCCTGAGGAAGAGCCAATGCTCTGAAATAAAATAATATGCAGAGGGATATCCTTGTATGGGGCAATGTGTGCTTGCTAATTTAACTATTTATACATTTGTGTTCTACTGAGGGCTGTCAGAAGCCCTGTGTGCCAATATTGGTTTTTTCCCTGGATAGTTACTTGTGTGGGATCTCCTTGCATATACTACCAGAGCTGTTACTTTTGTTGTCTTCTCTACTTTTTTTTTTGTTGTCTTTGGATTTTCATAGAGGTGGTTTCCTGTTTTTTTTTCTTTTTTTTGCTTCAACAAATAGTGTCACACCAAGTTGAGCAAAACTGGTGAGGCTGCCTTGATAAGACATTAGTAGCATATCACTTCCTAAGGGTCACATTGAGAGGCATAATCGAACGCGGACGCTCATCTCCATGGGTGCCTATCTCCGAGGACGGGTTCGCGAAGGGGCGGGACAGACCGTATTTTCGAAAAATATGGACGTCCATCTTCTGTTTCGATAATACGGTTGGTGCCGGGCAAATGCATCGGATTTGGGCGGATTTGAGATAGGCGGTATCGGTTTTCAGCGATAATGGAAACCAAAGCCGCCCAGCTCAAAAACGGACAACTCCAAGGCGTTTGGTCTTGGGAGGGGCCAGGATTCGTAGTGCACTGGTCCCCCTCACATGCCAGGACACCAACCGGGCACCCTAGGGGGCACTTGTAAAAAGTTTAAAAAAAAATTTAAAATACCTCCCAAGTCCATAGCTCCCTTACCTTGGTTGCTGAGCCCCCCAAATCCCCCCCAAAACCCACTCCCTACAACTCTACACCATTACCATAGCACTTATGGCTGAAGGGGGACAACTAGGAAACCTAAAGGTGGACAAAGCCATGGGACCGGACGGGATCCACCCCAGGATATTGAGGGAGCTCAGAGATGTTCTGGCTGGTCCTCTTAAAGATTTGTTTAATAAATCCTTGGAGACGGGAGAGGTTCCGTGCGATTGGAGAACGGCGGAGGTGGTCCCTCTTCACAAAAGTAGTGATAGGGAAGAAGCTGGAAACTACAGGCCGGTAAGCCTCACTTCGGTTATTGGAAAAGTAATGGAAGTGATGCTAAAGGACAGGATAGTGAATTTCCTGGAAGCCAATAAGTTGCAAGATCCGAAACAACATGGTTTTACCAAAAGGAAATCATGTCAAATGAATATCATTGAATTCTTTGACTGGGTGACTGGAGAATTGAATCAAGGACGTGTTATGGACGTAATCTACTTAGATTTCAGCAAAGCTTTTGACACGGTTCCCCACAGGAGGCTCTTGAATAAACTGGACAGGCTGAAGATAGGACCTGAAGTGGTGAACTGGATTAGGAACTGGTTGACGGACAGAAACCAGAGGGTGGTGGTGAATGGAATTCGCTCGGAGGAGGGGAAGGTGAGTAGTGGAGTGCCTCAGGGATCGGTGCTGGGACCGATTCTGTTCAATATATTTGTGAGTGATGTTGCCGAAGGGTTAGAAGGTAAAGTTTGCCTTTTTGTGGACGATACTAAGATTTGTAACAGAGTGGACACCGGGGAGGGAATGGAAAACATGAAAAAGGATCTGTGGAAACTAGAAGAATGGTCTAAGGTTTGGCAATTAAAATTCAATGCGAAGAAATGCAAAGTGATGCACTTAGGGAGTAGAAATCCACGGGAGAAGTATGTGTTAGGCGGGGAGAGTCTGATAGTTACGGACGGGGAGAGGGATCTTGGGTGATAGTATCTGAAGATCTGAAGGCGACGAAACAGTGTGACAAGGTGGTGGCCGTAGCCAGAAGGTTGCTAGGCTGTATAGAGAGAGGTGTGACCAGCAGAAGAAAGGAGGTGTTGATGCCCATGTACAAGTCATTGGTGAGGCCCCACCTGGAGTATTGTGTTCAGTTTGGGAGGCCGTATCTTGCTAAGGATGTAAAAAAAAATTGAAGCGGTGCAAAGGAAAGCTAAAAAAATGATATGGGATTTGCGTTACAAAATGTATGAGGAGAGACTTGCTGACCTGAACATGTATACCCTGGAGGAAAGGAGAAACAGGGGTGATATAATACAGACGATCAAATATTTGAAAGGCATTAATCCGCAAACGAACCTGTTCCAGAAATGGGAAGGCGGTAGAACTAGAGGACATGAAATGAGGTTGAAGGGGGGCAGACTCAAGAAAAATGTCAGGAAGTATTTTTTTCACGGAAAGATTGGTGGATACTTGGAATGCCCTCCCGCAGGAGGTGGTGGAGATGAAAACGGTAACAGAATTCAAAAATGTGTGGGATAAACATAAAGGAATCCTGTTCAGAAGGAATGGATCCTCAGAAGCTTAGCGGAGATTGGGTGGCAGCACTGGTGGTTGGGAGGCAGGGCTAGTGGTTGGGAGGCGGGGCTAGTACTGGGCAGACTTCTAAAGTCTGTGCCCTGAAAATGGTAGATACAAATCAAGGTCAGTTATACATATAAAGTAGCGCATATGAGTTTATCTTGTTGGCCAGACTGGATGGACCGTACAAGTCTTTTTCTTCCGTCACCTACTATGTTTCTATGTTACTATGCTATCACAGGGATTTATTAAACCAAAGTGATGTACAGCAGGGGCAGTTTAACATAAAACTCTCAATTTTTTTTGTTGACAGCATAACAGTAGTAAAATAACCAAATATAAACATAAATACGATCAATGCGGTAAACTCCCTACCTCTCTACCCTCATCTCCCCTTACATTCCTACCCGTAACCTCCGTTCTCAAGACAAATCCCTCCTGTCAGTACCCTTCTCCACCACCGCCAACTCCAGGCTCCACCCTTTCTGCCTCGCCTCACCCCATGCCTGGAATAATCTCCCTGAGCCCATACGCCAGGCCCCCTCCCTGCCCATCTTCAAAGCCTTGCTCAAAACCCACCTCTTCAATGTCGCCTTCGGCACCTAACCATCATACCTCTATTCAGGAAACCTGGACTGCCCCTACTTGACATTTCGCCCTTTAGATTGTAAGCTCCTTGGAGCAGGGACTGTCCTTTATGTCAATTTATGTTAATCTGTACCGCGCTGCGTAACCCTAGTAGCGCTCTAGAAATGTTAAGTAGTAGTAGTAGTAGTTGGCAAATTGAAACCTAGTAATAGTTTTTGCTTTTATCTGATCATATTCTAGTGAATGCTCAAGACAATGAAGACCATGTTCCCCTGCATTTCTGCTCCCGATTTGGACACTACGAAATAGTGAAGTATCTGCTGCAGAGTAGTTCTGAGGTGCAGCCTCATGTGGTTAACATTTATGGTGATACACCTTTACACCTGTGAGTATAGCAAAGGGTAAGCTTCCTCAGTCATTTAAATTGACCTAATCAGTTTTCGTGAACAGGCATTTTCTTGCTTTCTTTCTAGTGCTTGCTACAATGGAAAATTTGAAGTGGTGAAAGAATTAATCCAGCTTTCAGGAGCAGAAAGCCTGGCAAAGGAAAATATTTTCAGTGAAACTGCTTTTCATAGGTAATAATAAGTGGGGAAAGATTTTTCTTCCAACCAGTGTGTGTGTGTTGAGATTTTTTTTCTCTCTTTTGAAAATGAGCCCCTTAATCTCTGTCTTTCCTTGCTAATTTTGGGTCACAAACTGTAGAAGTTTGCTCGGCACTGGTCCTACTTCCCAACTCCGAAGCCCACTCCAGCCCTGATCCTGATGTTAGCTTCTCTTTTATAGAATTATCCCTAATTGTTCACTAGATCACCTAAAGTTAGGCAGAGAGATGATGCACGCTACAAGCGGATTCTTTTTTTTTTTTTTTTAAATCATTTATTTATAATATTTCATTTTACAAGGATCACTTGCAAAACAGTAAAACAGAGATGATTGTACATTAAAACAATATTAGAAGAAAACAATCTCAACAAGATAAATGGATTTTATACAATCTTTCTCTTTCTTAGACCACAAAATAAATAGGGAGAGTGAAACAAGACAAGGAGATCAATTTAAGCAACAGCAAACAAAGAAAACGTGGTATTAACCCAATTATCCCCAGTTATTATTTATCTAAATCATTATTCCACATTGATCATCTGGTTGGTTTCTTCAAGACCATAACGGTGCATAGTCCATCAATTTCATTGGAAACATACTTATTGTCCAATATTAGTGAAAGTAATACACCCGATTTCATTTTTTTCCCTTTTAAAACCAGAAATTGTTTAACAATACAAACCCTTGAATCTCCAATCCAATTCCCGCTGATTAAAGTAATCCCAGTTTCACAGGCTTCACTCCTTTTGAATTAATATATTAAGAGGAATCATTTCAGAGGAAAAAAAAACATTAGGAGTCATACCCGGAACTCTGGGAAAACAACAATCTCGATATTAATCATCTACAACAATATTCATTTTGTTCAAATTTTTTCTGGTCTTTTATCATTTTCAAATCTTAACCGTTTCCTACTTCAGTAGAACTTCATTTGCTGTATATTCTCAAAGGATTCGATTAGATTATCCATGTGGCTCATTAACAAGACTATATCTGAAGCAAAGTCATTCTCTACTACCGTCAGGTCCTGGAGCACCCTCCAGATGACATTCAATGCAACCTCCACAGGAGCCAAAAACTCCAAGCTGATAACTCTTAAGGGTTTAGGAGTAGCACCGCCGACACGGGTTCAGCTGTAAACGACTTCCGTTTCAGCATACACTCCTGACTCACTCCTCCACTCCTTTGGGCATGGTGGTTAAATGATTTTTGAGCGATGAAGTTGTTTCCAGGTCCAAGAGCATCAACGCTCCTTCGTCGGCGCTAATCAAAGGACTCATCAACCCAGTCATCTATGGGCAGCTCGTCATACAGCGGTCCCACACTTGCTGCACAAGGGAAAAAATGCTGGTCATCGGCGGCTGACCCCCCCCATTGTCCCCTTCCTCTGTTAAGGCAACTGCAATTCAGAGAGGAAATTTCAAGTGAACAAAAACTGAACTTCAGAGGACAGCTGGGCCGTTGAGTGTACGAGCTTCAGGTCACCATCTTCCCCCTCTCCCTAATTTGGGACACTCTTTGTCTGGTTTCTCCTCAGAGGCCTGTCTGATATGGGTAACCCTTCAGCATAGCCCTCTGAGTCATTGAAACACGGAAGCCCCTCCACCACTTACAAGGTGGTGTCCCTTCGGAGGGGCTACAAGCGGATTCTATAATGGCAGTTGAGCCTGCAGTTGCCATTATAGAATACCATGTCCCACCCGCTGAATAGCATCCCTGTGTTCAGGGCCCGACCTGGTAGGAGCCCCCTGGGCCACCTCCACCGGTCTCTTATATGTATGGCGCCTGGTGCCTCTACCTGAGGTAAAAAGAGTTTTATCAGGTAAAATTTACCTTCTCTTTCTACATGAAAACTCCAGTAAACGCTTCTGTGAGTTTAACTCTCTTAGGATTTTTCACCCCTCTGTTGTCTGTGTCCTGCACTCCTGATAGGTTTCACAGAACTCTCCCCCTGAGCACAGAAATCACTCACTATTTACTCTCTGGCTGATATTCAGCACTATTTAACCGGACAGGAATGGCTCCTGGCCAGTTAAATAGCACTTTTCTAGTTAAGCTCCGATATATATATATATTTTTTGTTACATTTGTACCCCGTGCTTTCCCACTCATGGCAGGCTCAATGCGGCTTACATATTGTATACAGGTACTTATTTGTACCTGGGGCAATGGAGGGTTAAGTGACTTGCCCAGAGTCAGAAGGAGCTGCCTGTGCCTGAAGTGGGAATTGAACTCAGTTCCTCAGGACCAAAGTCCACCACCCTAACCACTAGGCCACTCCTCCACTCAACATAGTCAGTTATCTTTGCTGAATATTACTGCTTATCTCAAGGTTGTTCAACTTCATCCCTCAAGGGCTATAATCTGGAATTCATTGGCAGAGAATGTGGTAAAGGTGGTTAGCTTAGCAGAGTTTAAAAAGGGTCTGGACGGCTTCCTAAAAGAAAAGTCCATAGACCGTTATTAAATTGACTTGGGGAAAATCCACTGCTTATTTCTGTCAGGTTCTCAGGTTCAGAGCCCGTGGGGCTGGGCTCTGGAGCAAACGTGAGCCCTTGGGCTGCTGCCGAAGAGCGACAGCAGCAGGCAAAACCCACCAACCAACACTGGGTAAGCACACCGGCAGGGACTGCAGGCACTGCCCAGCGAACCGGAACACATGGACTGGAATCCCCCGGACTGGAGGACACAGGACTGGAACACTGGACTGCAATCCCCCGGACTGGAGGACACAGGACTGGAACACACACTGGACCGGAACACACTGGACTGGAGCACACTGGACTGGTCCACACAGCTTCACCTGCGCTTGGCCACTACCCTCCCCCAAGGGTTGAGCCCTTGGGTTCGAGTGGCCGGCAGGACTTACCGGATACCGGATGACACAGGGACCAGGACTGGAAACAGAAGTACTCCTAAACCTAAACTAAGTGCTCCCAAGCCCTAACCCAGCAGGAGTGTTCCTAACAGAAAACTGACAAAAGGACTTCCTATACTAAACAGGAGCTCCTAAGCCCTGCTCAACAAAGGGACTTCCTAAGCCCTAAACTAACAGAGCAGGGAACTATATACACAAGCTAACACAGGTGCTACTAAGCACCAAGCTACAAGCAGTGCTCTACAACTCTAAACTAACTAAGGTGCTCCTATGCACCAAACAACCAAAAGAGCTCCTAGCACTAAAAGGGAAGACAGGGAAGGCACAAGGAAAAAGCAGGAAAGCAAACACACGCTAGCAAAGGAGCTTCCTAAGCCCCCACCCTACAGCAGTGCACCACCGCACTAACCTAACCCAGGTTCCACTAAGCACCAAGCTACTGACGTACTTCTCACAGCGAACTGAAGTGCCTCTAGCAGCACCAAACCCAGAAGTACTTCTAACAGCAAACTGAAGTGCTTTCTACAGCACCCAAAACCCAAACAGCAAAGACTGCAATGCTCCCAAAAGCACAAACACCAGAAGTACTTCTGGTGTTTGTGCTTTTGGGAGCATTGCAGTCTTTGCTATGCTTAGAAGTACTTCTAACAGCAACAGAGCTTCCAAAGCCCTACACACAGCAATGCTTCCAAACCAAGAGGGAAAAGCAGGGGAACCACAAGGGAAAAGCAGGAAAGCTAAACACACAAACACCAGTGCACACTGCACTAACACTAACCTGGACCTTAGCAAAATCAAGCAGGGAAACTAGACACAAAGTCAGAAGTGCACACTGCACCACCCTACCTAAAGCAAACACAACCGTTGCAAAGGCTCTGAAGGAAACAACACCACTTCCTTATCAAGGCCCTCCCTGATGATGTCACACTCCCTAGACCTAGGCAAAAGCACACTGACCTAGAGAGGCCCAACCCACACCAATGCAACACCGTGAAGCACTTGAAGCCAGTACACCCAAAGAGAGGTAGAGCTAACTCAGTCTACCCACACAGCTGTAGTAAAGTAAAACAATTAACCCCATGCTGCTGGAAGCTGCCAGCACAGAGAGACAGAGCCAGCTCAGAAAGGACAGAGAAAAGAAACAGAAGCCAGCTAAGAAGCTGACCCCCAGGAAAGAGGTAAGTTTGAGAGGGGTTCTGACCCCAATCATAACAATTTCTGGGATAAACAACATAAAATGTATTGAGCTTTTTGGGGATCTTGTCAGGTATTTGTGACCTGGATTGTCCACTGTTGGAAACAGGATGCTGGGCATGATGGACCTTTGCTCTGTCCTAGTGTGGCAATACTTATGTACTTATGAATTTGTATAACATCAATCTATTTGCATCCCTTTCCTCCATTGTATGCAAATAGATCTCATGCATATTCATTGGGGAAATCTTGAAAACCCGACCTGTCAAGGGCCGAGGTTAGACACTCCTGGCTTAGCACATAGGAGGAGATTCCATATATGGCATCTAAAAAATCAATGCTGAAATCAGTGCCAACTAAGCATATTCTATAATCGGCACCTAGATTTAGGTGCTGATTATAGAATACGCTTAGTTGATATTTCAGTGCCGATATCTGTGCACATCCATTTACACCAATGAAAGCCTGGTGTAAATCTCAGCGCGTAGATTTAGGCGCACTGGATCATATTCTATAAATAGGCGCCTAAATTTTGGAACGCCCATGAAATGTCCATTTCCCTGCCCATATCCACGCCCCTTTTTGCCTCCATGTGTTAGAAGTTCGGTTCACATCGTTACAGAATACACTTAGCGAGTTGAGCGCCTAAATTCTAATCAGTGCTCATTATTGCTTGTTAAGTGCTGTTATCAGCGCTCATTAGCTTGTTAAGCCAATTAAGTTACATGCAGTGTTATAGAATCTACGCCGATTTTATTTGTTACATTGGTATCCCACATTTTCCCACCTATTTGCAGGATCAATGTGGCTTACAATTTTCCATCATGACTTATGTCATTTCAGAATACATATACAATTGGTAATATATATAGAATATGAATGCTAAATGAACAGTCGGGCAAAAAAAGGGAAAATATACAAATGGTTTCACGTATTGAACCTGGATTGCATATTAAAATTGAACAATACGGTATAGGGAGAGAGTAATCCTATTGTTAAGTAAATGATGCTGAATTACAGTTCCAATTAAAAGTCTTTATGGTATGTCGTATTAAAGAGATGTGTCTTCAGTGCCTTACGGAAGTTAATTGGCACCTAAATCTAAGCACACTATATAGAATCTGGGGGATAGCCACATTGAGCCTGCAAATAGATGGGAAAATGTGGGGTACAAATCTAAACTGGCTATGTTGTGCAATATAATTGGCTAACTGCAAATATTCAGCACATCGCCAGCTAAGTTTGACAGCTAAATCGTGCCGCGCAAATAGCAGGACTGTCTTTGGCCGCTATAAACTTAACTGGCTAATGCTGAATACTGACTTAGCCGGTTGTTTAAACTGGCCAACCCCCCCCCCCCCCCCGGATATTCAATGCTGGTCACAGGAAATGTCCGGTATTGAATATCCGAGCTCAGAGCCAATCGCAGGACATAGCCGACCTGCTTCCTGTGTGCTGAATATCAGCTGGTCTGTCCTCAGGAAAGCTCCTCCCCCTCCTTTCATGCATGGGTTGCTATGGAGAAGAGAAAAAGATCAGTGTTGCCAGGTGGCCAGTTTTACCGCCCAATTAGGCGGTTTTCCGCGACCCGCCGTGGGAAATTTTTTCCCGCGGCGGGTCGCGGTTTTTTGGGCTTCTTTTTTTTCTTTTCCGCGGTTTTTCGGGCGGGGGCGGGGGCGGGGTTAGTGACGTTTTGGGCGGGGTTAGTGGTGTTTTGGGCGGGGTTAGTGACGTGTTGGGCGGGGCCGGTGACGGGGGAGGCGGGGCCGGTGACGGGGGAGGCGGGGCCGGTGACGGCGGGGGCGGGGTTGATGACGGCGGGGCGGGGGTGATGATGCGGGGGTGGGGTGTCAGGGGCGGGGTTTGAGTTTGGGCGGGTTTTGGGCTGGATTTGGGCTCGTTTGGGTGGGAAAAAAATTTTCCACCTGGCAACACTGAAAAAGATACATTTCACTGACCACAAAATCTCACAAACCAAAATGTCCTATTTAAAACCTCTTTACAGAGGGGCTTCACTAGCATAAATCTGCATTTACACACCTAACTTTAGGCATGAACGCGTAAGCTAGATCAATGGCTGACAGAAATGCTCACACCTACTGTAGGGGGCCCTTTTACTAAGGCATGCCGGAAAGTAGCCTGCGCTGGTGTAGGCACGTGTTTTGGATGTGCGTAGGTCAATTTTTCATTGCGCCTGGAAAAAAAGGCATTTCTTTTTTTTTTTGTGGCCGAAAATGGATGTGCAGCAAAATTAAAACCAGCACGTGTCCATTTTCAGCCTGAGACCTTACCGCCACCCACTGACTTAGCGGTAAGGTCTCACACGCTAACCGGGCGGTAAGCTGCCAGTGCCCGTAAACTGCCAATTACTGCCGGGTAAGCAATAGAAAATATTTGTATCATGTGTTTTGGGTGTGCGTCAAAAGTGGAATTACCACCCGGGGCACACAGTAGCCAGGTGGTAGTTCCAATTAGGCACGTGTTGGATGCGCGTAGGTGCCTACACGGCTTAGTAGAAGGGCCCCTAGATGCATAAATGCTAGTATTTTATAACCCACGCACGTAACTGCCTGACATGCCCTGACCCACCTATGCTCCTCCTAGGCCCAGGTCCCCTCAATGTTGCACACGCTAGAATTTGAGTACTCAACTTATAGAATAGCAACTAAGGGCTGTTATGTTCATGACTGTAATTGATATCAATTAGCAACAATTAAAGTCCATTGTAGCCGCTCATTAAAACCAAGTATCAGCTCATTATTAAATTGATCTTATTCTATAACTTGCATGCATAAATTTGCACGCTAGTCACAAATTTGGGTGGACAACCTTCTAGAATTAGGGTGTAAATGGACAGTTATAGTCTATTCAGCATTATGATACGAACAAATAGATTGGCCAAAAATCCACTTAAACATATCCAGATATTTTATTGTGTTGTCCAGCATGCTGAATATCGAACCCTGAGTTTCTGTGTCTCTGCTTTCTATAGTAACAAGCACACTGACAGCATGCAATTGGATTAACCCTGTTGTCTGTCCGCAGTGCATGCACCTATGGCAAGAATATGGAGCTTGTGACGTTTCTCCTTGACCAGAATGTTGTAAGCATAAATCATCAAGGCAGAGATGGGCATACAGGTAAGATGACAAACGTCTGTTAATAACAGAGCTAAGCACCTCAGATCTCTCTCACCCTATCACCATATTCTTTCAAAATTAGAGACAGAGCAGCCATTTACAAAAATTCCTCTTATCCTAGCTATTATAACTTACAGTAATCATTTCCCATCAGAATAAGTGCCGACATGTAGGGTTGACACTTAAAAATAAAAAGCTCTACTATTTTTTCCTAGCAGAGCAATTTGCTTTATAATGGATCCTCTACAGGAAATCAGTCTTTTAAGCTTTATGGTTATTTGCTATAACTCTGTTCTGTTGAGGTGAAGCCTAATGTTTACTGGAGTGACTGTTGCCTCTGCTAACATTTCAGGACTGCACTGTGCTTGCTACCATGGCCATATCCGGCTGGTTCAGTTCTTACTGGACAATGGAGCAGATATGAATTTGGTGGCTTGTGATCCAAGTAGATCTAGCGGTGAAAAAGATGAACAAACATGTTTGATGTGGGCTTATGAGAAAGGTACTTTAACCCTGTCATTTATACTGCTAAGCCAGTCAATGTATACAGTTGAGTTCATGTATTTAGCTGTGCCATATGCTTAACTAGTGCATAAAAAATATGTTTCATCTGTGACCGATAGATCGGTCTGTCTAGAGCAATCTGGATAGCAAATATCTGGATAAATACTTTTGAATATTGGTCTTTTCAAAGATATTGTCACAATGTCAGGAGTAGAAGTGAGCCCTCGTGCTGATCCAAGGACCAGCAGTCAGAAACCCCAATGCTTCACCTGCGACAAACACCGTTCCCCAGCGGTTGAGCCCCTGGGTTCAGGTGGGCCCTTTACAAAGGTGCACTAGCATTTTTAGTGCACACTAAAAATAAGTGTCCACTAAACGCTAGAGACACCCATATATTCATATGGGCGTCTCTAGCATTTAGCGCATGCTAAAAGCGCTACTGCGCCTTTGCAAAGGACACCCTAACACATTTCCTCTCTCACTTCATCCTTTAATTTATAGCAAATTCATTTTGCTGATGTCCAGGGGATAATTTTATAAGTATGTGTATGGCTACAAATGGCTTTTAATGTGCTTGAAATATCCAAATCCCAATTTTGCAAAACCAGGATTTGGACATTCGATACTACTGTACATCCAATAGCAAGGGGGCGTGTTGTAGGCATGTTCTAGGTGGAACTAGGCAGGGCCCTAAATCAAGATGCCCAAATAGTGATTACCAAAAGGAAGAAACATCCAAGTCTAAAAAGAAGGACGTCCTTTATTTAGACCTGTTTCAGGAATGTCCAGGGTACAGAATGATGCTCTGATTGAGCAGTTGTCCACTGGATGAATTAAGGCATGACACCTCCTTAACCCCCCAGTGGTTGCTGTTCTCCGCCTCTCTCCCTTGAAAGTGAATCTGAAAGGGGATATGTCAGCTTCAGGTATTACAGGCATTCTAAACAAAATAGGAAGCAAGTCTGAGCAGTAGCGTAGTGATTAGTGTAGTGGACTGTAAAGCAAGGGATCTGGGTTGAAATCCTACTTTAATTCTAATGTTTTTGTATTATGAGCCCTCCAGGAACAGAAAAATACTTACAGTACCTAAATATATAAGCTACCTACAAGCCTGAAGGCTATCAAAATGGTGTACATTCAGGTACAATAGGTATTGCTCTGTTCCTGGAGGGCTCACAATTACAAAGTAAAGCACAGCACCCCCCCCCCCCCAGGTGCATCACACCCCCCTGTGCATCACCTCCAAGCCCCCCCCCCCCCCCCGGGTGCATTCTTCCTACCTGCTGGGGTGCTGAGAGCAGCCGTGCAGCTGTCGGCTCCGCTGGTTCCCTGCTGCCTCTGCCCCAGAACAGGAAGTAACAGCAGAGGCAGCAGGGAATCAGTGAAGTCGACAGCTGCGCGGCTGCTCCCTGCACCCCTCCTGCAGCACGCACCCGACGCGCACTGCTCCCACTGCCCCACCCTCGGTACACCACTGATCCTTTGGTTTATAGTCCACTGTACTAACCACAAGGCTGCCACTCTGCTCTGCATTGTGGCCATTTTCTAAGAATGTTGCCATACAGGTGTCCATGTCCCTTGTTTTCCCCTGTTCATAATTTGGACGTTTCATTTCGTTAAATGGCTGTTCATGATGGATGTCTCTAGCACATGGATGTCCACCTCACATATTTTTGAACAGGAAATCTCATCATATTTCCTGTTGGAAAACACATGAGATGGATGTCCGTTTGGGACGTTCTGATCCCTATTCTGACTTGGATATCCTTTTCAAAATACCCCTCTGTGTACATAAGTAATGCCACACTGGGAAAAGACCAAGGGTCCATTGAGCCCAGCATCCTGTCCACGACAGCAGCCAATCCAGGCCAAGGGCACCTGGCAAGCTTCCCAAACGTACAAACATTCTATACATGTTAATTCCCGGAATTGTGGATTTTTCCCAAGTCCATTTAGTAGTGGTTTATGGACTTGTCCTTTAGGAAACCGTCTAACCCCTTTTTAAACTCTGCCAAGCTAACCGCCTTCACCACGTTCTCCGGCAATGAATTCCAGTGTTTAATTATGCGTTGGGTGAAGAAAAATTTTTTTCTCCATTTTGTTTTAAATTTACTACACTGTAGTTTCATCGCATGCCCCCTAGTCCTAGTATTTTTGGAAAGCTTGAATGGATGCTTCACATCCACCTGTTCCACTCCACTCATTATTTTATAGACCTCTATCATGTCTCCCCTCAGCCGTCTCTTCTCCAAGCTGAAAAGCCCTAGCCTCCTTAGTCTTTCTTCATAAGGAAGTCGTCACATCCCCGCTATCATTTTAGTCACCCTTCGCTGCACCTTTTCCAATTCTACTTTATCTTTCTTGAGATGCGGTGACCAGAATTGAACACAATACTCAAGGTGCAGTTGCACCATGGAGCGATACAACTGCATTATAACATCCTCACACCTGTTTTCCATACCTTTCCTAATAATACCCAACATTCTATTCGCTTTCCTAGCCGCAGCAGCACACTGAGCAGAAGGTTTCAGTATATTATCGACGACGACAATACACTTTTGTAAAGTATAACATGCTGAATATTTGATGATTATTAATAAAAATAAATTTTAAAAAATAACAGAAAAAAAGCATAACATAATTTCCTTAAAAGGAGCTTGAACTAGGCCCCTCCTTATTAAGTCAGCTCTTAGGTGCCCAGGAGGTGAAAAAGAGTTCCTAATGCACATTTGCTTAAAATCCAGAATAGATGTCAAAAAGAAAGTAAGAAGGTCATCAAATTCATGAAACAAAGAGAGCAGGTCTCTAAAACGGAAAGCTAAATAATGCATTCAGTTGATCTGGTTGAGTATTTCCCTAATGACTTCCTTTATTGTTCCATCTGAAATGGCACAAAAGAGCCTAACAGTTACTGGCATTTGAAAGTTTACTTAGAAAAAGCCTTTTAGAGGAAGCTTAAGGAGACATGGAAATGGATTTTGTTTGGTTTGAGCTAAGAGCATAATGTACAACGTAGGGGGGGAGGGGGGGGGATACAAGTTGTTTCAGCTTTAATAACACACACAAAAAAACAATGCGTGATGTGGCCATGTGTCGCCCAGTCAGCTATATCAGAGTCAAAACTATCAAATAAAACAATGAAATTAAAATCATACATTCAAGAAAATCAAACATAAATCATATTTAAAACATAAGATCAAAATTCAAATCAAATATAAATAATGAAAATCATGCAAAACACTAACAAACACCCAAAATAGATAACACAGTAGTCAAAGTGCATATCAATTACATTATACAATAGTAAATGATGTGTAGAGGGAACTGTCAAAACAAAATGAACCTGGGCTTCATTGTGTTCAATAGTGAGACAAACATCAAATGAAGCTATTGAACACAATGAAGCCCAGGTTAATATGCACTTTGTGCTTGTGTTAAAAATCCCAGTTAAGCGCCACCAGTGTGTTTTTTTTCTAGCGAAAATGGTGCTGGTGCTCAAATGTCAGGCCACCCTTCAAGGGTGGGGTGATCATTGAGAGACCCACCCCACAGTTGCCAGGCCCCCTGCAACCAGTCACAGAATCTATGACAAGACAAAATTGGTGTGTAGGGCCTGCGCTCTTTCATAAAAACTTGGGGACCATGGGTCAATTTTAGCAGACAATGGAAAAGGTGTCGGTACTCAGTACCCCCCTCAAAAAAAGCCCTGAGCACCACTGAATATTTTCTCCCTCTCTACTCAGCTTAAATATCGCTAAATATCTAACCTCAATAAATGAAATGAAATGAAATGTAGTGAATATGTTTCATAACTTCTTCTCCAGGTCATGATGGCATTGTTACACTCCTGAAGCATTACAAGAGACCACAGGATGAATCCCCCTGTAATGAATATTCGCAGCCTGGTGGAGGTGTGTATTTCACACTGTCATTGCTGAAATCATTTATGCTTGAAGAGAAATGAGGATCCTGATGCTGAAGGAAATTTCCTTGTATTTCAAATATGACAAATTCATAATGCACATTCCTGGCATGAAAACACTCTTTCAACTTTATGATATCATTCTCTGTTTCCCATTCGTAACTAAAATATTCATTCAATGAAAACAAAATGATAGTTTATGCTGTTGCATAAATTATAATGTCACCTTTGAACACACCTGTCAGTATTTTGAAGTGTTGGTCTTGCTTGAGTATGCTCGGTAACAATATACCTGTGATAGCTTGGGCATGAATAGTCGAGGGTTCTGGGTCTGCGGAGAGGACTGAGAGAGAAATAAAGCCAGCTGAGCCCAGGTACAGAATAAAAGGCTACATGCTTATTTATACTAACCAAAACTATACCTGCCTTACTTTGCAGGCTCAAAAAAAAAAACATAGATCAAACAAGTCCTTTCTACATCTCAAGCCTTATTAACATATTCCCTGGGGCCGGCCTCCTTCCCATACTCTGGGCCTGAGGTTTTAAACAGTTTATTTACTTCTTGATATACTGTGAATCATAAATATTTTATCTAGGTAGTTTACAGTTTAAAAAAAACATTAAAAGTTAGGTTAAATAAAGTAAAATATGGCATGTTAAATTAACAATAAAAAAAAAATTATTGAGGGATCAAGGTAAGCCTATCCTATATAATAATTTGCACCTTCAACGTTCCATTGCTGTCTGGCTGCCTGGGTTCATAACATCAAATGACGTCAGCCAGCCTCCAGCGTTCTGTTCCCCCTCACTGCCCCGCCCTCGCGTCAAAATGTAATGACATCAGAGGGCGGAACAGTGAGATGGAAGGGAATGCTGGAGGCAAGCTGAACTGACGTTAGGGGATGTTACAAAAACAGACAGGCAGACAGCGATGGAATCCCGAGATACAATTTAGGCAGCAGGGTGACGGGAAGTGGGCAAACGCAGTAAGCAGCGGTGCGAGACTGAGAGGCGAAGGACAGCAGCCTACAATGCTACATTCCTCCTCACTGTCCTGCACTCGCAAAAAGACGTTATGAAGTCAGAGGGCGGAACAGTGAGAGGGAAGGGAAAGCTGGAGGCAAACTGAGCTGATGTTAGGCAGACATGGAACCGCGAGGTACCCAGTGGATGACACAAAACAAAAATCTAATATAATAAAACGCACCGTGAACGTTCTAATGAGGACAACGTTCTGAAGTCACTAAAACACTCCCTGAAGGGTTCGTGGCGTCCGTGGTGTGAAGCCACCCAGCCGTCTCTGCCCCGCCCTCGCGTCAAACGTCATGACGTCGAGGGCAGAGCGGAAACAAGAACAAACAAGTCCGGCAGCGCAGCATCAGGGAAGGAGGCGGCGCTCCCGACGTCTCCAGCCTTCCCTTCGCTGAGATCCGCCTTCTTCTGATGTCAAAGATGACGTCAGAAGAAGGCGGAACACAGCGAA
This sequence comes from Microcaecilia unicolor, assembly GCF_901765095.1. Classification (NCBI taxonomy): domain Eukaryota; kingdom Metazoa; phylum Chordata; class Amphibia; order Gymnophiona; family Siphonopidae; genus Microcaecilia; species Microcaecilia unicolor. The sequence continues at coordinate 50,443,412 of NC_044036.1, forward strand.
GGGAAGGCTGGAGATGTCGGGAGCGCCGCCTCCTTCCCTGACGCTGCGCTGCCAGAACCGCCACGGAGGTAAATTTAAAAAGAAGAAGAAAAAAAAAAAAAGGGAAAGAGAAGAGGATGGGCAGTAAAGAAGAACAATGGGAGCAGGAGGGCAGGGGAGAAACAACAGCATGGATGCGAAGGGGGAGGGCAAGGATGCGAAGGGGGGGAGAAGAGGGCGGGCCAGGCTGGGACATGGGAGAGAGAGGAGCATGGATGCGAGGGGGGGTCATGGAAGGGAGAGAGGGGACTTGCAGGAAAAGGATGAATGGAGGCGACAGGGGACAGAGGAGCATGGATGGACATGGATTGGGAGAGCAGGCCTCAGGGAGAGAGGGGAATTGCTGAAAAGGGATGAATGGAGGGGGCAGGTGACAGAGGAGCATGGAAGGGCATGGATTGGGAGGGCAGGGCTCAGGGAGAGGGGAATTGCTGGATAGGGATGAATGGAGGGGACAGATGGGCATGGATGGATATGGATTACAGGGCAGGGCTCAGGGAGAGAGGGGAATTGCTGGATAGGGATGAATGGAGGGGGCAGGTGACAGAGGAGCATGGATGGGCATGGATTGGGAGGGCAGGGCTCAGGGAGAGAGGGGAATTGCTGGATAGGGATGAACGGAGGGGACAGATGGGCATGGATTGGGAGGGCACGGCTCACACACACACTCTCACAAACACACTCACACCCAGACTCACTCTCTCTCTCACGCACACACACTCACACTTTCACTCTGACTCTCAAACAGTCACTCTCACATACACTCTCCCAAACATACACACTCCGAGGAAAACCTTGCTAGCGCCCGTTTCATTTGTGTCAGAAACGGGCCTTTTTTACTAGTTTATATATAAAAGAAAAAACAGGATAATATCTTTTAAAAAAAGGATACAAAACACACAGACAGTGCAATCACTGTCACACTCTCTCTCTCTCTCTCTCTCTCTCTCTCTCTCTCTCTCTCTCTCTCTCTCTCTCTCTCTCACACAGATACACACACAGAGTCTGTCTGTCTGTGTGTCTCTCTCACACACACACTCTCTCTCTCTCTTTCTCAATAACACACACACACTCTCTCTCTCTCTCTCTCACACACACTCTGTCTCTATCTCTCACACACACTCTCTCTTGCAAACACACTCTCTCTCTCACATTGTCTCTCTCTCTCTCTCACACACAATCTCTCTCTCTCACACACACACACACTCACTCTCTCTCTCACACACACACACACTCACTCTCTCACACACACACTCTGTCTCTCTCTCACACACTTTCTGTCTCACTGTTACATAATTTGCCCCATTATTTTTCTTCCTTAACTTGAAGAAACCCCCAAAACCTCTGTCTCATAATTCAGTTTCTGGAGCACCATGAGTACTTTTAACTGCAATTTACCCCCTCAAATTATGTTTTACCCATCTTAGTGGCTTTGAAAATTGTCCTCCCCATGACTTCATGCCATGGCTGTTGTACTGTTTCTCTTATAGCAACATGGCTTACTCAGTGGTGTTGTCCTGAGATCTTTTGCAATGTGTGATGCTTAGTAAATAACCAAACAGCACTGCATATACATAACATTGCAGATTGCCTGTTTGCTCATTCTATTTCCTACAACAGGTTTAAGAGCACATGAAGTAATCAAGTCACTTATTCTGCTTGCTGTTTGCACTGTGTTCATTATATGCAAAATTCTGTAAAATCAGACAGTGAATTGCATGTCTTCTGCAACTGGATTGTGTTAGAGATCTGACGTTCCATTTCCACCAACAAACATGACATCTGAAAGCTCTTGGCTAAAATCCTGAACAGCTTCTTAAAGCCAGAAGAATCTAATATGCCATGCTTTTCAGTTCACTTTTAAGAATAACAGTTAAAGTGAATTTGTTCTGTAGTATACAATATGAATCACACAGTTTTGATCCATCATGATTTAATGGAACTTATGATGCTATTTCCTGGTGATACAAAGTCTCAGTTGTTTAATGCTGATAGATTTATTATATCTTGGCTTCTAGGTTATTGACTTTAGAGCTATACAAAGTCTAAAAGTAATATTCTTTTATTTTAGATGGTTCGTATGTATCTGTTCCTTCTCCTCTTGGAAAAATCAAAAGTATGACTAAAGGTATTTCAGTTTCTGTAATTGTGAAAAATATAATCAGATACGGTTTAAAGTCAACATAATTGCATGAAATGCATATACAATTTTTAAATGTTTGAAGAAATCTTTAGAAATATGAACAGTGTATGTACAAATACATGAGGGACCCTTTTACTAAGGTGCGCCAAAAAAATGGGCTGGGCTGGTGTAGGCACGTGTTTTGGGCACACACAGATCCATTTATTTCATAATTTATTTCATAATTCACTTTATCACTCAGGGATTTCAATGCAATACCACATGTATTCTTTTGTACTATTTATGTGCCTTAATGCAATATCACTTGTAATTCTCTACCCGGAAATGGCGAGTGCCATTACGGCATAATGTAAGCCTGCAAATTGGTGGGAAATGTGGGATGCAAATGCAACAAATAAATAAATACATTTTTCAGCGTGCCTGTGAAAAAGGCCTTTTTAAAATTTTAACCGAAAATGGACATGCGGCAAAATAAAAATTGGTGCACGTCCATTTTGGGTTTGAGACCTTACCACCAGCCATTGACTTAGTGGTAAGGTCTCACACATTAACCGTGCGGTAATCATCTACGTGCGTAGAATGATGAATACCACCCGGTTTCTACCGTGCAACCAGAAAATAAAAATGACTTTCCCGGTGCGTGTTACGGATGCACGTCAAAAATGAAATTACCGCAAGGGCCACACGGTAGCTGGGCGGTAACTCAAAATTGGCGTGCATTGGGCACGTGTAGGTGCCTACACAGCTTAGTATAAGGGCCCCTTAAAGAGGTCTTTATACTATGTGAGGGTAATTATGTAGCAGGGAACCTAGATTAATAGGACAAGAAAGCAGCCATTTTTTTTCTATTTTGTAAAAACAGATGGATGCCTCTATGCCTATGGGGCTCTTTCCCTTTCACTAAAGTTCTGTAAGCGTTGCACTTATTGTACCTTAACTACAGAAGTTGTATGGGAACTTATGGTTTATTTCTATCTGATAAAATTGCCTACCTTACCAAGAAAATCAAGGTGATGTATAATTAGAAAGGAACTTCATTGAAATATAGGAAAGTAATTCATACACACAGTAGGGTTATTCAGACCAACATGCTATTGGCTGCTGGTTCTCTCAGCTTCACATAATCCAAATTTTATCAATTTGCCGACCGGGACCCAAGCCTTTCAGACTTTGGAACACAAGTGTAAAAAGATGAGTTTTTAAATTTATCCTAAATTGTTTGAGTGAAACTTCTGATCGAGGGAAAAGTGGGAGATTGTTTCAAAGGAAAGAAGCCAAAAAATAAAATGCTGTTTTTCAAGTAACATGGAGGGGCATAATCGAATGGCGCTGGCGAAATACATGGCCGGCGATGTATTTTGGCGGTGCCGCAAACAGCTGGCCAGACCCGTATTTTCAAAAAAGATTCGCCGGCCATCTTTTGTTTCGACAATACGGTTCCGGCCAGCCAAATGCCTTGAATTTGGCCGGGGTTTGAGATGGCCGGCTTCGTTTTTTAGCGATAATGGAAAGTTATGTCGGCCTTCTCAAACCCCGGCCAAATTCAAGACATTTGGCCATGGGAGGAGCCAGCATTTTTAGTGCACTGGCCCCCCTGACATGCCAGGACACCAACCAGCCACCCTAGGGGTCACTGCGGTAGACTTCAGAAAAGCTCCCTCGTGCATAGCTCCCTTACTTTGGGAGCTGAGCCCCCCAAACCCACTACCCACAAATGTACTGCACCCACTAAAATTGCTCCAGGGACCTGCATACAGCCTCTAGGACTTATTGCTGCTGTATAATTTTGGCACACCAGTTCACACCTGAAGACTAATCTCTCTGAAAAAGTCCTTTCTTGAAATAACCACGTTTACTCACAGTTAAGTGCAGATCAGAGGTTGTGCCCCACTGGTAAAGAGTCCCCTGGTACTAAGATTAGCAGTAGGTCAGAGCTGGCACAATGGTGTACAATGCCCTCTTTCAGCACCATGCAGGGTAAGAACTACGTTCTCTAACGTGGGTAACACAGGAAAGGGAACTAAAACTGGCTTACAAAAATGGCCACTACCACATGGACTACAACAGGAAACAAAACAGGGCACACTCTGACCTGGTTGGCAGGGGGGAAAAGCACCATGGGAGTACAGCCCAGTACCGTACACCCAACACAATGCATTGGTAATGTGACTCTGCAGTGCATCTAACAGAAAAGGTGTCACACTCACCCGAGAGCCATATCGCAACCAGGGAAAGGCTGTCGGAGGATACTACACATTCTGCTGTCATGGAGGTGGGTACGGCATTTGAGGCTGGCATACAGGCTGGCAAAAAAGGTTTTTAGTTTTATTTTTTTAGTTTGGAAGGGGGTTGGTGACCATTGGGGGAGTATGGGGAGGTCATCCCCGATTCCCTCCAGTGGTCATTTGGTCAGTTGGGGCACCTTTTTCAGGCTTGGTCGTGAAAATAAAAGGACCAAGTAAAGCCGGTGAAATACTGCTTAACGCCGCTTTTTTTTTTCCATTATCGGCGAAAGCCGGCCATCTGGTAGCCACGCCCATGCCCACCCATGTCCCACCTTCGCTAATCTACTGACACGCCCCCTTGAACTTTCGCCGGCGAAGCAACGGGAAAGCGGTGATGCTGTCAAAAATGCCGCTTTCCATTATACCGATTTTGCCGCTTTTCCGAAATCGCCGGCCATCTTCCGATTTATGTCGTGAAATGGCCGGCGATAACTTTCGAAAATAAACTGGATAGTAACATAGTAAATGACGGCAGATAAAGACCTGTACGGTCCATCCAGTCTGCCCAACAAGATAAACTCATTTACATGGTATGTGATACTTTATTTGTATACCCGAGTTTGATTTGTCCTTGTCTTTCTCAGGGCACAGACCGTAGAAGTCTGCCCAGCATTGTTCTTGTACCAAGTTCTGAAGCTAACGTCGAAGCCCCTTAAAATTTACACTCCAGCCCATCTCTATCTATTCAGTCACGATCACGGCATAGACCGTAGAAGTCTGCCCAGCTCCCATTTTGTTTCCCAATTACCGGCGTCGTCACCCAATCTCCGATAAGATTCCACTGAACCATTCCTTCTAAAAAGTAGATTCCCAATAAGCCTCAGAAGGCTTGGGAAGGATCAAACGATGATCATTTATAGAGCGGAGGACTCGAGTTGGAGTAAGAAGAAAAGTTAATCTGGCTAAATATGCTTTATGTGTAAACATAAGAATTTTGAATTGAATTCTTTGTTCCACAGGTAACCAATGCAGTTTGGAGAGCAAAGGAGAAACAAAATCCTTACATTTCGAATGACACATTGAGCATCAATATTCTGTAGTGTTTGCAATCATTTAAATTCAAATTTTGGAATGCCAGCATAGATTACATTATCAGTAATCCAGGCAAGAGCCGATTAAGGCATGGTACAGGGTATGTAAAGCATTTTGATGCAGATAACTATGGATTGACCACTGGTAAAATCCTTATCCTCAGAATGAGCTCCCTTTACCACAACCCTCTGCTGCCTTCCACTCAACCAGTTCCTAACCCAGTCAGTCACTTTAGGGCCCATACTGAGGGTACTTAGTTTATTTATTAGTTGTCTATGGAACCATGTCGGGCTCATTTGATTTTATTTTCAGACCTCACAAGAATAAAGATTTGAAGGAAACCTTTCGTATTGTGTTTGAGTTTACTGTGTACTTTGCTTAGTAAAGATGATACGACAGTTTCTGTACTATATCCAATTCTAATACCGGATTGAAGCGGGTGCAGAACTAAAGCAGATTCTAGATAAGATCACAGTTGGAAGAAAAACTATCCTTTCGATAATTTTAACTATAAATGAAAGGTTAGAAATAGGACGGTAACTTGCCCTGGTTTAAACTTCAGATCCAGGTTTCTTAAGGATAGGGTGGATTATTGCTGCTTTAAGAGAATTGAGAATTGAATCCTCAGTCAAACTATACACAACAATAAGACACAGACACTTTTTTTATTTTTTGAAACGTGCTTTGTAAGCATCTGCAGAACTAGGGAGCACGAATTGAATGTCTCTAATCCCCTGATGGGAAATTATAGACCGGTGAGCCTGAGATTGGTACCGGGCAAAATGGTAGAGACTATTATAAAGAACAAAAAGAGCATATACATAAGTATGGATTAATGAGACAAAGCCAACATGGATTTAGTCAAGGGAAATCTTGCCTCACCAATGTACTATATTTTTTCGAAGGGATGAATAAACATGTGGATAAAGTGAGCCGGTTGATATTATGTATCTGGATTTTCAAAAGGCATTTGACAAAGTACCTTATGAAAGACTCCCAAGGAAATTAGAAAGTCATGGGATAGGAGGCAATATCCTATTATGGATTAAAAACTGGTTAAAAGATAGAAAACACAGAGTAGGGTTAAATGTTCAGTATTCTCAATGGAGAAGAGTAGATAGTTGAGTTCCCCAGGGGTCTGTGCTGTGACTGCTGCTTTTTAACATATTTATAAATGACCTAGAGATGGGAGTAACTAGTGAGGTAATTAAATTTGCTGATGACACAAAGCTATTCAAAGTTGTTAAATCACAAGAGGATTGTGAAAAATTACAAGATGACCTTACGAGACTGGGAAACTGGGCGTCTAAATGGCAAATGACATTTAATATGAGCAAGTGCAAAGAGATGTATGTGGGAAAGAAGAACCCAAACTATAGCTACATGATACAAGGTTCCACATTAGGAATCACCACCCAGGAAAGGAATCTATGTAACATTGTTGATACATTGAAACTCTCTTCTCAGTGAAAAGTGGCAACTAACAAAGCAAATAGAATGTTAGGAACTTTAGAAAAGGAATGGAAAACAAAAACAAGAATGTTATAATACCTTTGTATCGCTCCATGGTGCTATCACACCTCGAATACTGTGTGCAATTCTGGTCACCGCATCTCAAAAAAGACATAACAGTGAGGTACAGAGAAGGGCAATGAAAATGATAAAGGGAATAGGATGACTTCCCTATGAAGAAAGGCTAAAGCACCTGGGGATATTCAGTTTGGAGAAGAGATGTCTGAGGGGAGATGTGATAGAGGTCTAGAGGTGTGATAGAGGTCTAAAAAATATTGAGTGGGGAGGAATGGGTAGTCGTGAATTGTTTGTTTAATCTTTCCACAAATACTAGAACTAGGGAGCACGCAATGAAACTACTAAGTAGTAAATTTAAAACAAATCAAAGAAAATATTTCTTCACTCAACATGTAAGTAAACTCTGGAATTCTTTGCCAGAAAATGTGGTAAACACAGTCAGCTTAGCAGGGTTTAAAAAAGGTTTGGATAATTTCCTAAAAGAACAGTCCATAAGTCATTATTAAGATGAACTTTGGAAAATCCACTACTTACATCTATGATAAGCAGCATGAAATCTGTTTTACTGTTCTGGGATCTTGCCTTGTACTTGTGACCTGGATTGGCCACTGTTGGAAACAAGATACTGGGCTTGATGGTCCTTTGGTCTGTCCCAGTATGTCAAATTTTATGTTCTTATGAGATCTACTTCTAACCTAATTCAAGCTTCCAGGTGCCAATGGACAAGTTAATCTTACCTTCGGTGCTTTGTATAGCAGGTGTAAATGTTTTGCAGATTTGTTAATGAATATGCATGTTGGCATTATGAAATATCTAGTTTGCACATACTTTGGAAACACAATCTCAACATACCCCTTTTTACATGCACACACGACGTAAGGGGACAAGCAGGGCAGGTAATGTGGCAGAGACCAGCAATGGACAAATGCTTCAGCTGGCGGGGGTTGGGGGCCCCTGCCAGCCAAGGTATGTGAGGTGGCGGCGGGAGGTGTGGAGCAGTGGGGAGGTGGGCCAAAATATACCCCCCACACTTTGGGCTCTGGACCCCCCCCCCACATCGAGGTCTGTGCAAAGGGGCACATACATGTGGGCACCCAGTTTATAAAATTGTCCTTTGTAGAGCTAAATTTATAACTATGTGAAAAATACAAAAAGTTGCCTATATTATAAAATAGATTTAAGAACATAAGAAGTTTAATTATTGGGACAGACTAAAGGACCATCAAACCCAGTATCCTGTTTCTAACAGGGGCCAATCCAGGTCACAAGGACCTGGCAAGATCCCAAAAGAGTAAAACAGATTTTATGCTGCTTATCCTAGAAACAAGCAGTGGATTTTCCGAAGTCCATCTTAATAAGGGCTTATGGAATTTATTTTTCAGGAAATTAACCAAACCTTTTTTTAAACCCTGCTAAGCTAAATGCTTTTATTTTATTTATTTATTTATTTATTTATTGCATTTCTACCCCACATTTTCCCACCTATTTGCAGGCTCAATGTGGCTTACATAGTACCATGAGGTGTTAGCCACCTCCGGTGATGAAACAAATACATTGCCACATTTGCTAGCAATGAATTCCAAAGTTTACTTACATGTTGAGTGAAGAAATATTTTCTTTGATTTGTTTTAAATTTATTACTTAGTAGCTTCATTGCATGCCCTCTAGTCTTTGTATTTTTGGAAAGAATAAACAAGTGATTCACATCTACCCATTCCACTCCACTTAGTATTATATAGACTTCTATCATATCTCCCCTCAACCATCTCTTCTCCAATCAGAAGAGCCGTGGAGGGGCCTAATCGAACGGGGCGCCCAAGTTTTCCTGAGGACGTCCTCACAGGACGTTCCCACGAAGGGGAGGGGAAACTTGTATTATCGAAACAAGATGGGCGTCCATCTTTCATTTTGATAATACAGTCGGGGACGCCCAAATCTCAACATTTAGGTCAACCTTAGAGATGGTCGTCCTTAGAGATGGTTGTCCCCAATTTTCGGCAATAATGGAAACCAAGGACGCCCATCTCAGAAACTACCAAATCCAAGCCATTTGGTCGTGGGAGGAGCCAGAATTCGTAGTGCACTGGTCCCCCTGACATGCCAGGACACCAACCAGGCACCCTAGGGAGCACTGCAGTGGACTTCAGAAAACGCTCCCAGATGCATAGCTCCCTTACCTTGTGTGCTGAGCCCCCCCCCCCCCAAAACAAAACCCCAAAACCCACTCCCGACAACTGTACACCACTACCATAGCCCTTAGGGATCAAGGGGGGCACCTAGATGTGGGTACAGTGGGTTTGTGGTGGTTTTTGGAGGGCTCACATTTACCTCCATAAGTGTAACAGGTGGGGGGGATGGGCCTGGGTCTGCCTGCCTGAAGTGCACTGCAGTACCCACTAAAACTGCTCCAAGGACTTGGAGCTGGGTATGCTATTTGAGGCTGGCATAGAGGCTGGAAAAAATATTTAAAAAATTTTTTAGGGTGGGAGGAGGTTAATGACCACTGGGGGAGTATGGGGAGGTCATCCCCGATTCCCTCCGGTGGTCATCTGGTCATTTAGAGCACATTTTTGTGGCTTGGTTGTAAAAAACCAAAGGACCAAGTAAAGTCATCCAAGTGTTCATCAGGGACGCCCTTCTTTTTTTCCATTATCTGCCGAGGACGCCCATGTGTTAAGCACGCCCCAGTCCCGCCTTCGCTATGCTTCCAACACGGCCCCAGGAACTTTGGTCATCCCCACAATGGAAAGCAGTTGAGGACGCTCAAATTGGCTTTCAATTATGCCGATTTGGGCGACCCTGTGAGAAGGACGCCCATCTTGCGATTTGTGTCAAAAGATGGGCACCCTTCTCTTTCGAAAATAAGCCTGCTAGTCTCTTTAGCTTTTCTTCATATGCATAAGTACATAAGTACATAAGTAGTGCCATACTGGGAAAGACCAAAGGTCCATCTAGCCCAGCATCCTGTCACCGACAGTGGCCAATCCAGGTCAAGGGCACCTGGCACGCTCCCCAAACGTAAAAACATTCCAGACAAGTTATACCTAAAAATGCGGAATTTTTCCAAGTCCATTTAATAGCGGTCTATGGACTTGTCCTTTAGGAATCTATCTAACCCCTTTTTAAACTCCGTCAAGCTAACCGCCCGTACCACGTTCTCCGGCAATGAATTCCAGAGTCTAATTACACGTTGGGTGAAGAAAAATTTTCTCCGATTCGTTTTAAATTTACCACACTGTAGCTTCAACTCATGCCCTCTAGTCCTAGTATTTTTAGATAGCGTGAACAGTCGCTTCACATCCACCCGATCCATTCCACTCATTATTTTATACACTTCTATCATATCTCCCCTCAGCCGTCTCTTCTCCAAGCTGAAAAGCCCTAGCCTTCTCAGCCTCTCTTCATAGGAAAGTCGTCCCATCCCCACTATCATTTTCGTCGCCCTTCGCTGTACCTTTTCCAATTCTACTATATCTTTTTTGAGATACGGAGACCAGTACTGAACACAATACTCCAGGTGCGGTCGCACCATGGAGCGATACAACGGCATTATAACATCCGCACACCTGGACTCCATACCCTTCCTAATAACACCCAACATTCTATTCGCTTTCCTAGCCGCAGCAGCACACTGAGCAGAAGGTTTCAGCGTATCATCGACGACGACACCCAGATCCCTTTCTTGATCCGTAACTCCTAACGCGGAACCTTGCAAGACGTAGCTATAATTCGGGTTCCTCTTACCCACATGCATCACTTTGCACTTGTCAACATTGAACTTCATCTGCCACTTGCACGCCCATTCTCCCAGTCTCGCAAGGTCCTCCTGTAATCGTTCACATTCCTCCTGCGACTTGACGACCCTGAATAATTTTGTGTCATCGGCGAATTTAATTACCTCACTAGTTATTCCCATCTCTAGGTCATTTATAAATACATTAAAAAGCAACGGACCCAGCACAGACCCCTGCGGGACCCCACTAACTACCCTCCTCCACTGAGAATACTGGCCACGCAATCCTACTCTCTGTTTCCTATCTTTCAACCAGTTCTTAATCCATAATAATACCCTACCTCCGATTCCATGACTCTGCAATTTCTTCAGGAGTCTTTCGTGCGGCACTTTGTCAAACGCCTTCTGAAAATCCAGATATACAATATCAACCGGCTCCCCATTGTCCACATGTTTGCTTACCCCCTCAAAAAAATGCATTAGATTGGTGAGGCAAGACTTCCCTTCACTAAATCCGTGCTGACTTTGTCTCATCAGTCCATGTTTTTGTATATGCTCTGCAATTTTATTCTTAATAATAGCCTCCACCATCTTGCCTGGCACCGACGTCAGACTCACCGGTCTATAATTTCCCGGATCTCCTCTGGAACCTTTCTTAAAAATCGGAGTAACATTGGCTACCCTCCAGTCTTCCGGTATTACACTCGATTTTAGGGACAGATTGCATATTTCTAACAGTAGCTCCGCAAGTTCATTTTTTAGTTCTATTAATACTCTGGGATGAATACCATCAGGTCCCGGTGATTTACTACTCTTCAGCTTGCTGAACTGACCCATTACATCCTCCAAGGTTACAGAGAATTTGTTTAGTTTCTCCGACTCCCCCGCTTCAAATATTCTTTCCGGCACCGGTGTCCCCCCCAAATCCTCCTCGGTGAAGACCGAAGCAAAGAATTCATTTAATTTCTCCGCTACGGCTTTGTCCTCCTTGATCGCCCCTTTAACACCATTTTCGTGTTATCATTTTTGTTGCCCTTCTCTGTACCTTTTCTAATTCCGTTATATCTTTTTTGAGCTGCAGTGACCAGAATTGTACACAGTATTCGGGGTGCGATAGCACCATGGAGTGATACAAAAGCATTGTAAGATTCTCCTTTTTGTTTTCCAATCGTTTTCTAATAATTCCTAACATTTGAACAAACAATGCTCTCACACAAATTTATACCTGCTCTGAAGAAGGTATAAATGTGCACATGTATTCTGTATATAAATGCATAAAAATGCACATGTACAACTGTGCTCAGCTCCGGTCAAACTATGCCCACAGAAATGACTACACACTGATCATGTAAAAATAAATGCAATATGCCTATTTTTCTTATACAGTTGTGTAAGAGCGTGTTTCTGTATGTCAAAAATGCTTTACACATGGAAATGGCTTTAAAAATCACCCTCTATTGGTTCTTATGTTTCCAGAAGATTTTGCCCATGAAGTGTAGCAGCTGTGGTTTGATAATCCGGTTTCAGTTACTTAGGGACCCTTTTACTATGCCGCATAAGCGTCTATGCACACCCAACACATGCCAAAATGGAGTTACTGCCCGACTGCTGGGTGGCTCTTACAGTAATTTCATTTTTGGCACGCATCTGATACACGCATCTGAAAAATATTTTTTATTTACGGGCGCGCGTAACGGATGCTCACCAAGTGGCATTTGGTGCACGTAGGTCATTACCGCCTGGTTACCGCATGAGTCTTTATCACTAGGTCAATGGCTGATGGTAAGGTCTCAGACCCAAAATGGACGCGCGGCAATTTTCATTTTGCCGCATGTCCATTTTTGGCAAAAATTTTTAAAAAGGCCTTTTTTACAGGCATGCTAAAAAATGGATCGGCATGCACCCAAAACCCACGTTTACGCTACCGCAAGCCATTTTCAGCACGTCTTTATAAAAGGACCCCCAAAGTATTAAAGAAAAGAACTAATGCAATTGAATAGCCTAATCTGGATATCATCTGCCAATGGAGGGCCAAGATTAGTGAAACACTAAATCAGGAAAGAGACAATAGATGAAAATATTGTTTCTCTTGGTACAACCACAGTACCACAGTGACCTTTGCTGTTATTTTGATTTTTTTCCCCTCTTACCTTCTTAAAAACCTCTGCAGATATACATAGAAAACTATAAAGGAAGCATGAATTTTAATATTATAAATTCAGAGAGACATCTTCATGAGATACACTGTACAAAGTATATTACATGTTATTGTGCAATTTTTCATTCCAGCCTAGAAGAAAATTACAGTATTCATCCATGCACTATATTTTGCTGTTATGTGAAATCTTTTGAGTTTTACCCTTTTGATTGCTTCTTTTAATCTGTTTTCTAAGTTTGTAGACTGCCTATAAAACATAATTATTCCATTCTTTCACAGAAAAGGCAGATGTTCTTCTCCTACGAGCTAGTCTTCCTTCGCATTTTCAGCTTCAGCTGTCCGAGATTGAGTTCCATGAGATTATTGGATCAGGTAAACAAAACGGAGACACTGTTGTGCTGACAAATTGCATCCGTTCAGAAAATATGATTTTTCAAAGTTATTTTGAAACCTTGCAGGTTCATTTGGGAAAGTATACAAGGGACGGTGCAGAAATAAGATAGTGGCTATCAAACGGTAAGCTTGCAACGGGCTTTTCAAAGAAACCAATATCCAGACATACGTGTTTGGGTTGTACTTATTTAAGCTAAAGTTATTTCTCTCTCTTTACTTTTATCTTTATAGATATCGAGCCAATACATACTGTTCCAAGTCAGATGTGGACATGTTTTGCCGTGAAGTCTCTATTCTTTGCCGGCTCAACCATCCTTGCATTATCCAGTTTGTTGGTGCCTGTTTAGATGACCCAAGTCAGTTTGCCATTGTAACTCAATATGTGTCTGGAGGATCTCTCTTCTCCCTGCTACATGAGCAAAAGAGGTATGTTGCTTTTACATTTCGGTGCTGAAGTGACCATGGATTCATATAAAAAAAACAAGCACACTTCAGGGCCACCAAGAGACTGAACTGGTCCCTGGGCAGGGCCGCTGCCACCACCCCCCCCCCCCCCCCCCCACTATCATCATCCGCTGCCACCCTCCCCCCAGTTGCTGCCACTTCCCCCCCCCCCCCCCCCCCCCGATGTCTGCCGCAACAGGATTGAAATACCTTGGCAGGCGGGGAACCTGAGGCCCTGCCAGCAGAAGATGTCTTCCTCCAGCACTGACTGCCTGCCCCTGCGGTTGCTTTTCCTCTCAGGGCATGCTCGGTTTCAAAATCGAGCATGCGCGCCTGAGAGGAAAAGCAGCCGCTCAGCAAGCAATGGGCAAAAGAGTAGTGCTGGAGGAAGCTCCGGGTCCTCCCCAGCCTGCAAGGGGGGCCCTGCGCCAGAGTTTTCTCTCTGTTGCTCATGTCGGGACACGATCATTCAGGTCCCATCAGGAGCAGGAGAGAGAGACCCCAAGCACCGGGTCCCCCTTGGAAGCCCAGGCCCAGGAAATTCCCCCCCCCCCCCTTTCGACGGCCATGGCACACTTATAGCAACATTTTTAGGTTTGCAACGTGAGTGTCAGGTCCTGACTGGGTACAGATGCTCAGATTTTAGGCCAGTCATAGTATTTCAAGAGAAGTAATTCCTTTCCAGCGGCAGAAAGGTTGGCACACTGTGTCGTCAAGAGTTCCATGCCCAAACTTATGAAGCTTGAGGTTGATTGTAAGAAGTACGTACTGTTGGAAGCATTTTTAAAAAGCTTTCAATGTGTAAGTGTAGAAACATTTGGCACTGTACATGAAAATAGCATGAAGAGTATTATAAACCAACCCAAATGGGTTGTAGGGGACTGCATATTCATTACAGATTTTATTGATCTTAATTTAATTTTATTAAAAAATGTATAAACTACTAATTTGGATCAAGGATAGAGCCAAAGAGCTATATAATAAACACTGCCAAGGCAATGCAAAATATATTGACAAGAGACCATCAATAGTATACAATCATAAAATCACAAAAGAGGTAAACATCCTAAAAATAAACAGGTACAAACAAAATAAAAAGCGTTGAGCATGTGCTAATGTCTGTTAACACACGCTAAGCTTTAGTAAAAGGGCCTCTTAAATAGATAACATCTACAGGCATATACAGGTCATAGATACCATCCAATACCCTGCTGAAATGTCCTAGGTGAGTAGTGTCAAACTACAGCTCTAGAGGGCTGCAAACCAGTCAGGTTTTCAGGATATCCTTAATGTAACGCAGAGGGGCATAATCGAACGTCACCGGCGAAATAGGTCGCCGGCGATCTATTTTGGCAATGGCGCAACAGCTGGCCGGAACCGTATTTTCGAAAAAGATGACCGGCCATCTTTTTTTTTCGATAATACGGTTTAGCCTGGCCAAATGCCAGAGTTCGCCGGATATGAGATCGCCGGTTTTGTTTTTCAGCGATAATGGAAAAAAAATACCGGCCATCTCAAACCCCGCGAAATCCAAAGCATTTGGTCGTGGGAGGAGCCAGCATTTGTAGTGCACTGGTCCCCCTGACATGCCAGGACACCAACCGGGCACCCTAGGGGGCACTTCTAAAAATTAAAAAAATACATACAAATAGCTCCCAATCAATCTCTCTCCTCCTATCTGGTACATCTCCCTTGGATTTCTGCACCCCAAGTGCATCACTCTGCTCTTCTTGATATTAAACTTTAACAAATCACTGTACCTGGAAATCTAATGCTTATAATTACATGCTCATTAGTATACCTATCTAAAGACAGCACACTATATATTTAATTTAATTGAAGAATACCCCATTCATCAACTACTTGTGCACAAGCTACAACAAAGACACATTCATGTCACAACAAAGACTTTTTTCAATTGCATACAAAAAATGCTTGACATGGAGTTCTTTATTACATAAACATTGTAGCAAGGTACATCCAGATACTTATCTAAAAATGTCTTGGCAAACTCCAGGCAGTCCAAATCAAGATAATAATATCCAAATAGTACAGTTCTTCTTCACTTCTATATTGATGAAGTTCACCTTTCAAATGTCCAGTGCAATTAGCTTACTAAATGGTGAAGATGCCACACTTCCCAGATAAGTCCACAGTCTCTCATCGATGGTACTCAAGTTGTTTAATCAAGTTTGTTTCCCAAAATACAACTCCGTCCTATGATGACTGTTATTTGTCACTGAGATCACAATGGCAATCCTTTACCATTACTGAAACAAATCCTGGATGTTACTTTGTCACAGCAAGATTTTTTGCAATAGCATATTTCCTTAAAACGCCTCTCCTGGCCATTTAAATCATGTCAAAAATTGTACCCATTATTATTATGTGTGAACTAGTAAGAAAGGCCCGTTTCTGTCAGAAATGAAACGGGCGCTAGCAAGGTTTTCCTCGGAGTGTATGTTTGAGAGAGAGTGTGTGTGAGAGATGGAGAGTGTGATAGACAGAGAGTGTGTCAGACAGAGTGTATGTGAGAGACAGAGAGTGAGTGAGTGTGTGCCCCTCCCCCTCCCTTTATGGTCTGAGGCCCCCTTTCCACCCCCACCTCTCTGGTCTCAGGACCCCCCTCACCCCCTCACTCCAGCCACCCATGTCCAGCAACCCTCCTCTCCCCCTGCCCCCCTGCAGCCATCCATGTCTAGCGACCCTCCTCTCCCCTGCTCCCCCTGCAGCCACCCATGTCCAGTGACCCTACTCTCCCCCTGCCCCCCTCCAGCCACCCATGTCCAATGACCCTCCTCTCCCCTGCCCCCCCTCCAGCCACCCATGTCCTGTGACCCACTGCTGGCGCTGGTGCTGGCGCTGACACTTCCCCGCTGCCGAATCGCTGTTCAAAATGGCCGCCAAGACTTCCAATGGCGGACTCGCGAGACCTCTGCTGAAGTCTTGGAGGCCGCCCTTGTAAGTATCGGCAGGGGAGCGCCAGCACCAGTGCCAGCAACGGGCAGGAAGGACTGGGGATCTTTCCTGCCTGCCCCGAAGAATTGGTTACACAACCTGGGTGGATGAAGGAGGGGCAGGTGAGAGAGCAGGGTCATTTGACATGGGTGGCTGGAGGGGGGCAGGGGGAGAGGAGGGTCGCAGGACATGAGTGGCTGGAGGGGGGGCAGGGGAGAGGAGGGTCGTTGTTTGATGTGCCGCTCCCTGCCACTTGCTCCGCGTGTTTCCCTACTCCTCCCCCTGTCTGGGAATCAGCTGTGAGTGATGTCAGCCTGGCTACGGAGCATAGCTCAGCAACTCCGAAGGCGCCACGGACACAGGCAGGCACATTAGAACGTTGGTGGTGAGAATTATTATATAGGATGATGGAGAATTTGCAGCTGCCTATAAAGCTACTTCTCAGATAGTTCTTGTGTGTCATTTCAGCACCACTTTCATCCCAACCCTGGCAAGCAAGGATCACACTCAGCAATGCAAATACTAAACCACACTGAACCCTCAACTGGAACTATTTTTATTCTATTTTCATTTTTAAATAAAGACCATGACTAGCTTGTCATGAAAGTTTGCTTCTGTAAACCTAAAGAAGTCAAACTAAATGTAAACAAAGAAAATGACTAAAGGAAAAAAAGCTTGACTTTGATATATTTAACAGCTTATTACTACTTTTTTGAGTAAGTGTGTGTGGATGTATCAACTAACGATGTCAGGGTGATGTTCCTTTTAATCACAGGAATCTTGATCTACAGTCAAAGCTAATAATTGCAGTGGATGTTGCTAAAGGCATGGAATACCTTCATAATCTAACACATCCTATTATACATCGGGATTTAAACAGGTATGTTCATCTTCTCAGTGGTTTCTGTTCTAGCACTGTACCTATCACAAACTCATTCGCCATTACTGTAATAAGAGCATTACAATCAGCAGCACACAGTTTCTGTGAGGTTGATCATCATGTAAGCTATGAAGAAAAAAATCATGCAATGTGAATTAAGCTAAAGGTATGGAATCATCACAGGTTTTGATGCAGCAGGACATGCAAATCAATCGGCATTTAATCCTAACCTAGCCAAAGAAATTTAGAGTGGAATGCATCTCTGCAGGGAAATTTGGGGAAGGGGGGATATTTTATCTATTTGGGTTTATGCACCGCCTTTTTGAAGGAATTCACTCCTGCTTTGAAGTTGTGATATTTTTACACACACAATATACATTCATTCTTGTTGAAAAGATTTAAGTAGACTCTATGTTCACAAAATTATGGAGGTTTTTTTAAGACCAATGATAGAGAATTGTGAGCTGTTTACGAATCGTAAGTGTCTGCCTAAATGTAGGTTTGCCTGCTTTTTTTGGTTAGGTAGGACAGTCACAGCCAACTGAGGTCTTTTTCCTCCTTTTTTAAGAAATTCAAAGAAAGAAATCAAAAGAAGGAATTTGGTAGAAGGACACTGAAGAGAGGTTGTAAGCTCTATTGAGCAGGGACTGTCTCTCTGTGATCACTTTATTCTATATATTTACATAGTAACATAGTAGATGACGGCAGAAAAAGACCTGCACGGTCCATCCAGTCTGCCCAAGAAGATAAATTCATGTGTGCTACTTTTTTTTATTTGTACTGTCCTCTTCAGTGCACAGACCGTATAAGTCTGGCCAGCCCTATCCCCGCCTCCCAACCACCAACCCCGCCTCCCAACCACCAGCTCTGGCACAGACCCTATAAGTCTGCCCAGCACTATCCCCGCCTCCCAACTACCAGTCCCGCCTTCCACCACCAGCTCTGGCACAGACCGTATAAGTCTGCCCAGCACTATCCCTGCCTCCCACCACCAGCTCTGGCACAGACCGTATAAGTCTGCCCAGCACTCACATCCTGGAGTAGATTTGAAGTATTATTGATCCACTGTTTGTATTTTTGGTGTGTTCACTTCTTGTAGTGGTGATCCTTTTTTGTATATTTACCTTATGGTAAGCTACATTACAATATCAACATAGTACACAATAAAAGTTTTAATAGACAGCAGAGGGTGTAAGCAAAGATGGAACATATATAAATAAGATAGAGTAACAGGAGTAAGAAAATAAGGGGACTAAATTAAAGAAAGTTGCACATGAGGGCAGAAAGGTGCTTTTGTCACAAGTGGGTAATTTAAAGCACCTTATATTTGACTGTGTATGCATCCGGCAATACTGGTCAGAAATCTGGTCGCAACTGGTTGATATCTTTCATCTTCCTGGCTCAATCTCTTATAAATTAGTGATAGGGATCAGTGCTATACAAGTCTACTGACTCACAGTGAAGGGTCTCTAGTTAACACCATGGTATCTTTAGCTCCGAAGGTAATCTTCTCACACTGGAAGTCCTTGCATCAAGCCACTTACCAGGAATGGTGGAACTTGGTGCTTCAAGTGTGCAAGTATGAATCCCACCTTGCTAAGCAGTCTCCCCAATTTATGTGTTATAGGGAGAAATGGCTCCCGCTTGTATCTTACTTCAATGTTGTTCAGTGAAATGCATAAATATTGGTGTGTCTTATATCTCTAGCATGCTCTGTACTTTGATTTGTCTCCTCCAGCTCCCCTCTCTTCTTTCTTTGTCTTTTCTTAATCTTATCTTAATCTAGAAATGGATATTTGCGTTTTACCTGTGAGCTCCAAGGTTACTATTTGCTGTAATATGTTATCTGTTGTCTAGCTGTGAGCTCTTGTTTATCTCTGTATGGAAAACTAATAAAAATAATTGAAACAGAAAGGTGCTTGAATATTATCTTGGCTAGGATAGGAGTGGATAGAATATACTTGTTGCTCATGTGATTCACTCCAAAGGCCCCAGAAAATTCGTGGCTACTCTTTCGGAGGCTCAATGATGGGCATAGGCACGAGAGGGCCAGATGGAACCTTTGCAGGGGTTTTCAGCTGCCATATTTGGCCATCATTAACAACATAGTTGTACCTGTTTATATAACCCTGGCCAGAAAAGCTAGGCCATTATTTGCTCTTGGGATTTTGATTCCCCAAAGCATCCCCCTAACAAATGACTGTGGACCAGCTGTATTACTTGCGTATGACAATGAGAATATTGTAATGCCTCTGTATCGCTCCATGGTGCAACCTCACGTTGAATATTGCGTTCAGTTTTGGTCACTGTATATGAAAAATAGATCTACCTCATAGATCTACCAACCAGAAACAGAATCGGATCATCACGATCATACCTAAGCCTACAGTACCCAAATTGCAAAGGACTTAAATACAAAACAACCTACGTATCCTGCTTCTTCTACATAAGCGCACAACTATGGAATGGACTCCCAAAAGCTGTGAAAACAATCCATAACCATCTAAACTTCAGGAAATCACTAAAAACCAGCCTCTTCAAAAAGGCCTACCCCACTGATCCACCATAAATCCCCACACCCAGCAACACAGCATAACCCATGATCGTACTGGAAAATATACAATCCTCATTCCTTTCGACCCTCATGCTACCTGATACACACCTACCTCTTTCAACCACAATATAACCTTGTATTTGTTATCAACCGACTTGGCGAACGCCATTACGGTACTATGTAAGCCACATTGAGCCTGCAAATAGGTGGGAAAATGTGAGGTACAAAGAGGATGGAACACTTCCCATATCAGAAAAAGCTAAAGAGATCAGGGCTCTTCAACTTGGAAAAGAGATGGCTGAGGGGGGATATGATTGAGGTCTGTAAAATCCTGAGTGATGTAGAACGGGTAGAAGTGAATCAATTTTTCACTCTTTGAAAAAGTACAAAGACTAGGGGACACTCAATGAAATTACATGGAAATACTTTTAAAACAAATAGGAGGGAATATTTTTTCACTCAAAGAATAGTTAAGCACTGGAACTCACTGCTGGAGGATATGGTAACGTATCTGGGTTAATTTATCTGGGTTTAAAAAATGTTTGGGTGAGATCAAGATGGCGGTGCTAACGGCTGTGTGAGTCCTGAGCTCCGCAGTTCCAGCTATCGTAGAGCCAACGGAAGATCTCTTTCCAATTTTAAAGATGGGAAAGAGAAAGGGGAAAACGCTGGCCCCTACCTCCATGGTGCCAACGTCGACTCCAATCTCACGGTAGACGACGCTGGAGAGCTACGGAGTCGGGACCCTGGGCGAAAAGATGCCTACCTCAATGAGCTCAACCCCTTCGGGAGCTGAGTGCAGTGCTGAGGGAGTGACGCTGAGTCCTCCCGACTTCACCCCCCCTCCACAACCCGGAAGTGTGTTGACGCCGGTAGGACTGCAGCATCTGGAGAATGCGGCCTTGCTGTTTGTGGAAGGAGGATCTATCGGTGCACAGACCCTGATGAGAGAAACAACGAGTCAGGGACAGACGCTGGTCGCTGCCCCTAGAATCCAGGATCTACCTTCCGGGGAAATTGGAGATATGGTAAGACCGACGAGGGTGACAATGGAGACATTGTGGGAAGCAATCCAAGGGGTGAACAAGACATTACTGCAGATGAATGTCTCTATTAGTGGCGAAATTAAGAACTTGTCAACTTGTCAAACCTTGACTACAGATGTTCAGGAACATAAGGGGAAAATAGAGGTGGTTGAGAATGATGTCAAACAATTAAAGAATTTAACGACAAACTTGATTAAAGACAAAGAAATTCAAGAGAGAAAAATAGAATACTTGGAGAATAATGGGAGGAGGAACAACCTGCGGTTTTTGAATTTTCCCAAGTCACCTCTGATTTCAGCTATGGATATGCTTAAAAAGTACTTTAGTGAAATATTGGGGATTCCTATGGAGGGATATCCCCCTATAACGAGGACCCAATATATTTCAGGGATAGTGAAACAATCTAACGAACAACCACAGGCAACTCCAAATTTAAATTTGACTGAGTTCCTTGAAAACTCTCTGGCGCTTATAACAGAGAGGACCACAATGATTGTTTATTTTGCTCTTGAACTTGATAAAAATAACATTTTAAGACTCTATTTTCGCCATTTAAATGAAATGTTTTGGGGGCAAAAGATTCAAATTTTTCCAGACATGGCAAGAAGTACACAGAAAACAAGGAGAGAATTTTTATCTTATAAATCTAGAGTGGTTAAACTGGGTGATACTTTCTTGCTAAAGTTTCCCTGTAAATGTTTTGTAACTTTTGAAATGAATAATTATATATTTTTCCCCTTTGAAATTGTTAGAATTCATCTCATCCAAAGAAAATGTTAAGTCACCCTCTGCTTTGCCTCCCTAATTACAGCGCTGTTAACGTTGGCTGTAGGCATCTAGATAGCCCCTCCCGTTGTAAAATAATTTTTGCTTGACTACATAGCTTGTATATTTCCTAGTATCTTGATCTATATATTGGGGACAAATGTAAATCTTTTATTTTATACTTTAAACCGATTTGGTTATAAGTATATTGAATTGCCTTAATTTGATTACTGATATTTCATGTTATGTTATTGGATGTAAACAAAAAACTTATAAATAAAGAAATTAAGAAAAAGGTTGGACACGTTCCTGGAGGAAAAGTCCATAGTCTGCTATTGAGATAGACATGGGGGAAGCCACTGCTTGCCCTGGGTTTAGTAGCATGGAATGTTATTACTATTTGGGTTTCTGCCGGGTACTTGTGACCTGGATACTGGGCTAGATGGACCATTGGTCTGACCTGGTATGGCTGTTCTTAAAAACTGGTTAGTATAAGACTGTACACGTATGTAAAATAAACAATGAGAAAATTAAGTTTACCACATGAGCAAAACTAAACTACCGGTAACAGATGAGCAATGTGTGTATAAAATTAAGGAGAAGTTAAGTGAGAATATTTAGCAAGATATTCATAAAATGTAAACCATTTTCTGTTATGTTTACAATTAGTATTTGCAATAATATCTTCATATTTTCTATATTGCAAAACCGTATTCTGCCATAAGAAAAGTGAGAATATTATAATGCCTCTATATCACGCTGCCCAGTTTCCGCTGGGTTAGCACTGGAGACCTTACCGCCGCCCAATGAGTAGCGATAAGGGCCCCCCCCCCAAAAAATGGCCGCACGGCAAATGCTTCACTTGCCGCACGGCCATTTATTAAAAAATAGAAAGACCTACCTTTTACCAGCTATGGTAAAAGGGGACCCCGGCACCCGTCAAAAACACACGCCGATGCCAGCACAGGCCCCCTTTTGCCGCAGCTTGGTAAAAGGGGCCCTTAGTGTTCTAAGCAAAACTCCAATCGTATTCTATAACAACGCACGTAACTTAATTGGCTTAACAAGCCAATCAGTGTTGTTAAGAACACTTCCACAAGTAATAATCAGCACTAATTGGCAATAATTAGAATTTATATGCACAACTCCCTAAGAGCTTTCTATAACACACTCACCTACATTTTAATACGTGCAGGTAAAAAGGGACATAGTTATAGGCAGGGAAATGGGCCTTATAGAATTGAGAGGCCATATTTGGGCACATAAGTACATGCCCTGACACAGTAGTATTTACTTCTGTAGACGCTGCAGTTAGGCATTGCAAAGGATGCAGTTTGGGTGGAGATATGAGGTATGTGCTGATTTTATAAAATTCACATCTACATACATCAAATACATGCACACATGTACATTTCTTCCTGAGCAGCTAGGAATTGGCGCATGTGACTTTATGAAGTATTGGGGGTCAGTGCAGGAGTCTGTTTAATAAAGGCATGTAAGTGCTTATACTGTCTTTATAAAATAGGCACCTTTCTAAAGTTTTCTTCTTTATAAATTCACCTGCATTCCAATCTTATTTTTTAGTCATCTGGCATTTACACATAAGACACATGACTGTGTTGTTTTTATCCTTAATCACAACCTGCTTTGCCATAATCCCAGCTTGTTTGCTTTTCATTCAAACCTATCTGAGTTACTTCAGCCCTTACGATGATCTATTTGGATGTTCTAACATTCCTGTTTTGAAAACATCTGCTGATTTGGATTTTACATATAATTAGTTACATTTTCCAAAGCTGTGCTTAAGACAAAATGAAAGAAGCGGCACAATCAGTTAACTTTAGGAGTCCCAAAGATTCTCATCAGCGATGAAGACTAATAATCAGTGTAGATCTTCCAGAAGGAGCATGGGAAAATGATTTACCCCACCTTTAGAAGCTGCTTTGCAAATTCGTTAATATATGCATACAAACTTCCAGAATAATCCGTTATTGCCATGCTTAAGTGGGCTTGCAATCTAAATTGCACCTGAGTCAATGAATGCCCAAGGTCACAAGGAGAGTCAGTGGGAGGAGCAGGATTTGAACCCTGGCTTCCCTGGTTCTTGATCCACTGTTCACTCTGAACTATGTTCTCCTGAACAATTGCTGTCCTTCCCCAGTGGTCTAATTCAAAGACAGCTCAGGTTCCATTCTAGTTAATGGGTAAGCCCATCCTGTCGGAATAAGCTCCGCTACCCCGAAAAGTTCCCTCCTTCCTAATGAATTTAAAGCCTTCCTTCCTGCAACATTGTTTCATACACACATTGGAGGTTAAGGGGCCCTTTTACTAAACTGCGGTAGGCACTAGCGCATGCTTACCATGCGCCGAGAAGAACTGCCGGGGGCACCTCATGCCGATCTGCGCGCGCTAATCCCACGCTAAAATATTATTTTTATTTTTTGGCATGGGACTATAGGTGGAAAGTAGACATGCCCAGCACTAATCAGATAGCGCTGGTGCAGTGCTGCACGCTGCCCGATTAGTGTGGGTGTAGCGCCAAAGCCCTTATTGCCTAGTAAATAGATGGTGGTAAGGGATCCTGAAGTAATGGCCGGGAAATTATCACATGGCCATTCCAGAAAGTTAGACAAATGCAGTCATTTTACCACTGAATTCAAAGTGACCACAGAGTGCAGAAAACCCACACGCTACAAACAGCACCGGCCACTTTTGAGCACAGCTTAGTAAAAAGCCCCCTAAGTCTATATGAAGTTGCCTAGTTTTATGCAACAGAAATATATGTAAATGGTAGTTTTCTAGTCATTTACGCATGTCAGTGGCCACTTACATGTGCAAATGACCTCTTATGGAATACTGACTAGTGACAAAGCCCACACTGTGATTTGATAGTGGGTATTTTGTTGGTGGGTGGGAGCACGGATGGAGCATAGATAGAGAGCACAAATACCAACTTTACATGTGTTCTGACTAATAGCTAGGTATGGGCATTCACATCAACTATAGGGCTGTGTAAATGATTGAGCTTAAGCATGCGTTTTCTGCCACTGCACTAGTTAGCTGCGGCCCTATAATTAGGCCAGCTGAGGTGGGGGCCTCAGGTGGCATTCTCCCCTTCCCTCCTCAACCCTCTTCTCATAAGCTGTCCTGCCGCCGGCACCAGCCTCTTCTCCCTACTGTGGCCTGCCTCTTGATGTAACTTCCTGCTTCTTTAGATGCAGGATGCAGTAGAGCGAAGAGGCCTGTGCCGGCAGCACCAAACAGGGTAGCCTATGGGAATCGCTGCCGCCTTTTGGAAAAGAATAAAATAAGGTAAATGCAGGGAAGAGGGTTAAGGAGGGAAGGGGGAAGATGCCAGACCGGGCGGGGGGTGGGAGCAGCATCTCATCCCTGCCTCAGGTGGCAGATTGCCTTGGGCAGCCCCTGGCAATAGTAGTCTATAAAGAAAAGTAGGTGCCTACTTCATGGGCAACTGATAGCATCACGTTTATTTTAACTCATTTCGTTTAATTTCAAAAATGTGTGTTCTACCCTGTCAATGGCTGTCTAAAGAAGATCACAATCCACTAATAAAATGCATAAATTCTTACAATATTAAGCCATATAAACACAGATAAAGACAGAAAATAAATGTAATGGTACAATCCATAATTAAATAGGCAATTCAATATAAGATTTTATATATGTATAAACACTGTTGAGACCAATTAAGTTATTTTCACGGATATTAAAAGATCATTTAACCTGATTGTTTTAGAAATCTAAGTGAAATCTACAATCTGTCTAGAGCTTCATATCTTTTAAACTTACATTATTTTCCTTCCTAGGATGTAAAGCTCTGATCAATTGTGCTATACTGTAGGCTTCTACATTTAAACATCTAAACTGCCCTTGCAAAGCAAATTGCACTCTAAAATCTTTAAATCAATTATTTATTCAGCTTGTTTTGTGCTGAAATCAGCAGACTCACCATTGTCTGGATCAGGACAATGTTAACTGTAATGATTCTGCTCCTTTACTACCTGAATAGTCAATTCTCTAAGGAAAGATGCTCTCCTGAGGAAATTTAAACTATGGTTGGATTTGTGAACTGAATTTAGGTGAATGAGTTGGGCCTTTTCATTCTGACTCTTTGCATCTCCCGTTGCTTCTGAAATCTGTCCCTCTTAGGACCCTGTAGCCACTCTTTGGGCTAGGGGCCAACTCTGACCACCAGTATCCTATTCCTCAGCACACTCTTCTTATATTCTTCATTCTCTGGACCTCTGTGGCCTTTGGCTCCTCGAGTCCTCCTCAGGGGATTTTGGAAAGACAAACCCCGCACCAAAATGGTGGACATCTTTTTTCTAAGTCAAGACCTCCATGGCCCTGGAGCCAAGGAACATCACCTGACCCCAGGCATTCCCAAGGAATGCCTGGGGTCAGGAAAAACTAAAGTGGCTAGGGCTCGTCAGCTTGGAGAAAAAGACGGCTGAGGGGAGATATGATAGAGGGCTATAAAATAATGAGTGGAGTGGAATGGGTAGATGTGAATCGCTTGTTTACTCTCCAGAAATACTAGGACTAGGGAACATGCAATGAAGCTACAAAGTAGTAAATTTAATACGAATCAGAGAAAATATTTCTTCACTCAACGTGTAATTAAACACTGGAATTCATTGCCAGAGAATGTAGTAAAAGCAGCTAGTTTAGTGGGGTTTGAAAAAGGTTTGGATAGTTTCCTAAAAGAAAAGTCCATAAGCCATTATTAAAATGGACTTGGGGAAAATCCACTGCTTAATTCTAGGATAAGCAGAATGTATTGTACTGCTTTGGGATCTTGCAAGGTACTTGTGACCTGGATTGGCCACTTTTGGAAATAGGATACTGGGCTTGATGGACCTTTGGTCTGTCTCAGTATGGCAATACTTATGTTCCTATGTTCTTAAGGAGAAATAGTAGAAATAGTTTAAGTGAAAGTACAAAAAGTTATTGCTTAATATAATACTTTTTGAATAAAAAGTAAAAGTACTGAAACTACAATGAATTATTAACTTTTTTATCCCAACAATTTTATTGCTCTAAAATTCAATCCACTTTGCTTTTAGGAAAACTAAATTATGAAAATGACTGTCACTCGTGTGAGTGTGCTTGTGAGTCATTATTGAAAGGTGTTCAACAATTGCACTAGCAGGAAGTGGATTGTTCAGACTGCAGTATTACTGATGTCTTCTGACTGGGTATACAGAGAAAGGAATCTCTGTCTAAAACACTTGACTTCTGTATAGTGAAGAATACATTATTATTATCATCATCATCATCATTGTCATTATCTTCTACACTTGCATCTTCATTATCATTGTCATGCTGTCCAATTAATGAGAATACTTTTCTCAAAGTTGGAATCATTGTTTGCTGTTGTTCTAATTGTTTTTCATCTGATGGCAAACTCTGTTTGAATATCTTCGAGAACTGATGCAAAAACGTCAAATGTATGGGAACCCTTCAGTCTTAAGGCCAGATAAGCAGACTTCCTCTCTAAAGACTCTATCAATTCAGAGGACAGTCACCCCAATATAAAATTTTCCATCGGATGGCCGGCATTCTGTTGTGGTAGAGACATTTATCTCTTCACCAAGAATTGCAACCAGCTTCAGCTTCATCTCCGCTTCAAAGTGACCCAACTCATCACTATTCTGTTTGACTAGAGACCAGCAGCCAGTTAAACAAACCACAGGTGACTCCACTCATTGGCTTAGCCATGGGCGGGCCCGGTGGGTAGAGGCCCTTGCAGTTTCACTTCAAGCCCACCCAGTGGTGGCGGACATTTTTAGTGTAGCTGGCGGGGATCTCCATACCCCACCAGCTGAAGAGACTCCCCTCCCCCAAGCAGTCTCATCCCCATGGCAGTCAGCAGTGCATTTCCAGCTACCAATGCTGGCACTCTCCCTCCTAGTAAGTATTTCAATCTCTCCTTGAACAACAGGGCTACAAGTTTGTAAATGCAATGCAGTAAAACCAAGACTAGCTCAATCTGTCCCCAATAATGTCGGCTCACAGCAAGATGGCTGAATCATACTACACAGCTAAAGTGACCACCAGGAAGGCACACATTTGACTGCTATAGAGAAAAAAGAAGGAACTACAGGACAATTGCCAGTCTCGCTTGCCAATTGCCCAGCAACAGGGCAAATGGTGATCAAGCAAAGCAGCTTTTTCTCAGCCTGCCTTGGGAACACATACAAGAAACTGGAGCTAGTCTACCCAGCAGAAGGCAAGACATTATGGAGGCAATTCTATTAAACTGGCACCTCCATTTATGTGTGCTGATGTCAAGTGCTAGGCACCAATTCAATAGCGGCAAATATGATTCTGTTGATCAGACTGCATTGACTGCCTATCCAATATTGAACCTGTCACACAGCGTATCATTCTGGTGACCCTTGCTATCTTGCTAGTCTAATTATTCCCTACACTTCATCACACTCTCTCAGATCATGCTCCCCAGAAAGCATATTACGAATTCAGCAGGAACTCAGCTTTCTTTTTTCTTGCACCAAAACTATAGAATTCTCTTCCATCATTGATTCAATTGGAATCAGTGCTCAAAAAATTGAAATCACTCTTCAAGACACATTATTTCAGTCCTGCCTTTAGTAGGCAGCATGTGAGCAAAGAATACCTCAGAGTTGATGAAATACATATGAATGTTAGAATGAAGAATGCCTGAGTATTATGCTTTTATATATTTGTAATATGGTTGCTCTCTGTTTACTCTTGTGTCGAGTGTTATTACCTTTCCTGTTTATTAATGGCATTCTTTTCTATCTTATTTGTTTTTATGATGTAAACCACTTTGGTCTGTGCATCAGTTTAGTGGTATATCAAGATTGCAATAAACATACACATGTTAGTTCCGTTACTAGGTTTCAATTTGCCATTTCCAAGATTACCTCATTGATTGTATTTATATATGCTTATATTTGGTCATTTTACTATTGTTATGCAGTTAACAAAATTGTAAGTTCTCTGTTAAAACTGTACCTGCTGGACACCGTCTTAGGTTAATCTCTTCTTAAAGGATGTTAATAAATCCCAATAAATAAACATCAAGGAACAACAGAGAACAAGGCATTCAAGACTGCCATAAGAGACCTATCTGAGGACAGGGACATTGGGGAGTTCCAGAGTAATATATACTGTATTTGTAGGGACCCAGTTAGTGGAAAGCATCTACAAGGACAGATCAGTACAAATGATCTTCAAGAGGGACCCATCAGGTGGATCCATATCATAGACTGAGACAGACAGTGGTATAAAAACAGGAAGAGGCTTGGGTTCACTTCTTATTTAAGGCCATGCTCCTGTGAGATAAGTGAGATAATCAAATCATACATCACCCAATATATTCTATCAAATATTGTTACAATGTGCCAGGGATGAATGGAAACATTTAAAGGGATGCTACAATTCTCTTTTTATTCTTTCCAACCCAACAGAAATTGGAAAGAATCATACACAAGGGGTCAAATGTTTGTCTATATGTCTAGGGGCAAAATAAATCTCTGGCAATTTAATGTAATGTGATGAACCTTGGCATGTGGAGAAAAGTGGTAAAAAGAAACACTGAGTTTTAAAATGGACACTATTGGACTGGGGGGGGGGGGAGTCCAGAGAAATAAGCCCCCTAAAAATGACCAATGCATTTCTACAGGAGGAGTTCCATCTTTTGTAGCATAGTATTCTTTCTACCTCCTAAACTGCTCCCAGTCTCCACAACTAACTCCTGCAACTGCTTCACTACTCTGCAAACTGCTCACCCCCAAAAAGAACTCCCTTGCAGCTGCCTCACACTCCACAAACTGCCCCACCCTAAAATTCTACCTCCTTACTACTTTCTCTCTATACCACCAACTGCCTCACTCCTTCTTACCCCCTAAAAATACCTCATGTAACTGCCTTCTTGAAATTGAACCACCCCCTTGGCTGGTCATATTGACTTTTCTATGCTCAACTCTGTTGCTGACATACATGTTGAATCTCCCGGTTTGGTTGTAGATGTAGCCCAATACTGCTTTAATGTCGGTGTAGAAGTTGACTCTCCAGCTTATTTTCGAAAGAGAAAGACGCCCATATTTCGACCCAAATCGGGAGATGGGCATCTTTCTCCCGTGGGCGCCCAAATCGATATAATCGAAAGCCGATTTTGGGCGTCTTCAACTGCAATCTGTCGCGGAAACGGGCAAAGTTGACGGGGCGTGTCGGAGGCATGGTGAAGGCGAGACTGGGGCGTATTTATTGGCCGAGGAGAGATGGGCGTCCTTGGCCAATAATCGAAAAAAGAAAGGCGTTTTAGCGCGAATTTGGGTCACTTTTTTTGGACCCTTTTTTTCCACAAACAAGTCCCAAAAAAGTGCCCTAAATGACCAGATGACCACCGGAGGGAATCGGGGATGACCACCCCTGACTCCCCCAGTGGTCACTAACCCCCTCCCACCAAAAAAAACAACAACTTTAACAACTTTTTTTTCCAGACTGTATGCCAGCCTCAAATGCCATACCCAGCTCCATCACAGCAGTATGCAGGGCCCTGGAGCAGTTGTTAATGGGTGCAGTGGACTTCAGCCAGGTGGGCCCAGGCCCAGGCCCATCCCCCTCCCCCACCTGTTACACTTGTGGTGGTAAATGGGAGTGCTCCAACCCCCCCCCCCAAAACCCACTGTACCCACATCTAGGTGCCCCCTTCAGCCATAAGTGCTATGGTAATGGTGTAAAGTTGTGGGCAGTGGGTTTTGGGGGCGATTTGGGGGGCTCAGCACCCAAGGGAAGGGAGCTATGGACTTGGGAGGTATTTTAATTTTTTTTAATTGTTACAAGTGCCCCCTAGGGTGGCCGGTTGGTGTCCTGGCATGTGAGGGGGACCAGTGCACTACGAATCCTGGCCCCTCCCACGACCAAATGCTTTGGATTTGTTTGTTTTTGAGCTGGGCACCTTTGGTTTCCATTATCACTGAAAAACGATACCGCCCAGCTCAAATCCACACAAATCCGATGCATTTGGCTGGCACAAACCGTATTATCGAAAAAAAAGATGGACGCCCATTTTTTTCGAAAATACGGTCTGTCCCGCCCCTTCACATACCCGTTCTCGGAGATAGAGATGGGCATTTGCGTTTGATTATGCCCCTCTCTGTCTACCTTAATGCCCATTTCACTCATTATCAGCTCCGCTATCACTACTGGCAATATGGTTCCATACAATTCTAGGCATGGAATGGTGTGATTAGGCAGTGCTAGCTTGGCCTTCCAAAACTGAAGCCCACATGAGATGCTTCTTCTGCATCTGCTACTTTCAAGTAACCCTCTGTAGCTATGGCTTTTAACTGTTCCCAACCCCCAAAACTACCAAGAAAACTGAACTACCTTGCCCTAATTCATGAAAAACCCCTTAAACCACTCCGCCAGCCTGCAAACTGCACCTATCCCCAAAACTACCATTCTACAGTGGCGTTCCTTGGTCGGCTGCCACCCAGGACGGATTGCCACTGCGCACCCCCTCCCCCCAGGTGCAGCATCGTCCACCCCCCCCCCCCCCCCCAGGTGCAGCATGACACCCCCCTGGCACATCAGCATCCCCTCCGGTGCATCACCGTCCACCTGGTGCACCACCTTCAAGCCCCCCCATCCCCGGGTGCAGTGTAGTCCTTCTCCCCAGGGTGCAGCACGACACCCCCCCTGGTGAATCAGCATCCCCCCCGGCGCATCACCGTCCCCCTGGCACATCACCTCCAAGCCCCCCACCCCCGGGTGCATTCTTCTTGCCTGCTGGGGTGCTGGGAGCAGCCGCATGGCTGTCAGCTCCGCCACTGTTGGAAACAGGATGCTGGGCTTGATGGACCTTTGGTCTGTCCCAGTATGGCAATACTTATGTACTTTTATCCAGAAGGTAAAAAGATGGCTAACATATCTGGACATGATTCTGAGTTTAAAACCTGTATATATGGTTATCTGATTTTCTTTCCTATGTGATGGAGTCTGCCCTGCCTGCTTCCACTGTAACCAACAGCAGAGACTGTGGATAGGGTCCAGCCAATGGGAAGGCACAGGAGGCAGGAATAGTAGAAGGCACTGATCCTGTGGTTAGGATCTAACCAACACGAAGTGAGAGGGGGAAGAGCACTGCAATGCTGCTCTAGTCACAGCAAGGGAAGAGGTCATCTGGAGGAAGTTCTTGTGCTGTACATGTGAGCTTCCTGTAAGTGGTGCGGAGGGGAAGAGAAATGATTCCCTGTACCCTAAAAGAAATGCCCCAGTGTATTTCTATGTGAGAAGCAGTTCCAACAGCTGCAGCATACAAACATTGATTCACTGTAATTTAGAAGTCGATCGCAGAAATCTATCGCAGGCAGAATTGAGCAGTTAACAAGCGATCTACATGCAAGAAGCATTTTGATGGACTAGTTAAATCGCAAAGTAGACATCAGTACACAGCATGTTAAAATGTATGTTAAGAAGGCTATAAGCTGATCTACAGCAATGCAGAGATGTTTCAAAGCTGTGCACTGGTGTCTACTGTGTAAGAAATGTACAAGCAGGTCTGAGACCCCCTGACACAAACTTCTTGCTTCTGACATAGTTCTGCATCACCCTCCTCCCTCCACCTGACCCAGCCCAACCCAACTACCCTGCCCCTGACTCAAAATAAATTTCTCTGGAGTCTAGTGGCAACCCATCCCCCAATATGACCTCCCCTCCCTGACTCAAAAATAAAATAAATTCCTTGGTGGCTAGAAGCATCCCCCCCACACTGTCTCTCTCTCTCACACACACACACACACACACACACACACTCGCACATAAACAGGATGCTAGGAATTATTAGGAGAGGGATGCAAAATAAGACCAAAAATATTATAATGCCTCTATATTGCTCCATGGTGTGACCTCACCATGACTATTGCGTTCAGTTCTGGTCTCCGTATCTCAAAAAGGATATAGCAGAATTAGAAAAGGTTCAAGGAACAGTGACCAAAATGATAGAGAGATGGAACTACTCCCATATGACGAAAGGCTTAAGAGGTTAGGGCTCTTCTGCTTTGAAAAGAAACGGCTGAGGGGGGGGGGGGGATATGATTGAGATCTACAAAATCCTGAGTGGTGTGGAGCGGGTTTAGGTGAATCGATTTTTCACTCATTCAAAAAAGTACAAAGACCAGAGCACACTTGATGAAATTGCATGGAAATACATTTTAAACAAATAGGAGGAATGTATTTTTTCACTCAAAGAATAGTTAAGCTCTGGAACTAGTTGCTGGAGGATGTGGTAACAGCAGTTAGCATATTGGGTTTAAAAAAAAGTATGGACAAGTTCCTGGATGAAAAGTCCATAGTCTGTTATTGAGACAGACATGGGGAAGCAACTGCTTGCCCTGGGATTGGTAGCATGGAATGGTGCTATTATATTGAGTTTCTGCCAGGTACTTGTGACCTGGATTGGCCACTACTGGAAGCAGGATACTGGGCTAGATGGACCACTAGTCTGACCCAGTACGGCTATTCTTATGTACACACACACACTAATAAAAATCCCTCACGTCTAGTGGCGCCTCAGCACCTGACCCCACCCGGGACACACCGAGCAGAGTCAATCTGTCAAATAAGGGAATTTTGCCCTTATTGGGTAGTATCAGTGGAGACTGACCCCGTATCCCAGGATTCAATCACAGCCAGGATTGTCACCAGTGCCGAGAATTGTAGATTGAGTGGAATATAAATCTCTTGAATGAATGAATACATACATACATAAATAAATAAAGTCTACCAACAGCACAAGGTGGTAGCGTTCAGCCTGAACCTGTAAACTACTTCTGTCAGCTTGTCACAAGGCTGCTGTCACCAGCCACTGACAACACTAGTTTCTTCACTTACTATGTACCCCATCCAACATAGATACAGTGAGAGCATCAAGTCAGCCTTCACTGAATATTCATGAGAAATATTTGCCTGGAGTGCCTGCATGACTGACACACAGTCTGTCTCTCTCATCATGTTCTCTTCATAAGTCAATAATAGGCTGTGAGCAGCAGAATTCACAGATACATAGGAATATGAGAGAGGCTGTGATTTAAATGCTTCTGCTATGGCCCGTGGAGCTGGAATGAGACCATCATCTCATCTCGCAGAGGCCACTTGAGCCAGAATTTGAACTAGTATCCTAGAGATGAAAGGCAGAAGGTTGGTGTATCTAATTAAGACAGTGGACTAAGGTCAGAGACTGGATGGGAGGGAACTCAGCATTCCCAGTTCACTATTTCATTTCTTGGCATGCCGGGTAGGCTTCTGTTTGGCCAGCCGAGTAGGCAACCTTAATTTAAAGAATTGCCTTTCTGGTTCCGGTTTAACAGCGTTCTCCGCA
Source organism: Microcaecilia unicolor (assembly GCF_901765095.1). Taxonomy (NCBI): domain Eukaryota; kingdom Metazoa; phylum Chordata; class Amphibia; order Gymnophiona; family Siphonopidae; genus Microcaecilia; species Microcaecilia unicolor. Next base: position 50,477,766 of record NC_044036.1, read on the forward strand.
AGTTGTATGAAGCAGGAATATGAGGAGTTCATGCTGTGCAAACTGGAATCTTTTGTTTGGGTTTCTTGATAAAGCGAGTAGCAAAACACGGTCCGTGTTGGGACCCTAGAAGAGTTATGCAAGCATTTGTCAATTGGAAATACTAATGATCTACATATTAAAGACTTTTGATACATAGAAGATGATTATGGGTTTTTTTTTTGGGGGGGGGGGTTTGTTTTACTTCTGTAATTAATCCAGGGTGGGCTGTGAGTTTACTTCATATGAATTTTTCAATATTTAAAAAAATGTTGGTATTATTAATTTTTCCCATTTTTTTTTGTATTTTTATTTTTCAATTATATTTCCCTATATGTTTGGGTTTTCTTTCCTCTTTTTGGTCTTGGTTGCTGTTAAAGGGTGCAGGAGTCAACTGTGGTAAAAGCAGGGCTAAAGGATAGAATGTGAACTTCCTCAGATTCTAATCTAATTTAATATAGGGATTAATTAGTCACAAAATCCCTATATGGGTCATATGTGACTTACAAAAAGAAGAAATCTAAACAATAATGGAGAAAAACAAAAATTTTAAAACAAAATTACTTGACTAACGAAAAAAGCATGTAGGGACGGAGTGGCCTAGTGGTTAGGGTGGTGGACTTTGGTCCTGAGGAACTGAGTTCAATTCCCACTTCAGACATAGGCAGCTCCTTGTGACTCTGGGCAAGTCACTTAACCCTCCATTGCCCCATGTAAGGCACATTGAGCCTGCCATGAGTGGGAAAGCACAGGGTACAAATGTAACTAAAATAAAAAAATATTCAGCCAGCAGGCAGCAATTTTGCTGTCTGCTGCCAGTGTTAAACCCAGATATTTAATGCTGAATATCCGTGGTTTTTTAACTGCTAAAAAGTTAACCGGTTAACCCAATATTCAGCACTAACCAATTAAGGGAGTCTTTTACTAAAGCTTAGCTCGAGTTATCTACAGAAGGGCCCATAGGAATAAAATGGGCCCTGCTACAGATAACTCGAGCTTAGCTTTAGTAAAAGACCCCCTAAGTGCTTAGTGGTTAAGGCCTTCTATTATGCTGCCTATTTTAACCACTAAACATAGCCTGTTAAGCACTGAATATCCTTGCCTAACCGGCTATGTCACAGCTAGCCACTAACCATGGATATTTACTGGGAGATAATCAGTTATTTCCCACCGAATATCCACAGTTAGGTGCTAATATGCTATTTAACCTGCTATTTAACCAGTCAGTGGCCACAACTGGCTGGTTAAATAGTTTTGAATATCAGGAGGGCCAATTTGTAGTCATCCTAATAGAGCTACAGTAGGTATAGCGTTCCAAACATAAATAGCCTGAAATGAAAAAACAGATTTAAGTACACGCTTATATCAAATCTCTCTGACAGAAGGATATCTCAGTAGCAATTGATCTCGAAGTCGAAAAGACCGACTGTAGAAAGATTGAGAAAATAGGCCAACTACTGGTTCTGGAGCATTTCCTTGTAAAATGAAAAGCATAATACAAGCTATTTTAAAAAAGAACACATGCTTTCAAAGGAAGCCAATGTAAATCCTGCAAATATTTCTTTGCAGACTTTCAAACTTATTCCCCTGTTTACTAAGTGAACAAGCTGTGTCGGCATTAGCACACGGCAGCAGCTAGCACGGCTTAGTAAACAGAGAGGTTAATAGTTTGAAAAATCAAATAAACAGTCATATTCTGAATTGACACAATACATGCAGACTGTGAAAACATATATACACACATGTCTGTAAATAATTCCCTGTCCCTGATGGGAGATATATTTGAGTCATTCTGATCTATATTTCATTTTCTTTGCAATTTCTTTAACAAAGTAGCATTCAGACCAATATATAAAGAATTACAATAATCTAAATGAGGTTGTCTCAATATTTGAACTAAATAAGCAAAAGTAGAACATACTCTTCCTTGTTTAGTTCAAATATTGAAACAACCTCATTTAGATTTTCATGTTTTCATGATGATCTAATCACCGAATTTGACTCATTCGAAAGAAGTTTTTTTTTTCTAAAGATGGGCAACTTGAAGTTCAAAAGTAAGAGAGGAGTACAAGATGATTCCTAAAACCTTTGAACTATTCTCTACAGGTAATGATATTCTTCATGATAAAGGAATTGCAGTTGGAACCTGAATATTAGGATTTCTTAACCATAGGTTTGTAGTTTTAGTAGCATTTACTTTTAACAAATTGTCAGCAGCCCAATGCTGAAGGTTAAAGATACAAGATGGTATTGTATTGAAAGTGGCATTAACATTAACACATACTGGAATAAGCATAAAGATATCATCTGCATATGAAAATAGTTGTTCATCCAGTAGTAAGTAGATTGAGCCAAGTGAACTCATAAAAGATTGAATAACTTCGGGGACAAGGAAGAACTCTGACGAACCCCACATTTTGGCTGCAATGTGGGTGGAAGCATCACATTTTTACGGAATTTAATATGGGCCCAGCCAGCCCAAATTCACTTAGCCTGTTCAAGAATAGTAAATGATCCAATAGTAAATTCTGGGCAATGTTTTCCTATGTACTGAATCCAGGTACTTCCTTTGGAATATGGAAGGTAGGAAAGCATGCACCTCTGTAATAGGGCATCACAAGACAAAATATCTGTCTTGGAGGAGTTTTAGTGCGGTGAACCAAGAACTGTGCTGGATTCCTACTGTGGCTCTATGTGACCCTTGAGCAAGTCACTTAATCCTCCATTGCCCTGGGTACAAAAGCTTAGATTGTGAACCCACTAGGGACAAAAAAAGTACCTGTAGATCAAATGCATGACCCATACATGGAAAAAAAGCCTGAAAACACTACAGAAATCGGGGGAGGGGAGTTCAATAGTTTTTTTCTCCAAACCACATGTAACACACTACAAAAAGTACTATATACCCTCTGCTATTCATTTCTGCCTGCTTAAATTCCACTGTAAAACTAGTCAGCTGAATATAAGAGGACCGATGTTTTTATTGGTTGTGTTTCACTCAATGATCCTAAATGCCTGTAAAACTTATAAAGCATTAAAAATGAAACTGCAGACAGTATGAATGATGTCTGACTCTTCAGTTTGACAAAAAAGAAATTCCTCATAATAGTGCTTTTGAAATATATTTTGCAGTAAATATATAGCAGAAAGAAAGGATATTTAGTGGCCATTTCTGTGAGGAGAGACTTGTGTATAATCAGGCCTGTGGCTCTAGGGCAGGAAGTACAGGCAAAGTAGTCATGTGTCTAGGGACCTCTTGGTTGTGCTAATTCAATGGCAAGGCACACTTGTATCCTGGTTATTCAACTGCCAGCAGAAAGAAGAGTGGAGTAGAGAATGACCAACATAGCTACTGTTGCCCATAGAAGTCCACCTATTCTTTCAATCCTATGGGTGTTGTCCTCCAGTCAGCAGGGGGAGGCAGTGAGCAGCACTTCTTACCTGCTGCTTCCTATACTGCCAGTGAGTTTTCTTCTGCAGGCAGAACCACACAGGGTCCTATTTGTAACCGTTTTAAATTGTATTTGTATTATAATGGAGGCCCAATGTGCGTGTTTGCCTACGACCCACTAAAGGGTTAACCTTGCCCTGTGTGGCTCCAAAAGACATTGCAATAACAGGTCTGCAGATCTATTAAAAATAACAACAACAAAACAAAAAACTAAATCCAGGATTCATTGTGTGCCCCTTTTAAAGCTGTTTCTAATTTCTTCACTCGCATTTACACTGAAGGAATGAAAATTATGTTCTTGGTTTCTTACTTTCCAGAGATGCCTTGTGGCCTCAGGGCAGACAGTTTAATACCAAACCTTTATTAACAAAGTTTCTTCCAATTGCTTCTTGAATGCAGGGGCTCAAAGGGGTTTTGTTTTGTTTTGTTTTCTTTCATCTTTACATTCACTCCTGAAAATGCTGAGTTGTACTGTGACAGTAATAGCCTGTGTAAATCCTCTCATCTGAACCCCCACCACACTTTCAATGCAAGGTCTGGCATCTCCAGCTGTCTTTAGCGAGAGCGTGCAGCATTCACTCACAGCCACTGTCACTGACACACATAGACACATTGCATGTTTTTATGATGAATGTGTTGGCTCATTTGACATTTTATGATGCTCCAAAACAGTCTTGCTTGTTACAATCAAAGCAGTTTAAATATTCTGTAGAAAGGGGGGAGGGGTAGGTGAGAGAACTGTGGAAGCCAGAATCAGTGAAGGACTCATGGCAATGCGATATGAACCCATTATATTTTCCTGAACAAATTTATCTTCATGCAGTGTTGTCTTCTGTGAGGCTTGGGAGGCAAAGACAGTGATTTGTGGTAGCCCTGCCTGAGAGAGTTTAAATTTTAGTCGGTCTGGAAACCATTATCTGAAAAGGAATTTGTGTCCCTCACTTGTCTGTTTTTCTCAGTTTGGCCGTTTTAATCTCTTATGGTTTTGTATTGTCACCATCAGTATTCCTTTCATTTTCTTTTCATCATGTGCACTGGACCCCAGACAGTTATATTTTTGCAGAACATTTTTTTTCCACCTTTCAAGATCAAGCAGTATCATTTCTAAGCTGGTTAAAAATCCTTTTGTTTTCAGAGGTGTGTTTTACAGCACATCCATATAGTTTCTGTAAGAGTACTGGTATGAGAAAACCTGTGTGCATTACATTTGAGCCCCATCCAAATCAGGTGGGATTGAACTATCCAAGTCAAACCAGGTTGTAACATTTATCAGTTTGGAAAAGTCTGGAGCATTCACAGGACTTATACGTTCGCTGATTTGTTTCTGTGAGTCCTGACTGCTGACATCCTGTGCAGGACGTCAGGTGTCAGGACTCACAGAAACAGATCAGTGAACGCGCCGGAGACCGGCGCTGAAGACGACTTCGGTTGGTTGGAGGTCGGCGGCAAAGGGGGTCGAAAATAGAGGGGGCCAGGACTAAATCTGTGGGGGCCCATGCCTCCGTGGCCCCACCTAGCTACGCCCCTGGGTAGAAACCCAAACAGTAGCAAGATTCCATGCTACATATCCCAGGGCAAGCAGTGGCTTCACCATGTCTATCTCAATAGTAGATTATAGTCTTTTCCTCGAGGACATTGCACAAACTTTTTTTTTAAACCTAGATACGCTAACCATTGTTACCATGTCCTCTGAAATAAGTTTGAAAGCTTAACTATTCATTGAGTGAAAATATATTTCCTCTTATTTGTTATAAAATTTCCATGTAATTTCATTGAGTGTTTTCATATGAGAGGAATTCCTTCCCCTTTATCATTTTAATTGCTCTTCTTTGAACCTTTTCTAATTCCGCTATATCTTTTATGAGATACAAAGACAAATTGATCGCAGTATTCAAACTGAGGTTGCACCATGGAGTAATACAGAGGCATTATAGTATTTTTGGTGTTATTTACCATCCCTTTTCTGATTTAGATTATTCTTCCCAATGTGCATCACTTTGCATTTGTCCACATTAAATTTCATCTGTCATTTGTATGTCCAGTCTTCCAATTTCCTAAGGTCTTTGACATAGGCACTGTCACAGAAGATGCAAGGCAATGATAAAGAAGGCTAAAAAAGAATATGAAGAAAAACTTGCCGCAGAGACAAAAACTCATAGTAACACCTTTTTCAGGTACATCATAACACCTTTTTCAGGTACATCAGAAGCAAAAAGCCTGTGAGAAAATCCATGGGAGCATTAGATCACGAAGTAGCAAAGGGGGCACTCAGGGAGGACAAGGCCATAGTGGAGAGATTGAATGAATTATTTGCTGTGGTCTTTATGGAAGAAGATGTAAGAGATCTACTTGTACCAGAAATGGTTTTCAAGGGTGAAGATGTCGAGGAACTGAAAGAAATCTCGGTGAGCCTGGAAGACGTACTGAGCCAAATTGACAAGATAAAGAGTGATAAATCACTTGGACCAGATAGCCTACACCCCAGGGTACTGAAAGAACTCAATCATGAAATTGACGATCTGCAGTTAGTTATCTGTAACCTGTTGTTAAAATTGTCAGCACTACCTGAACATTGGAGGTGGTCAATGTAACTGATATTTTAAAAGGGTTCCAGGGGTGATCCAGGAAATTACAGACCAGTAAGCCTGGTCCTACTGTAATTCCTATCTCCAATATATAAAAAAAAGGCTTTCATGGGACAGGAGCAGGGCATGAGACACAAGTAGAAGAGAGAGAGAGAATGACAGAGAGAGAAAGAGAGAGTGCTGGGCAAAATAGTGGAAACTGTTATAAAGAATAAAATTACTGAATGCACAGACAAACATGGTTTAATGGGACAGAGTCAGCATGGGTACAGCCAAGGGAAGTCTTGCCTCACCAATTTGCTTCATTTCTTTGAAGGCATGAATAAATATGTGGAGAAAGGTGAGCCGGCCGATGTAATGTATATAGATTTTCAGAAAGCTTTTGACAAAGTTCCTCATGAGAGACTCCTGAGAAAATTAAAAAGTCATGGGATAGGAAGGCAATGACCTTCTGTGGATTAGGAATTGGTTATTGGACAGAAAACTGAGGGTAGGATTAAATGGCTATTTTTCTCAATGGAGAAGGGTGACTAGTGGAGTGCACAGGGATCTATACTGGGACTGGTGCTATTTATATTTATAAATGATCTGGAAATTGGAACAAAAAGTGAGATAATTAAATTTTCAGATGATACAAAACTATTCAAAGTTGTCAAATTGCATGCAGATTGTGAAAAATTGCAGGAAGACCTTAGAAAACTGGGCATCCAAATGGCAGATAAATTTAATATGGTCAAATGTGAAGTGGTGCACATTGGGAAGAATAATCCACACCATAGTTACCTGATGCTGGGGTCCACCTTAGTAGTCAGCACTCAAGAAAAAGATCTAGGAGTCATTGCAGACAACACGCTGAAATCTTCCCAGTGTTTGTTGGCAGCCAAAAAAGCAAAGAGGATGCTGGGAATTATTAGAAAAGGGATGCAAAATAAGACCAAAAATACTATAATGCCTCTGTATTACTCCATGATGCAATCTCACCCTGAGTATTGCATTCAATTCTGGTCTCCTTATCTCAAAAAAGATATAGTAGCATTAGAAAATGTTCAAAGAAGAGCGACCAAAATGATAAAAGGGATGGAACTCCTCCCATATCAGCAAAAGCTAAAGAGGTTAGGCCTATTCAGCTAGGAAAAGAGATGACTGAGGAGATATGATTGAGATCTACAAAATCCTGAGTGGAGTAAAACAGGTGAAACTGACTCGATTTTTCACTGTTTCAAAAAGTACAAAAACCAGGGGACATGCAAAAAAATTACATTGAAATACTTTTAAAACAAATAGTAGGAAATATTTTTTCACTCAAAAAAAAGACTTGGAACGCATTGCCAGAGGATTTGGTAACGGCGGTTAGCGTGTCTGGGTTTTAAAAAGGTTTGGACAAGTTCCTGGAGGAAAAGTCTGTTATTGAGATGGACACGGGGGAAGCCACTGCTTGCCCCGAGATTAATAGCATGGAATGTTGCTGCTAATCGGGTTTCTACCAGGCCTTGTGACCTGGATTGGCCACTGTTAGAAGCTGGGTTAGATGGACCATTAGTCTGACCCAGTATAGCAATTCTTATGTCTTCCTGCAATTTTTCACAGTCCACTTGCATTTTAACAGCTTTCAATAGTTTTGTGTCATCTGCAAGTTTAATCACCTCACTCGTCACTCCGATTTCCAGATCATTTATAAATATGATAAATAGCACTGATCTCCCTGTGGCACTCCACTATTCACCCTCCTTCATTGAGAAAAATGGCAGTTCAACCCTACCTTCTGTTTTCTGTCCAATAACTAATTCCTAATCCACAACAGAACATTGATTCTTATCCCGTGGCTCTTTAATTTTCTTAGTTGTCTGTCATGAAGAACCCAATTAATGAAGGGAAATCTTGCCTCACCAATCTACTACATTTCTTTGAAGGGGTGAACAAACATGTAGATAAAGGTGAGCCGATAGATACTGTGGATTTTCAAACAACATTTGACAAAGTATCTTATGAAAGACTCCAGAGGAAAATGGAGAGTCATGGGATAGGAGTTTAGTGTTCTATTGTGGATTAAAAACTGGTGAAAACAGAGAGTATGGTTAAATGGTCAGTATTCTCAATGGAGAAGGACAGATAATGGGGTTCCCAGGGGTCTGTGTTGGGACTGCTGCTTTTTAACATATTTATAAATGATCTAGAAATTGGAGTAACTATTGAGGTAATTAAATTTGCTGGTGACACTAATTTATTCAAAGGTGATAAATTGTAAGAGGATTGTGAAAAATTACAAAAGGACTTTACGAGAATGGGAGACTGGGCATCCAAATGGCAGATGACGTTTAATGTGCGCAAGTGCAAAGTGATGAATGTGGGAAAGAGGAACCCGAACTATAGTTGCATGATGGAAGTTTCCACATTAGGAGTCACTGACCAGGAAAGGGAACTAGGTGTCATCATTGATGATATTTTGAAACCCTCTGCTCAGTGTGTGATGGCAGCTATTTATCTTCCTCCTTCCCTCACAGAGCACAGCCATATTTAATTTCCTTCTCTCTCTCTCTCTCTCTTCTACCCCCCTTCCTTCATTTCCCTCCCTTTCCCTGCAGGTCCTGCATCCTCTAGCTCTCCCCCTCTTTTGTGGTGTGGCAGGTATCACTCCCTTCCCTCCTTCCTCCCCCTCCCCATGGTATGGCATCTCTCTTCTTCCCCCCCTCCCCCTACTCCACAGGCAGTATGACATCTCTCCTCTTCCCTTCCCTTCCTTCCCCCTGTTTGGAATCTCTATCCTTCCCTGCCCCCCTCAATCATATAGTAGCTCTTTCTCCCTTTCCCCCTCCCAATCCACCCACCATACCCAGAATGGTCCTCAATCTCTTCTCCCCAGTCCTCTGTGCCCATCAAGCCCTCAGATTCCCCTTCCACCATATCTAGCACGTTCCTCCAATCCTACCTTCCTCTGTATCCAGAATGTCACCCTATTCTCCATTTCCCACCTTCCTCCTTGCCCAGTGTGTCCCTCTATCTCTCTTCCCACCTTCTTCCATGCCCAGCATGTCCCCTAATCTCCCCTTCTACCCTCCTCATGCCCAGCGTGTCCTTCCGATTTCCCATTCCCACCTTCCTTGCTGCTGCTTGATGACCTGCAGTGTATTGAGCAGCAATGATCAACAGCCACTTCTGCCCTCACAGGGTCTGCTCCACAGTTTAAAATGGCTGCTGCAACCTCTCGCGGTAGTCCCATGAGAGTTTGTGGCCTACCATTTTAAACTGTAGAGCCAGCACGGGCAGCAGGGGCTGGGGAACGCTGCCGCATGATCAGATGCCAAAGTGCCTCCTCTCAATGTGAGAGCAAGGGGGTGGCTTTCGCATGTGAGCTGGAGTTGGGAGCCCAATGCGGATGTCATATGCAAAATGCGTGTGACATGGTATGTCTGCATATTATATTGTTTTGTATTTGTAGTTCAGTTTGTATCCTGAACTGCCGGTTGTTTTACTTCCTATTAGTTATAGCTCTGAGTTTTATTGGTCACTCCTTTTATGTGACCTCTTTCTCCCTCTTTGGGAGAAATCTGCCTTGGTCTGCCTTAGGGTGAGATGCATAGAACTAGAGAACAGCACCGGAAAACATCGGCTGGAACACCGATTTTGGTTTAGCGACCAATGCTCAACATTTACAGCATGCAAATTATATGCATGATGTCAGTGTTGAGCATTGGTCGGTAAAGGGGGAGGAACGTTCTTGGTGCATACCCACAAGAGCTTTGCGGTACGCCAGTAAAAAGATTACAGTTGGTCAGGTCCAGCTCAAGGAATTATGGTGCCCAAAGTCAACTTGCTTCGTCACTTCCACACACACACACACACACACACACACACACACACACATTGTTTCTGTCCCTGCCCCCCCCCCCCCCCCCCATGGGTCCAGCATCTCTATCCTGCTCACTTAGTCCAGTGTCTCTCCCCTTCTCTCCCCACCCCTCTTGTCCAGCCTCTCTTTCCCTCCCTCTTCCATTATGGTCCTATATACTTTACCTTGGTTGCCAGCAACAGCAGCATGAGCAACAGGGAGCTTTCGGCCCACTCCTGCGTCTTCCCCCTTCTGCGTCCTGCTCACAGAAATTGCATCAGAGGAAGCAGGACGCAGGAGAGGGAAGACGCAGGGGCAGACTGAAAGCGTACTTTCACTTTGAAAATTCACCAGAGTCCAACAAATGAAAAGTGTGTACTTTTTGCTAATGCAGGCAGTTATAAAATTACCCACGGGAGGTGGGGGGAAGTTATCAATATGGGCTACTCTTAGTAACTGCAGTAGGTCTCATTGCATAAAATGGGACCTCTGGTAAAATAACCTGTCTTGAAGGTAGCCTGCATTCATAACTTGCCTCTAAAAGTATTTCTGATATGAGGATTTACTTCATCAAGAAGAGCACTCCTGCTTTTCTGGGGTTACATTTCACAAGGGTAGCATTAAAAATGAAAATCTGCTAGAACAGAGAGTCCTAGCATGCCAAGTAAGCGTGGAATACAAAATATCCATTCATTGCTATGTACTCTTTAGATGTGGACATTTTTAGAATACAAATTACTTGCAACTTGAATCTTATGTCCTTTAAACACATCCTTTTTTCAACCCTAGTAGCAGCTTAAAAGATTGCCTTGGCATAGAGAGTTATTTCATGTTTATTTCTTCATATCAGATTATCAAAGAATCCTGTTTCCATAGTTACCATATATTACTATTTAGCACTCATGAAACAAAATCAAAATATGTTAAACTTGAACTTTAATTGAATTATTTGATGTGAGATTCTTTCAGTTTCCAAAATAATATTTATTGGCAAGTGCTTACAATGTTCAACTTTCAAGCTTAAGGCTGTAGAAAACTGCATATTTTATTATTATTATTATTACTACTACTACTGTTGGAGCAGGGTATTTCAACCCAGTCTTTGGGTCACACCCTGATAGTTTGGTTTTTGAGATATCAGCAGTGAATGTACATGAGATAGATTTGCATAAAATTGAGGCACATCAGGGGTGGACTGACAGTGGTCGGAGCCACAGGGCAGTAAAGGTCATTTGGACCCCCCCCCCCCCTTGCTCACTGCCCACCACCCCACGGCTGCACTGGTTGGGAAAGACAGTTCTGATCTTTAATCTGCCCTTCCACTTTATGCAGAGCTGCCAAGTTACCCAGATTCAGAAGAGTGATTTTTGGATCTCTAACATCGTTACCATGATGCATTATGAGCAGGGGCGTATCTGCGTGGGGCCACAGGGGCCTGGGCCCCTGCAGATTTTGCCCCGGACCCCCCCTACCGCCGTCACCTACCCCCGAGGTGTAACATCAACGTACTGTGACATCAGACTCCGTCCAACTGGAACTAAGGATGCATGCAGCTTTCAGCACGACGAGGATGAAGAAGTTAAAGAAGACCGCGGCTGGCCTGGCGGGGGGTTGGGGTCCCCCGCCAGCTGAAGCAATATTTTAAAAAGCCGGCAGGAGGAAGCGGACCTTGGGGGTAGGTGACGGCGGTAGGCGGGGGAGGGAGGGTTAACGGCGGTAGGGGGGAGGGTTGACGGCAGTAGGGGGGGCGGCGGTCAGGGGGCCTATAATGTGCCCCCTCACTCTAGCCCCTGCCCCCCTACCACCGAACCTCAGATACGCCCCTGATTATGAGACCAATCAGTAATTATAAATATCACTGCTTTTGGATATAAGTTCAAAACCAGGACTGACCAAAATGTCTCCTTCCTGGAACTGGGGAACTTAGCAGCTCTGCTTTAGAAACTGACCTGAAATAGCAAAGGCTATTGGATCTAAGGCCTAACTCAGTTTATAGTAACCTGAGCCAAACAAAATTGGTAAGCTAGATCAACAGATACAAATCACACCCATGATTTTGGACTTCTAGTTATCATTTTGAAAGAAATGCACCTGTTTTAGAAAGGAAAAATAGATTAAATAGGGTTGGGCAAAGAAAAATGGAGTCTTTGTGCTAGAGAGAGTTATTTGCCAAGGAGAGATTTTCAGCAAAAGACAATATAAAACATAGCAGTCATTACTATCTAACTTATTGCAATTTTCACTACTTTTCTTTTTTTTTTTAATATAACTTTTCCATATTTACATAAAGATGATAATACATCAAAATGTATAAGAATTTGAAATATGAATTTAAACACTTAAATGCAAACAGAAATCAATCCTTATATCTTGTCCACAATTGGAGGATCCAAGATTAAGAAAAATCAGAATATAAGAAATTAAACATATTAATATCAAATTTCACTACTTTTCTATTGCCTAATTAAGTTGTCAGTACTTTAATTAGAGTGAGCATGGTTTCCACTCTTTTAACTGCTATCTTGTCATCTAACATCACCCCAGGCATCTCATATGACCCACCTGGGGACAACAGATATCAAAAGACTATAGGGCCTCTTAGAGTTTGATGTACTGTTTGACACTGAGGCGTAGTTTCAAAGCACTTAAGCTTATAAAGTTACATGGAGGGACATTTTTTATATGAGGTCCAAATGACACCAGAGTCATTTATCGAAAAACATCCAAAGTTGAAGGGGCATAATCAAAAAGAATATATATTTCCTGAGATTCGAAAATATGGGAAATATATGTCTTGAAATAATACGTCCACAAACAGTGGTGAAAAACACCTCCACCTTTCAAAAATACAGTATATAAAATGTCAATCATCACTACATGTCCCCATGTCAAAAATACATGAGCAGCCATGGCAGAACATTCCCTCCACATGCATCCTTATATAGCTCTGCACGTGAAAGAATGCCCATCAGTCTGCAAGCATGTCACTATGAAGGGAACCTAATTATTCCCCAGAGGAGACCCAGTTCCTGGTCATCCTGTGCTGCATCACTTCAAACATCACTACCCCCTACCCCCCTATAAATGTCTCCCTTATAGCCTGGAGACTCACCAGAACCACCCTGCAAGGTAAGTGTCCAGCATTGCCCCCACTGAATCATAGCTCCATTCGTGTACTAGCACCAGACATAGGCAGGGTCACATGCACTGAGGTCCAATTTTTTACTCTGTTTCTCAATTCAAGTGTAATCGTGTTTCTATATGTACACATCTATGCATAAAGAATTGAGAAACAAAAAGACATCCATTTCTGAAATCAGAATGTACACCACATCCAATGCCCATACAGTATAGGGGCCACCCTCTCCATTAACCATGGAAAGCTATAATGAGGGGTCACACAGACCACACCCCTCCCCCCCACCCGCCTATATAGTGATGTGAACATTGGCAGCAGCAACCTAAAGTACAGGCAGATGCCCAAAGGAACACCAGCTTTACATCACTGCTCATCCCCACATCCCTGCAATACTGCACAGAAAGGTCACCATGCCACTCTGTTCCCATGGCCACCTCAGCTCACATATCACCTGTGCCTGTGTAATGCATGCCCCCTATCAGTGCACCCCCATCTGCCTGTTGACTTCTGTCAGCCTATGTGAGAAGCATTGTACAACATGTCTTAAAAATTAACAATGTGAAGGCAAAAAGGCCCAACACCTGAACCTAAAGTCACTGACGTATCCGGAGGGAGAATCCTGTGCTAATCCTAGGGTGCATTCGAGAGTGCCTCCAGGTCCAAAGTAAGAACCATAAACAGAGCACCCCTTTAACACCTCTGTCCCAGATCAAGGGCTGAGGATGCAGCTACCCTTCCTAGAGTGTGCCCTTAACCCCCATATGTGTTGCACCCATCCCCCCAACCTATGAGATGACATTGAAAGCAACGGGAAAGGGGGAACTCCTTGGTCTTTCTCCCCCAGCCACCAGTACAAAAGGACTCTGTGTGATACACACATCTACCTATCACACTGCAGCTACTACAACAGGGAAAATAAAAGAATGACCTCAAACCCCCACAGTGGGATTTGAATGCATGACTGTGCATTCAGAGAGCCCAGCCCTAACCCCTACACCAAACTGCTATCTGACAAAAGAGTATTCAAGGAAGACAGTACACTGACCACACAGGGCCCTCAACACATCAGTTGCCCCCCCCAAATGGAAGCTCTCTCATGCCTCCTAACTCACACTCATTGGGTATAATAGTGTCAAGTCTAAAGGTCCATATGGTGCCTTGTGAGAGATTCCTCAAAGCCTCTGCTGGTGTTCTCTGAAATATCCACATTATGTTGGGCCCACAACCCCCTCTATGGGACCTCCTACCTATGCGTAAGCTTCCAACCGTGATGTAAAGAACCACCTTTCTCCTGGGGGGTCCCTGCAGAAGTGTCCAGAAGGTGCAGTGGCTACGACAGCCTTGCCAGCCATCTGTTAGACCCATTGGCATGGGGGATGCACACACACCCACATCCCTGACAATGGAAACGATAGCCCTATGTATCCAACAGCACAATACCATACTACCTCCCAGCCAGTGCCTGCCCACCCAGGGATCTCCAGTAGGTCCAAAACCTATCTAGCATGGACATAGCCAGACCACCCTCTCAGGGGAGTAACCCGTCTGATTCCATTGCTTCCATGGTTCCCTGCTATGTCATCTCATTGGTGCCACACCTCAGACATGTCCCCCAGATAAACACAACTGCCCACAGTTGCCACTGTCCCTGCCTCCTGACAGCCAGCTACACCACTATGCAAGTCTTGTAGGATATCTTGATCTCAATTGTGAACCTTTTTCAATCACAGGGCACCTTTCAGTTGACAGGGATAATTTGCAACCTTGGCTCTGTTCTACCCATAAACACTCCTGGCTTTCTTTCACCTTTGTTGAAACCTCTCTATTGGGATTCCCTAAATGTCTTGTTATAATAGTATCCTTCAAGGATACCTCAATCCAAACCATGCACTCCTGAGCGCCTGTCGCCCCCCTCCCCCCCATTCTAATTTAAAATTTGCTCTATCTCCTTTTTAAATGTTAGTGCCAGCAGCCTGGTTCCATCTCAGTTAAAGTGGAGTCCATCTTTTTGGAATAGGTTCCCCTTTCCCCAAAATGTTGCCTAGTTCCTAACAAATCTAAATCCCTCCTCCCTGTATCATCATCTCATCCACGCATTGAGACTTTGCAGCTCTCTCTGCCTCTTGGGTCCTTCGCATAGAACGGGGAGAACTTCGGAAAATGTTACCCTGGAGGCAGTGGGTTTTAGCTTTCTACATAAGAGCCTTAAGGGACCCTTTTACTAAGCTGAGGGAGGGCTAATGCGTGGTTAGCGTGTGCCAAATTGGCACTACCGTTGGGATGGCGCATGCACCTGGTGGTAATTCTGAGTTTGGTACACTCCAAATCCTGCAGTAGAAAATAATTTTCTTTTTTCTACTGCTGGGGGAGGGGGGGGGTCCTGACATCAGCAGTTGGTTTGTGCTGCATGGTTACTGCGCAGGTAGCGCATGCGCCCTTACTGCTAGGTCAGTGGGTGGCTATTTAAGGGCTCAGGCCATAAATAGGTGTGTGCTAGTCTTAATTTTAGTGCAAGCCCATTTCCCAGCCCATTAAATAAAGACCTTTTTCCCAGCTGCAGTAAAAAAAAATGGCCCAGTCCACGTCCACACTACTGCAGGCCACTTTTTACCACAGCTTAGTAAAAGGACCCCTAAATTTGGTTTCCAGATCCTCCCTCCCACATTTTTCCATGTCGTTGGTACCCACGTCGGGCACGCTCCTTTTAGTGAAATTGAGCATGCTCAGTTTCACTAAAAGTGTGCTGGACATGATGGGAAGAGAGAGCAGGGCAGTCAATGTGGCGGCGCTGGAGACCAGCGCTCAACAAAGTCTTCAGCTTGTGGGGGTTGGGGACCCCTACTAGCCAAGATATTTGTGACCAAGGTGCTTCAGCTGGTGAGGGTTGGGGACCCCCGCCAGCCAAGATGTACAGCAGTGACAGTGGGCAGCAGCGGAGGGGGCGATGGGGGAGCAGCACCCAAAATGTGCCCCCCCCAACCTTAGGCTCTGGCCCTGTCCAACCTCAAGGTCTGGTTACGCCCCTGCTGTGTAGTAGTAGTAGTACCAGTGACCATGAAGGTGACAATCTGTTTAGATATAAATGCATAATGTCTCTGGTTTCAGCTGAATGCTGCCAGTCAACTAACAAGTACCAGCTTTGCCTTCCCCCATCTTCCCCCCACCCCCACCAATGACAGCCTCTTTTTATTTAGATCACATCTGGCCATTGCTGTTTAGTGAGTTAAGCATCTCAGTTTTATCTGTACCATGGCTGAAAATAGATGCATAAATGAGTTCTTTTATAATGGCCACCTGCCAGCAAATGCATAATTCACTTTGGGTATCAGGACTTCATATTTATGATCCTTGTATACCTTTGTGTGCCTTAAGCTTTGGTCTACTTCATCTCCTGTCTCTGCTAGTTCATCTCTTGAGCACTGTTGTGTACAATGTAGGTACTCTATAAATAGCCAAAGATAAAGAATAATTTTTAGTATGAGGACTATTCATTGAAGATAAGGATCTTAGGTAAATACAGAGCTATTAAAGGTGTCTTGCACCATTTTAGTGTTTAAACAAAAAGCCCTTTCACATAGACAGAGAATTGGAGAACATGCCTTTTTAGTAATCCTATAGCAAATCTATTTTAAAAATGGAATTATGAGATCAATTGTTACCAAAAAGCCTTGCCAGATCTTGCTTCTTCTACAGTTCCTTATGTTTTCACATATTTCCTCTGCTCTCTCAATGACCGTCATTTGGTCAACCCTTCAATTTCAAGAACTTGATTGGAATCTACCAGACATAATGCTGCCATTTATTTGGCTCCTGCCTTGTGGATACTTCGCTCAGAGACCGTTTACGAGTATTGTGAGTGTGGGCATTTGATAACTAGGCTATTTAACTGGAACTATACTTCAAGACCTGGATTGACCACTGTTGGAAACAGGATACAGGGTTTGATGGTCCTTCGGTCTGGCCCAGTATGGCAATGCTTATATTCTTATGTTCTTATGAAGAAGCATTGCTGAGGATTTGAATATTTATTTATTGCACTTGTATCCTACATTTTCTCACTTATTTGCAGGCTCAATGTGGCTTACAGAGATCTGTTATGGCATCGCCCTAATAGAGAAGGAATACACTTGGTGTTACAAAGGGATAAAAGAGGACAAGAGGATCAGGTTATGCAGTTATACAGTGAGACACACAATCATGATCTCTAGATGGTAGTTCTTATGTTAACTTTCATTTGTAGTTCTTGTTGATGTGCAGTGCCCTAAATAATGACTTTGTTTTATGGTTCAGAGTTCATGTTATGTTAGTTGAACGTTTGTGTATGTTTTCCCTTAAATAAAATAAACATATTTTTTTTAAAAAGCTGTAAAAGCACAACTTTTTCAGGGGCATTCAGTGAGTGTAGCTTGGAACTTGGTGATCTGGTGATCTCGATTATATGGTTTTATGATTTATGGTCTTCTATTTTTAAATTTTGATAAAATCTGACATTAAGATAAATATGTGTTTATTTGTCTTCCTATTCTATCAATATATTGAATTTCTTTTCTATTCTTGAATAAAGTTGTGTGGTAGCCATGTTAGTCCAAATCAAAAATGTATTAAGTTAGTCCAATAAAAAAGGTATATCTTATTTTCTTTTCTATGTTTTGACTTTTTTTTATATTCTTAAATGCTTTGTGTAAGCGGCCTTGATCTGTTTTACCAGAATAAAGTGGTAAAGAAAATTTAATACATGATAAACTATAATACTGCAGTATTAGCAGTTTGTGTCATAACCACTCAATTCTACCTTGTGCTTAAATTAGCTTAGTTCATATCACGATACAGTATCTGAGATTCAAAGCAGTCTCACCTAAGCTAAGCAGGGACAGAGCTAAGGTTTCTGTCGCCCTGCAATTTACAAATTGGCACCCCTAATCCAGCCTCTCATCTCCCCTTTCGTACACCCTCCCCCTCGATTTAGCATCTCATCACCCCTTCCTTATACCATCCTCCTCCCCCCAATTCAGCTCTCAACTCCTCTAACCCGCATTTCCGTCCTGCCATGTCTGCAAGCATCACTCTACTATCCCTGCACATTGAATACAGGAAGTAACTCCAGTGCAAGTCTACAATCCTGCAAGACTTGCAGTGGAGTTTGTACAGCTTAAAGTTAATATGAGCTGAGCCTAGCATGCAGAGGTAATTGAGGGGTCCTTTTACAAAGGCGTGCTGAAAAATAGCTTGAGGTAGTGTTGGCGTGAGTTTTGGGCGCATGCAGAATCATTTTTTCAGCGCACCTGTAAAAAAGCCCTCTTTTTTTCCCCCAAAAATGGACGTGCAGCAAAATTGCCGTGTGTCCATTTGAGTCTGAGATCTTACCGCCATAGACCTAGTGGTAAAGAATTTGGGTGGTAATGACCTACACACATCAGATGCCACTTGGTGCACGTCCGCTATGCGTGCCAGAAAATACAAAATATTTTTCAGACGCACGTAGTGGACACGTGCCAAAAATGAAATTACCACAAGATCCACGAGGTAGTCAGGCGGTAACTCCATTTTGGCACGTGTTGGGCATGCATAGCTGCCTACGTGGCTTAGTAAAAGGGGCCCTGAGTGGTTGAGAGGTGCACGTGGCAGCATTTGACGCTTCACCCAATATGTCAGCCCCCTTCCCCCCCACCAGCCATGGTTACCATGCATATTACATTATGCCAGTCCTGAATCTAAGTAGAATCTTCAAGACTTCAGGGAACACGAGAACTTAAAAGAACTTTATTATAACTTGCTCTGATGAAGAGCTCATATGATAATTCCATTTAATTCACTGAAATCCAGGGACTCGAGAGGGTGAAATATACTTTGAATAAACAGTGTCAGATGAGCACAGTCCTCACTGTTCACAGTGATGAACAAACAAAGCCTATGATGGAAAGAGATCTGTTTGCACTACCCACTTGGCAAACAGAGTTAACCACAAAACAAATCTCGTAATTCACCTGTATGGCCTGAGTGATTATGGAACAAATATAGAAGCCTTAGTTGTTATCCTATGCTCACTCCTCCCTTGATGGTCTGTAGTTTGCTTTAGGAAAGGTCAAGGTCTTCCAATTTATTAAAGCTCCCAGTTGCTATGGTTTCAAAAGCTTTCACTGAAATTGAATACTTTACCTAGAGCAGTACTAGAACTGAGCTTGTACACATCTTCTGCCATACCATTTGAATTATCAGATTTCTAAGAGAGATTTTCTTATAAACCAATTGCTTTAGTAGCTATGATGAGATTTAAAGTGAAAATTAATCCCTTTGTCTGCTTACTGTGTGGCTCTGTTGCTTAATTCCTCTGTAAGCATCGGAATGATTGTTACATAAGGCACACATAGATTCTCTCTATTTTGTGATAGCTGTGGTTAAATCAACATGAAAGTGATTCAGAAAGGAAGATGTAGATGAGTTACTTTGACTTCTTGTTTCCATGGTTCTACTAGATATATTTAGTGCTCTGCAGAGACACACACAAGCAGGGCCATTGTTGGAGGTGGGCAAACCAGAATGATTTATCTGGCCTTGTGCTTTAACAGACTCCATGCCAGCATCACATCTAGAAATTGTACAGAACAAGGGAAGGTATTCACTTTTCCTGTTTCACAATTCCAGGAATAAATCCACAATTCCAGAAATAACATGTATAGAATGTTTGTACGTTTGGGAAGCTTGCCAGGTGCCCTTGGCCTGGATTGGCTGCTGTCGTGGACAGGATGCTGGGCTAGATGGACCCTTGGTCTTTTCCCAGTGTGGCATTACTTATGTACTTATGGTGTGGTAAAGCTGAAACAGGAAAACTGTACTAATTCCATCATCCCAGGTGATTGTGAATTCTCCATCCCTCTTTCTACTCTTCTGATAGAGAAATCTGCAGTGTTGTATGAGAACTAGAGAAATGGAAATGGAACTTGATATACCACCTTTCTGTGTTTTTTGTAACTACATTCAAAGTGGTTTACATGGTATATACAGGAACTTATTTGTACCTGGGGCAATTGAGGGTGAAGTGACTTGCCCACAGTCATAGGGAGCTGCAATGGGAATTCAACCCAGTTCCCAAGGATCAAGGTCTGCTGTACTGACCACTGGGCTACTCCTCCAGGGGCCCAAGGGGTCCTTTTACTAAGCAGTGGTAAGGCCGATGCAGGTTTACTGTGCGGCAATCTGGAACTACCGCCAGCCCAATGCTGGCTGTAGTTCCACCCCCACCACGTGGCATTTCCGGCGCTAGGGAAAATAGGTCCCTATTTTTTACCACAGCAGTTACCCCGTGGTAATTACGTTGCCCGGTTACCATGGGAGCCCTTACCACCACCTCAAGGGGTGGCAGTAAATGCTCCCCTCGCATGGCCACATGGTAAGTTCAATCTTACTTCATGGCCATTTCTTTTTTCAGCCTTTTTACCCGCTGTGGTTAAAAGGGCCTCAGCGCACAGCAAAAACAGCCACCGCCTCTAGCACAGGCCCCCTGTTACCACAGCTTAGTAAAATGTCCCCTAAGTAAATGTAACCAGTTACTGTACTTAAGTAAAAGTTTTGTTACTTTTACTTGTAAAGAAGTACAGGAAAAATTTGTTACTTTTACTGAAGTAATAATTGTACCCATTTTTACTACTTTTACCTAGTTACTTCTGATGCTTGCAGTTAAAAGTAAAAGTAAAAGTGGCAGAGAGACCTAAATGATGATTCCTCAGTAAACCAAATGAAACAGCAAAACCTGGAACAAGATTTTGCAATTGCAAACCTGTGGATCATCTCATCTTAAATTTTGTCGTTCAGGGAATACAGCCTATGAGAATTGCCTGTGCTTGTTGAACAAGTTACTAGTCTCCAACCAAACAGAACAGTGATGAGTTTGGTCACTTTGAAAGGGAGGTGGAAGTGAAGCTGAAGCTGGTTGCAGTTCTTGGTGAACAGACATATGTCTCTAACACAACAGCCTGCTGGACATCCCATAGAAAATTTTACATTGCGTGACAGGCCACTGGATTGATAATCTGCTTGTCTGGCCTTAAGGCTGAAGAGTTTCCATACATATGACATCCTTCCATCAGTTCTTGAAGATATTCAGAGTTTGCCATTAGACGAAAAATAGGACAACAACAGACAATGTGTCCAACTTATGACAGCCTTCTCTGTAATTGGACAGCATGAAAATGATAATAAAGATGAAGATGCAAGTGATGAATTAGCACTACTACTAATGCAGATGATAATGACAACGATGATGATAAAGTATTCTTTGCTATAAGGAAGTCAAATGTGTCAGACAGAGATTCCTTTGATTGATACCTGCAGACCCAGTTAAAATGCATCAGTAATATTGTGGCCTGGCCTGATTTGTAGGAACTTTTTTTCAGACTGAACAATCCTCTTCTTGATAGTGCAGTAATTGAACACCTTTGTAGGTCTGGTGGATTAAAGACTCACAAGTGCACTCACATGAGTGACAGTCATTTTCAAAATTGAGTTTTACTAAAAGTGAAGTAGATGAATTGTAGAGCAATAAAATTGTTGGGCTAAAAATGTTAACAATAGTTGCATTCACTGTAGTTACGGCACTTTTACTTTCTACTGAAAAAGTATTATATTAAGCAGTAACATTCTAATTTTTACATAAAATCTTTGTTAATATGTTCTTCATTATACTTTTACTTAAGTATTAAAATATACATTTCACAACCCTCTTCAAGGTTATCAATAGGAATCAAACAAAATAAAACATGGAAAAGAAAATAAGATGATACCTTTTTTATTGGACATAACTTAATACATTTCTTGATTAGCTTTCGAAGGTTGCCCTTCTTCATCAGATCGGAAATAAGCAAATGTGTTAGTTGATAGTATATATACGTGAAGCTTCAAAGCATTTCAATGACAGTCTAGCAAGGTGGGGGTGGGTAGGAGGTATGCATGGGTACATTAAAGCATTTCATTTCATTGATAGTCTAACAGGATGGATGTGGGTAGTTGAGAGGAGAGTGATAAACAGAGAAATACAACTTTATGGTTTATAATGGACTAGAAAATCCAGATCCTTGTTAAGTCCTCTCTGTTGGGTGTCAAAATATTATATCATTCTCACTTCAAAGGTCTTATGTTCCTGTATTGTTTTAAAATTACCTTTCAGGATTCTTACTGTGAAATCACTGGTGCAGTGTCCTGGTCCTGTAAAGTGTTGGCCCACAGGGGTGGGAATCTGACTGGCACCAGCTTTCTTCATGTTGTGTCTATGTAAATTGAATCTTGTCTTAAGCATCTGGCCTGTTTCTCCAATATAGCATCCTTCGTTACATTTTTTACACTGAATGATATATACCACATTGGAAGATGAGCATGTGAAAGATTCCTTTATGTTGAATGTTTTTCCTTTGTGAATGACTGTGGGGTCCTCTGAAATGTTTTGGCATAGCTTGCAGCTGGATCTGTTACAATTTAACAACTTTGAATAACTTTGTGTTGTTAGCAAATTAAATTACTTCACTAGTTATTCCCATATCTAGATCATTATTATTCCCCTTCATCATTTGTGTCGCACTTTTCTGCACTTTTTCTAAATCTGCTATATATTTTTTGAGATGCAGTGACCAGAATTGCACACAGTATTTGAATAATAGTGAAAAATTGCAAGAGTAACTTATGAGACAGGGCATCCCAATGGCAGATAACGTTTAATGTGAGCATGTGCGAAGTGATGTATGTGGGAAAGAGGAACCTGAACTACAGTTGTGTGATGCAAGGTTCCACGTTAGTCTTCACCGACCAGGGAAAGGATCTAGGTGTCATTGTTAATGGCAGGTTGAAACCCTCTGTTCAGTGTGCAGTGGCGGCAAAGAAAGCAAATAGAATATTAGGTATTATTAGGAAACGAATAGAAAACAAAAATGAGGATGTTATAGTGCCTCTATGGTGCGACCACACCTCGAATACTGTGTGCAATTCTGGTCATCGCATCACAAAAAAGATATAGTGGAATTAGAAAAGGTACAGAGAAGGGCAACGAAAATGATAAAGAGGATGGAACGACTTCCCAATGAGGAAAGGCTAAAGCGGCTAGGGTTCTTTAGCTTAGAGAAAAGATGGCTGAGGGGAGATATGATAGAGGTCTATAAAAGAATGAGTGGAGTGGAATGGGTAGACATGAATTGCTTGTTTACGCTTTCCAAAAATACTAGGACTAGGGGAAACGCAATGAAGCTACAAAGTAGTAAATTTAAAACAAACCAGAGAAAATATTTCTTCACTCAACGTGTAATTAAACTCTGGAATTCATTGCCAGAGAATGTGGTAAAAGCGGTTAGCTTAGCAGGGTTTAAAAAGGTTTGGATAATTTTCCTAATAGAAAAGTCCATAAGCCATTATTAAAATGGACTTGGGAAATCCACTGCTTATTTTCTAGGATAAGCAGTATAAAATGTATAATACTGTTTTGGGATCTTGCCAGATACTTGTTACCTGGAATGGTTACTGTTGGAAACTGGATACTGGGCTTGATGGACCTTCAATCTGTCCCAGTATGGCAATGCTTATGTTTTTATATTATGTTCTTATGTACCCTCCTGGGTGCACTAGCAGAGGGCAGTTCTTTTGTGTCACAATCTTATTTAAACAGACAAAAATAGGGATGGACGAATGGTCTTCCGACAAAATTCAGAGGACAAACTTGGAAGTAATTGGAAAATGGCTTTATTGCTGATATCAACTATATCAGGATTCTGCGCGTATCAAATTACCAAAGGACTTGACATGAATCAAAATAATCTTATGAGAATTGTACACAAAATGGTGGACATCAAAGAAGCTGCCGAAAGCCAGTGCTAAAACTCGAATATGTCGAGCATATATAATAAGGCCCGAAAGGGCTTCTGCACCATTGTAGTAGCCCTTCCCTGGATAACATTGGCTTTATGTCCTATAAGGATGGCCTTCAGAGATGGAAACTATACTTCAGGAGAGAACTCAGTACTCACCATTCTTTTTGTTGTTCCTTGGCTCGTAGTTCCTGTTTTCAGGTGAGGTGTACTTTTTTGGCTTCAAGATCTGCAGATGAGAACTAGAAACATACCAGATTCCCATCTGGACTAATCCCAATAGCTACTCAGGGTGGAGCTATGCCCTGGCAATAACCTTCTGCAGCCCTGTACAATACCACAAGCCACACACTTAGAGCTCAGGCCCACCTAACTGTAGCACACATTTAACGGTAGCTGGTGGGGATCTCAAGCTCTGCCAGCTGAAGACTTCTCCCTAATGGTAACAAAAATGCTACTCTCCATGATACCGGCACCTGTGCATGCTCAGTTTTCAGCGCATGCCTACTTCAGACTGCCAAGGTGGAAAGAATCATTTTCCTGCCAGCTGAGATATATTTTTGGTGGTTGGGGGAGAGAGAACATTTGGTGCCCACCCACTTCTTGCCTAGGCCCACCCAAAATCTGTTGTCTGGCTACGCCCCTGCCACAAACCACACCCCCTCCAAGTTCATCCTCTGAAGACAATTCATCCATCTCTACTTTTGTGTGCTTGTATTATATATGTAGGGATTCTTGGACCTCTTTTGTTCTGTGCTGTGACAGTCTTACTTAAACATCTCTCTCTGACCTCTTCAGCCACAATATTCTTTTGTATGAAGACGGCCATGCTGTAGTTGCCGATTTTGGAGGTGAGAATGTTTTTTTTTTAATGTTGTTGTTTCAGTTCCATATTCCTTCAGAAAGCTAATTCCTGCTTGTACGTGACACAGTTAAAAAGTGGCAGTCATAAAATATCTGTCAAGGTTAACAAAAATAAAATCATTTGTATTTTTTTTTTATCAGCCAAGTAAAAATTAACAATAGATGTGTCATAACATAAAGTGCTCTATAACAATATTTTGCCAAATTGTGGCTCTTGGATAATATATATGCTTAATCACAAGAGCTTTTTTCTCTTTCAGAATCTAGATTTCTTCAGTCTCTGGATGAAGACAACATGACAAAACAGCCTGGGGTTCGGCTCCTTTATTTTCTATTACAATTAGTCTAAAAATGACATTTTACAATACATCAGGTACAATTGGTACAATAAGGGGTGTAATTACTAACTTGCAGTAATATTTTGTAGTTATTGCAGGCTAACAGCCAAATATAATAAATGGTATGTGCGAAGGCTCTGTGTAACTGTTGGAGGTTTCCAAACAATTTGCCATTCAGTTAATGCAGATAAAAATGTTTTACTGCACATTAACTCATTAGCAGATAACACCAGCGCCATACCAAAGGTTTTGCAAATGGTGCAGCAGCAAAGGGCACAATATGGAGAGTTACAAAATTTGCTCTCAGCTCAACTTCTCTTTGGCAATTGAGAAATATTAGAGGTCGGGTGGGGGGAAGGGGAGTTCCCAGTGGGTGAGTTATAGCTCTGTATACTCCTGGATAAGGCAGTGGAGTTAGCTATACTAATCCAATTAGCATTAACTGTGCCACACTATCTGCCTCATTAACAACAAACATGGCTTATTAAATAGGCCTCTAAATGCTGACTGCCAACTTGGTCAATATTCACCTATTGGGACAATAGGCCAGTGCCCAAGGGCCCACAAAAAAAGGGGGCCAACCAGGGCCGTGCTGATGCGTGCCTTCGAGGGGTCCTGTCCGTCTGCTCACTTGCAAAATCTTTCACCTGAACTTGTGATTCTCCTATCTCCACTGCCCTCCCCTTTTCATGCAAAGGAGCAGTACTAATTGAGGCAGTTACGCTCTTCAAGTTACGTGAGAATACAACCAGATTGTTATATATGGTTCGGTTTGGGGCTAGCTCCTCAGTCAGGGTGAGTTTCAGAGCTTGAAACAGCATTCAAATTAAAGAGAACCTGAAATTTTAAAAGTGCTAAAAATAAGTTTTAAAAGTATTTGTCTTAAATCTAATTGCAGAATTCAGGTGCTGGGAGTCTGTACTTGGTTGTCATATGCTCAGATTTGTTTAAATCATATGCAAATTAGTCCGGTGTTTTTCACTAAACATTCCCATGAGTGTCTGTATGTTAATCTGCATTCAAATAGAGCTCTCTGATTGGATGATCAGCTTCTGTTAAGAAATCTGCCCTGGAAGTGAACAGAGTGAGAGCTGTCCTTTGCCAAGAGAGACATCCAGCTGTGACTTCCTGTGTTTGTTGACTGAAGTTACTGTATAAAAGAGTGCCTGATTGTGGTAAATGAGAAAATATAAGTGAAAAGAGATTGGTGGCGATTGAAGTTTCTCTAGTGAGAAAAGAATCTGACTATTTCAGGATTACTTGAAGTTTATGAAGAATAGAAAAGGGTGAATTTCAGTTTAAGAGTGTTTAAATCCTATAAGCTATATAAAGGCTAGGTAGATTTAAGTGACTGTAAGCAAGGAAACCTTAATATTTGATCTGAAATAAATATTTGATCTGAGATAGTTGATCAGAGATAAATGTTTGATCTGAATTATATCCTTTGGTGCAAAGGAGATTAGAATGCAATAGAGTATTTCTTTCTGTTTACCAGTACAGTCAAATAATTCCATTCCACTTAAATAATTTTTTGTTATATATATGAGGGAGTAGTATCTGGATTTATTGTAAATCGAATTGATTCCATTCACAGGAATTCATATTCATCTTCATGCATTCATCCGATATTATCTTTTAAGGATGAAGTTTTATTTTATGTTCACTCTGTCTCTTGTGAGCTGAGCACAGTTAGTTTCCTCGGCTGGCACGACTACATATTAGAGGTATTTTGATACTGTGTGAAGTTTTACCACAGACGGGTGACATATATAAAACATTCTCCTTGGATAGGATGTGATATGTGAAAATACATTTTGCTTTAATGAAATTGCTAAACTTTAGAGTCAGAGACTTATCAATGAGGGATACATACAGTGCTATTTTTTTCTGAGGTCCGGGTTACTTGCCTGCAGGCTGCTCTGCTGGGGGGGGGAAGGGCGCCAACCGATAGTCTGCAGGGGGGCACCAGAGACCCTAGGCACGGCCCTGGGGCCAACTCTCCCCTAGAGTCTATCTAATTTAATCACTTTTAATAGGTGGCTAGGGTCCCATGACCCCCTGATATTTAGCAATATTTAACCAGCTCCTGGCTGGTTAAATAGCACTTAACTAGCTAAGTGCTACATTTCAGCTCAAGATAGCTGGTTATCTCTGCTGAACATTAGCGCTTAGCGCATAAGACCTTATTCTATAAAGGTTATGCAAATTTACAGTCCTAAAATTTATGCTCCTAAATTAGGAGCATAATCTATTTTTGGATCATAGAGTATGCTCCAAATTTAGGAGCATAAATTATGCTCATAAATTTAGGAGCATAAATTTTAGGAGTGTAAATTTAGGAACATAACCTTTATAGAATAAGGCCCATAGGAGGAGATTCTATATATGGCGCCTAAAAAATCAGTGCCGACTAAGCGTAGTATACTCTTAGTTGATATCTCAGCACCTAAAACTACATGCATCCATTTACACCAGTAAAAACGTGGCGTAAATCCTGGCATGTGGATTTAGGCGCACTGGGCCATATTCTATAACTATGCGCATAAATTTCAGAATGCCCACGAAATGCCCATTTCCCCACCTATAACCATGTCCCTTTTGCCTGCGTGCATTAGAAGTTAGGTGTACTGCATTACAGAATGCGCTTAGGGCGTTATACTCGTTATTGCTTGTTAAGAGCTGTTATCAATGCTGATTAGCTTATTAAGCCAATTAAGTTACATGCGCTGTTATAGAATATGCTTGGATTTTGGCATGGATCTCTAGGTGCACTATATAGAATCCAGGGGATAGTGGCTAACCAGCTCTATTGTGTGATATAACTGACTAGCCGCGAATATTCAGCGCTTCGCCAACTAAGTTTACCAGCCAAATCAGGCCTCATAAATAGCAGTCCTATCTTTGGTTGCTATAAACTTAACTGGCCAGCACTGAATATTAACTTGGCCAGTCAAGTTTAAGGTGGCCACAAAAAAAAGAATGGATATTCAGTGCTGGTTACTGGAAACAGCCCAGCATTGATCACGGGACTTAGGGGCTCTTACACTAAGCTGCATAGGCGCTTATGTGCGCCCAATGTACGCCAATTTGGAGTTACCGCCCGGCTACCGCGTGGTCTGGGCAGTAATTTCATTTTTACGCATGTCCCCGTCCAAAAATCATTTTGATTTTCGGATGCACGGCAAAAACCGGGTGGTAATCGGCATTCTATGCAAGTAGACCATTACCACCCGGTTACCACGTGAGACCTTACCGCTAAGTGAATGGCTGGCGGTAAGGTCTCAGACCCAAAATGGACATGTGCCAATTTTTATTTTGCCACACTTGCATTTTCAGCAAAAATTTTTAAAAGACCTTTTTTACAGGCATGCTGAAAAATGGATCTGCGCGCACCCAAATCACGCACCTACACTAGCACAGGCCATTAGTAAAAGGACCACTTAGTTGGCCTGCCTCCCACAGGCTGAATATTGGCCGGTAAGTGACCAGGGGCACAGATCCCTGTCAGTCCTTCCCTGCCCACTTGTGCATAAGGATAGGATACAATTCTATTTTGCTTTCTTACAGCAGTAGTTTCTTTTTATGATTTTTCCAGGTGCTACCCTATGGTAATTTGCTGAGGAGGAAATGTTATAGCTGCCTGCATTAGTGTAAAGCACATACTTTCAGATTTTTAAAGTAAAAGGACGCATGTGCAGGCAGCTTTCTAAGGAGCCCATTTACTAAAGGACATTAGAAACTGAGCTTAGCGTGTCTTAAGGTGGGACTTTCCCTTACACTACACCAAAATTCAACACAAAAGTATTTAGGGCTCTTTATTTTTTTGTAGGTCCCATGCTAATCTCTCCATTAGCGTGCAGAACTTGCAAAAAATTAATAAGGAAGCAGTTACCACCTCTTATTTAGGAGACACTAAACGTGCTTCCATGTTAGCCAGTTAGCACATGCTAATCAGGGCTAGCTCAACCTATGGACCAGGTGAGGCACTGGCCCAGGGTGCCAGTGATAAAGGACACCAAAATCCCAGTCTGGTCTACCTTCAAACTCCTAGAAGGATATATGCCGGAATGGGATCTTGGTTCCCTTTATCACCAGTGCCCGGAGCCGGTGCCTCATCTAGTCCAGCAGGAGGTGGAACTTGAG